>NC_134087.1:83910954-84511579 GCF_000715075.1 Nicotiana tabacum
TATTCTTTTATTTATTCTTTTTATTTTATTTTATTTTTATTTTTTTTTTTTTTTTTTTTTTGTTTTTTGCATAGCTTCTTCCTTCGAAGACTACCTCCCTTAAGACTCGTTTTGCCTTTCCCCGAAAGGAACCGCTGAGGATACCGATTTTCACCGAACTTGTGTTGGACTCCTCGAAACTGCTGGGGATAACACTGTTGGGGAATTATTTACTTACCTGTTGGGGGATAAAATGTTATCAGCTGGGGATAACACTGTCGAGGATAACACCGCTGGGGGATTTTGATTCCTTCAGAACTAGTGCTTCACTCTTCGAAAGGCTGTTGGGAATGATGCTGGCCTCTTGCTTTTTCTGAGCTCAAGTTTCATCCCTTTGCTGGGGAACAACTTCCTCCATTGAAACTTATCATGTTGGGAGCAACACTGGTTCTAAGACCACTTTCCTTGAGACTGGCGTTATCTTTATTCTTCCCCGAATGGGTACCTGACTTCCAGAAAATTTTCTAAATGAAAGGAAAATTTCCTGCCCCAGTTTGACAATATCCCTTGTGGCATGCATTTTTGTCATCAATGCCATTTCCTTTACCTGTTTCAAATCAAATAAAATTTGTTAGTTTTAAAACGCGGTGGTTGGTTGTGATACTCCTGTTGGGCTGGTTTTCCCTTTCTCCTTCCTTGCTCTTTGTTCCACAACTTGTTGGGGATGATATTATTTGCTGGGGATAATCCCTTTCTGTTGGGGATATCCCTCTTCTTTTATGGCATAGCTCGGAAACTGGCATTTCCCTGACCTTTTAGTCTAGTATGAATTTTCCCACACCATGTTCATTTCTCTCCTTGTTTTGTCCACGGGCCTCGGCCTTGAGGTTTAATGACCTTTGATTTTGTCAAGGATATCCCTCTTGACACTCGTCAATATTTTTGTCAGTTCACTTCTGCTGGGGATATCTTTGGACACTGGCTTCGCGCTTGTTCCTTGCTGACTATACCACTTGGATGTACTAGTCAGATCTCATCTTGCATAATTGGAAAGCTGATGGCATATTTTGAAGTCAATTCACATTTGTTCTGACCAAACAGACTCTATTGGGGATTTTTCTATGAAAGGAAAAAGATAAAAGGGAACAGAATAAAACGACAAAGGAAAGAAATGACTCTTTAACAAAAGAAACTATAAATAAAAATCTATCAAACGCAGATACCGACTCTAATGGTCATGACGTGCACATGTGGCCTATCCTCCGCCGTCAATCGTCTTTCAAGACCTTCAATTGGCAATTCCCCATCTGATTCTCAATCTTATTCGACTTGTAGTGCCCGAAGGGTTTTCACTATCAAGCCTCTCTCATTTTGGTTTCTCTCTCAGCTTGCATCGCCTTATGGTGTCCGTAAAGATTTTCACCGATAAGACTCTCTCATTTGTATCACTTTCCAGCTGGGGATTTGGAGTGTTGCCGGTATGACTCTCTCTGCTGGAGATTAGAGTCCTTTCTGCTGTGGAACAGAATGTTATGTTCGCCGGTAAGACTCTCATTTGTCTGACTTGGCATCTTTTGAAGACTGATCAGAAGGTCTTTCTTTGGACCGTAATGTGGGTTTTGGATAGGGCTAGAAAGAAAGGGTATTGAAGACTCAAAATGCATCGATTTTGGGTTATTAATTACAACCTTCGGAACTAGATTTATTTACAACAAATGCAACATTTGCCCCAGTTTCTTGCTTGGGGATATCTTAATTGATTATTATTTTTTCATTTTTCAAAACTATGACCGAGCCGTGAAGCGCCTACGTATCCTCTTTGAGGAATCAGGTCAAACGTAGTTCCCAATTCCTCTGGGTTTTTTTTATCATTTTTCTTTTCTTTTTTTTTCTTTTTTTTCGTTTTGTTGTTTTCTTTCTTTTTTTTTCGTTGCTACTGATTCCGAACGAGGGGTATGAAAGAAAATAAATAAAGCTCAAAAGGGGTAACGAAGGATAAAGAGTTTAGGTAGCAGAACAAAATGCCTTCGTCATTTCAGTCTTCAAAACATGCCAAGTGCGAACAACACAATTGAACATAGATTTATAGTCTCTTCCGATGGTGCTGGACTTTGACAATTATGTTAAACATTTTATTTTTCCTTTGTCATTTCTAAAGCACAGTTGGGCGACACTCTCATTATCATGAAAGACCCTCATGCCAATTTGGCGAATCTTGCTTTTAACGGTTTTCTTTGTGTTTAACTTGCCCCAGTTCCACATGACTCGGGCTTCAAATAATCCCAAACCGTTCTTATTTCCTTTAAATGCTTTGATCACCTTCCCAGAGTCTTATGATTAACTTTAAAGAGTAGGCCCAAAGTGTGTGCGCATGTCATGTCACGAGAATCGGCGCTGAACAAAATGATAAAAGGACTAAACAAAAAGATGACTGGAAACAATAAAAGACCGGCTTTTGTATTAGACTACCGGCGAAATGGTTTGAATAATAAAACAAACAAAACAACCAGAATAAAATCCTAACACAGCCTCGACAAAACTTAAACAAACTGATATGACAAACTGGAAAGATAAGAAGGTTTGACACAAGACAATATTCAGATTACAACCCTAAGAATAATCCGGACAACAGAAATGTCAACAAAATAAGCCACCACAAGCTTCTCTCTTGCTAACCAAGGAACGGAGCGTCCTCCCACTTTATCAAAATTGGCATCTTAGCCAATCAGCGTTCGCATCAATACTGCCAAGACCATTATTAGCTTTAATATCATCAACCTCTGTCAATAAGTCCCCAATAGGATTCGAGTGCTTCTGTTATCAGGCCCGATCCCCGCAGAGTGTGTATCATGAGATGCAAGTAAAGGATTCTGGGTGTCATTGTCCGGCTTACCACAAATCAACCACCTTAACTTTCTTTGCAAAACAAACAGATTAGAAGGGACTCAGTCAGTCCTCATTATTAACAACATTTTTTTTTCTTTTTTTTTTTTGATTTTTTTTTTATTTTTCCTTTTTTTCTTTTCATTTTTTTTCTTTTTCTTTTTCATTCTCCTTTTTTTTCTTTCTTATTCTCTTTCTTTTTTGCTCTTTTTTTTTGTGTGGTCGAATCTTATGGAGATTGCCTACGTATCATGACCCCGCATGAATCAGACTTTGCGTAGTTCGGACCAATAAAAGATAAACAATACTAAACATTTTTTTTTCAATTTTCATATTAAAATAAACTGGGTTTCAAAGGGTTGAAGATGACCTACAAACTCGAAAATCAAACAACCCACATATTCTAATCAAAAGTTTTGCAAACTCCAAAAACAAACGGCCAGCTTCCTTTCTCCGTTTGACAAATGCAACCAAACGGCTATTTTTGCAAATGTGGCCCCTTCCAAATCTCACATGAATTTTGAGGCCGGAGAGGATTATTTTGACACTTTACAAACTTGTTCGTTCTTTTACGAAAATAGCCTTTCGACAACTGAAAGATATTCTAAGGCTATTTCGGTAAGAACGGTTTAAGACGCGGCCGAAGCTGGCTCGGCTTATTTTGACCAAAAATCCAAACGGTATTCACCTGACCGTTGACTCTTTATTTTTTTTGTTTTTTTTCAAATTACAATGAAAACCGGGTGTTGCAAACACGGCCCTTCAGCGCCTTGGGGACGAAGATTTTTTAAGGCTGTGTGGGTCAACTGGACCAAAACAAATCCTAAATATGACCCAAAAGGTGGCTGTTTATGCAAAGTCAGCCTTCCGGCGTTCCTTTCGGGAACATTCGGCTATGTCTTGATAAAACAGCATCACCTGACTTCTTTATGACAAAATTAAATTTTGACATATTTTTTTTGGCTATATTGTTTAGCAAAAGGGGAGGTTGGACACCGCCCGACTTATTTATGACAAAATTAAAATTTTGACACGTTTTTTATTTATTTATTGGTTTTTGGCTATTTTAGCAAAAAGGGGGTTGGACCCGATGAGGGTTGCCTACGTATCTCACGTCCGGTGAGAATCAAACCCGCGTAGTTCGGGCAGATTGGATACGGGTGAGAATAAAAATAAAAAAAATAACTAATTTAGAGAAAACATATCTTTTTTTTCTTTTGCTTTTTCTTAAAAGGTGATGAAACATGTAAAATCTTTTGGATTTTCTTTTTCCCCTTTTTTTTTATTTTTGATTTTACAAAAATGATAAAAAAAAAGTGCAAAGATTTTTTTTTTTTTAATTTTTCATTTTTTTTAAAAAAAAAAATTGTTTTTTTAAATAAAAATATAACAAAACATAACCGGACCCTATTTGCTTTATCTTCGCACTTCACCCTCTCTTTTCCTTTTTTCCTTTTCATTCACTCTCAATTATCATTGGTCCGCCAAATGACCCTTTTACCCTTGAAGGAATGCAACATGTAGCACATAAGATGCATCAAGATGGTCTTTTTCATTTCAGGTTGCTAGCCCTAGACAGACCCAACCCCTGTGTTGAGTCCCCTAAGTCAAAATGCACATGATGCAAATAAGCGTTCCTACTAGGGATCCGGCATGAAGTCATGTTATTTTATGTTAAAAACCTGAGTCGGTGTTCTAGACTGTGTACCCGAGCGGACAACTCAAGTCGAGGAGGGGGCAACTTACCGGGAACCAAAAGGCCATCCGGCTTCGTAACTTGTCTGAGCCTCTTTTTTATTTCAGGGTATGACACTAACAGAATAGGGAGTCTCAACCAGTAAGCACATCCCCGGAGGTGAAGAGAGAAGGGTTCGGCACAGTTTATATATACAGTCAAATAATATCAAAGCGGTAAAAGCAGCATTTAGCACATTAGGCTCAAACATGTAAAAATCAGATAAAGCCAAATATAACAATTTATCTAAGCTCGAATTTCTAACCCTGAACCAGTGGTTTTGGCTTTTATCCCCAGCAGAGTCGCCAGAGCTGTCACACCTCCTTTTTCCGCCCCTCGCGGGGGTACAGGGGAGTTTTTTCCAATTAAAGGCAATCGAAACGGGATTTATTTATTTATTTCAGAGTCGCCACTTGGGATATTTAGGGTGTCCCAAGTCACCAATTTTAATCCCGAATCGAGGAAAAGAATGACTCTGTATTACAGTCTGCGCACTAGAAATTCGGATAAGGAATTCTATTAACCCGGGAGAAGGTGCTAGGCATTCCCGAGTTCCGTGGTTCTAGCACGGTCGCTCAACTGTCATATTTGGCTTAAATATCTGATTTTTATACAATTATGAGCTCATGTGCAAATTTTATCTTTTTACCTCTTTTATTATTGTTATTATTATTTTTACAAGAATGTGAACATTGTTTAAAACATGTCTTTGGATTACGTCACATGAAATGCTCCCGTAATCCGGAACACATTTTTATTCAATGTTTTGGGATTTGGATTTGGGTTGTATGAAATACGCACCCGAGTTTAAGAAGATAATATTATTAAATACGCGCCTAAAGCGACTAGCGTATCATTATTTTGGGTAGGGCCGAGAAATTTGCTAAATGACTCCTCCCGAATTCTAAGCAATTAAATGTACATTTATTGAGGGCCCCGCAAACTATACATTTTATTAAGCGAGGCTCATCTCATTTTATTTTTAAAAGGACAGTCCTAAAATACCTACATTTTTCTATTGAAATTTGTCTCTACAAAATAAAAGAAAAAATATCTTAATTTATTTACATGCTTGAGTTGTTATAAATGAATTTTGAATATGATTCATAAAATCTGAAAATGATGCAAACATGACAGTCCGTTGCCACTGCAGGCCCAGGCTCAACGTGTATGACATAAAACAAGACCTGGGCCGTCTTATTCACATGTTATTACCTAGTTACATTATACTAGGCATGTTATCAGTTTGTCAAATTAAAAAAAAAACTTAGCAATCTAATTTTAATCCTAGACCATTTACATGCTGAAATTAACCAATATTATTTAACTAAACAATATTTCTACCAAGTTCCTACTAGATGGCCTATTCGTTTGATTTTTGACTCGACGAAGTTACTACACCATTTATTTATTTAGGCAATATATGCAGATAGTTCAACTGTTAAGCTATCGTCGAATGTTCCACTATGTGTATTAAATAGCTACATGATTCTGATTTTTTGCAAGCTAAATAATTTGTACATACAAATAAAAATCAGAATATAATTAAAGCTAATTCAGAATTTCAACTCTTCATTTTTCGTATTCATGCTTCATATTCGGATTACAATAACCAGCTTTTCAGTTGTGTACCTGATATTAGAAGCAAAAGAGAATGAAGATGAGAATCAGCAGCAGTAATAACAGTACAACACAACAACAACGACCCAGCAACAGTAACAACCCAGTAACAGACCGGTGGAGTAGTAATCCCAAAACAAATGCTTCCAACTTTTATGAAACAACAACAATTAATGCTAATTTCAAACAATGAAAGAAAGCAGAATATTTTTTTTTTTGTTTTTTTTATTTGAAGGTTTGAATATTTTTCAGAATTTTTTTTCTCTCTTAAATATTCAGCTCTTTTTTTCTGTTTGTGTTTTTCTGTTCTGTCTACCTGTTTTTTTTTCTTCAGATTCGTTCCTCTCTATCTGTATTTTGTTGTCTTTTATCTGTGTGTGTATTTTTCTCTTCTGTCCTCTTAATCTGATTTCAAGACTTTTACTTATATAACCCATCTCATAAATCTTTCAATCAATTAAAATCAATACTTTTTCTCTACCAAACCCATTATTTTCCCACTCATCCCCATTACATTAAATAAACATATCACACCACCCCATTATATTTTGTCCCCCATGCCTAACATAAATAAATACAAGATTCCCCCCACTAAATTTTGTCTTGTCCCCCCTTTATATTAAACAACTATATCACAACCCACCCCATTTCATTTTGTCCCCCATGCTTCACATAAAAAATTACAAAATGTAAAATTCCTAAACTACCCCTCCGACCTTACTGAAATTACCAAACTACCCCTGAATGTACTGCAAATTACCAAACTACCCATCAGCTATAACACATCAATTAATCAAACTTAACCAAAATATAAACAATATGATTAATTTCTAACAATGTTCAAACAACAAATTTAATGAACATGATTTCTTCAACATTTCAACAACAAATCACATGAACATGATTTCAACAACATTTCAACAACAAATCACATGAACACAAATTGAACAACAAAGAACAACTAAAATTTGATTGAACAATATTTTAGCAACAACCAATCCTATTTTCGGATTCAACAACAACAACAAACAAGTATATTTAGATTTCTAAATTCAATCATATTGAACTTAAAATTAATTCTAACAACATTACAACCAACAATTCCTATATTAAACTTTAAACAAGATTATGAGACAAATTCAAGAAATAATCATAAATGGTAAACAAGAAATCAAGCTATACAAATTTCGGATTCAAGATCAAACAAACAAAGTATGAACATGAATGAAATCTATATTAAACAACAAGCATGACTGATTCAAACGATTAAATCAATATATTTCCCTTAACACAACTAAATTCTTTTAGACAAATAACAAGATCGACGAAGAAACAATTATGAACTTAAGCTTGAACTTAACAATATTACAATTTCTAAAAATACATAAACACATGAAACAAATTGAAGAAATAATTAATTAAACTTCAATTTGTATCTCACCAACATTAGACTAACATCTTTTACCTAAACGACAAAACAAACATGAAATAAACATGAAAAACCACTAATTAAATTTCCATTTGAAATCTAAAAATTAATTTAACAAAACATATGAACGTGAACAAAACAAAAAATCAAATATCTAACCATAGACATGAACAAAACAAACATTCGCCGATTTTAGATTCGAAAAATATCCAAACGAAATACGGACAAAATAAAACTCAAAAACTACTAACCGGATCGAAACGAAATACGTACGGACTATTTCGACGAGCCTCGACCAAAGCTCGAACAAATGACGACGAAGACGACGAGAAGATGAAGCAGCCTGCAGCTGGCCATGAAACGCGAGCAGCAGCAGAAGAAAATTGAAGCAGTAGCAGCGACAACCACGGCGGAGGAACAGCAGCTCGGAGGAGAAGAAACAGTAGCAGCAGTGGCGTGTTTGGACGATGAGGCAGCAGCTGAGCAACCAGTAGCCTTCTCCTTCATCGAAACGGAGCATCAGCTCGAGCTTGAAGCGAACGACACAGAGGCAGCAACCGTGACGGGCAGTCGTGGGGAGCTCGGTGTTGAAGATGATGATCGTGAAGACGCAGCAACGAGTTCTGTTGGGACGTAGCAGAATCAGAAGAAACGAAACTAGAGCAGTAGCTGCTCGTCGAGGAAGGAGATGAAGCAAGCAACCATTGGGTTTTCCTTCCATTTTGGCCGAGGTTTTACCGGCGAAGCAGCGGTGAAGCAGACGTTTAGTAGCTTCATTAAGCAAGTATGCATCGCGCTCAGCAGGACTCAAAGTCCACAGAAGCACTGCACGCTGGAAATTACTTGACAATTCAGCATCCAAGTCCTTGAGAAGATCCTCTCCATAAGCTGCAGCATAAGTTTCCCGGATTAACTTGCGTTGTGCTGCATTCCTATGTGACAAAACAATTAACAGAAAGAAAGAAAAAAAACAAACCAGCAAAAGCTTTTTTGAGTTGCTCAGCATCTTCATAAGGTTCTGGAACTGAAGTTGGAACTTTAAGACTCGCCATTTTCGTTGTCTTGTACTGTAGAGAATTGTGGATGTGTGGTTGAGTTGGTTGTTCTGAGTGGATGAAGAAGAAGGTAAGGGCAGCCATGGGAGGTTGAGGGGGAAGCCATGGATGAGCTTTGGAGAAACTTGGAGAAGAAGAAGCAAAGGGAAGGGGGGGCGGACCATTTTTAGGTTTTTTAGGGTTTTTTCTTCTTTCTTTTTTTTTTTGTTTTGTGTTGTTTGTAAGATAATAGGGGTGTTGGGTTATGGACTGGGTCGACCCAGTTCGAAATGGACTGGGTCGTAGGGAAGATTGGCCATTTTTTGGGCCTGTGGCTTGAAATCGAAGAAGAGGCCCAATTCCAACTTTCTTTATATCATCGCTCTCTTTTCTTCTTGTATTTCTCTAAAACAAAATTATAAAAATACTTAACGTATTATTAAGAACTAAATTAAGTTATAAAAGCGCAAATTAACTCCCAATAACAATTAACGCACAATTAAGTAATAATTAAGCATAAAATTGTATATTTGGATATTAAATGCTAAAAATGCAAACGATGCCTATTTTTGTAATTTTATTTTTTTGTAAAACAAACTTAATTACTAAAAATTGTAGAATTAAATCCTACATGCAAAATGTGACATATTTTTTTTTATTAATTTAACAAATAAACATGCACAGACAAATATACAAATAATTACACAAAAATACCACAAAATTGCACACCAAGGAAAATCATTTTATTTTTGCATTTTTGGGAGTAATTCTCATATATGGTAAAAATCACGTGCTTACAGTGGCCACACTCGATTTTGTGTGGTCTGCACTACCCCCGCAGGGGTATTTTTGTCCAGAAAATTTGGCCTAGTACAAAAAGTTTCTTTTCCCCTTTTTAGGTCATCAGTTGTATTTTAACGTTGGGATGCGCTCATGAACAGTGTTCCTTTATAATTTTAGAGTAATTTTATCACTGAATCTTCAAGTTTTAGCTTGTAATTAAATATTATGGGTTTTTCTTCATCTATTTCTTTGTTTTCTTCTATTATCATGAGTAGCTAGACCCATTAGCTAGGGTTGTGGGTCAACCCTAGTGTGGGTATTAGATGGGTCTTGTGTTTTAAGGCTTGAATGTCTATGGGTGTTTGATATTTGGACTAATTTATGGTTTCAATGTTGAATTAGTGGTTGCAAACACTAATTTGTGCCTATTTGACTTGGGTTCTTCTTGAGAAAGAGAACTTAAGTCTAGGAAAATTAGTCCAACAAGGAATTGGAGCGTATTCAAGAGATTGATAGCCCCAATTAAAGGGTTAAACCTAGAGATAGTAATACCCGACTTGAACCTACATTGCTTGCACAAATTATCATACCCAATTGGTCTTGAGAAAGTCAATTAGGGCAAAATCACTCAAACTACCGAGAGGTATAGAGTGAGAAGTTCAGTGCATTGGTTATATCATAATCCCCAACATGACAACCTAGCCTTAGACTCGAGAACCCGTCAAGTAGGATAAAGTCACTTCCCTAGTGCCTTTCAATTATTTAGACAACCCTTCAAGTATCTTACTATTAGCTTAACTTAGCTTAATTTAGCACCTTAGTAGTATAAATTTAGAAGTAATATCAAAACCAACTATGATTAGAAGTGCAATTAAGAGCAATTACGTATCTCCATTTTAGATATAAACTCAATTCCATTTCTAGCTCCCTGTGGAAATCGATCCTGACCTTCTCGGGTAAAAGCTGCTTCAACCACTCTTGCTACTTTGTAGTGGTGCAGGGTCGGCCCCGATCACTTTTTGGCATTGTTGTCACGGAGCTAATGGTTTTGGTTATCTATCTAAATAGTTTTGTGTATTGTTCTTCTGTCCTTCTGTGTTACTTTTTTGTGTGTGTCACAATTTCAGGTACAATATGACGGCAAACCACCCACCTCTTGGAGATCTTCCGCCGGGGGAGGAGGTAGATGACAATGTTGATGATGAGGTTCCTATTGTACCTCAAGGACAAAAGAAAGGCCGCCAGGCCAATGATAATATTCCAAACCCTCCCCCGCCACCTCCAAGAGTGGCTCCTCGAGTGCTACCCAACCAAGGATATGCAAGTGAAACTGTCCCACCCCGAATCCAGGCGGGCAATTTTCAAATTACCAATGTGATGCTGACATTGCTGGAGCAGTGTGGGTATTTCACGGGCGCTGCCAATCAGAATGCTTACAAACATCTCAAGGGTTTTATGGATACCTGCTGGGGGAGCAAGCAAACTAATGTGTCCGAGGATGCACTTCGATTGAGACTATTCCCTTTCTCACTTAGAGGGAATGCATTGGATTGGCTTGAGCAACTTCCCAACTATTCCATCACTACTTGGGATGAGTTGGCGGATAAGTTCACTGCAAAGTTTTTCTCATCGGGGCATATGGCAGCATTGAGAGATGAGATATTAGCCTTCAAGTATGAGCCCACCGAACCATTACATGAGATTTGGGAGCGATATAGAACTATGGTAAAGGAATGCCCCAACAATGATATGAATGAGGCAATGATCCAACAAACTTTCTATCGGGACATTAACACAACAAACCAGTGCATAGTGAACCAACTTACTGGGGGCAATTTTATGAAGTTGTCGTATGATAAGGGTTGTGACATTCTTGACGAGATGGCTGACACGTCCTCTGCTTGGCAAAGTAGAGCCAATGTGCCACAGGGTGATCCCACGGTCACTCACTTGCATAAGGAGCTACATGACCATGGGCAGGCTATAGCAGAGCTGACAACTACAATGAACCAGCTAGCAAAGGCACAGTTACAATAGGTTCAAAATTCCCGCCAAGTAAATGCTCTGGAGGGTGTCAACATGCTAGTGAACAAAATAAGACAAAGAGGTCAACAGAACCAAGGGAGTTAGGATCAATTTGATAATGATTGTGGTGGGTTCCACGATGATGGTTATGATGGGCAGAATGAAGAAGTCAATACGTGAACAATTATCAAGGCCAAAGGGGCAATTCTTCTAACCAACAACAATGGAGACCCCAAGGCAATTGGGGCAATCAACAACAACAAGGCAATGAAAATTAGGGGAACAACAACCAAAATTCCAATTGGAGCAATCAGAACAATCATGGTAATTGGAATGGCAACAACAACAATTGGGGTGGTAACAACAATCAAGGAGGTTGGAACAATGACAATCAAGGAAATCGGGGGGCAAGGCTTTCAAAGGCCCCCAATGTAACAACAACCAAACAATCCACCCCCATTTCCATCCCAAGGTCCTAGTTCTTCCAACAACTAAATGGGGAGAATTGAAATGATGTTTGAACAAATGATGAAAAAGAATGCGGACTCTGATGCCCAGTTGTTTTCCCACAATATTTCAATCAGAAACTTGGAGGTTCAATTAGGCCAAATCTCACAATCCTTGAATACCCACCCTAAGGGGGCACTACCAAGTGATACAGTAGTTAACCCGAAGGGTGGGAACAATCATGTGATGGCGGTGACTACGAGAAGTGGAAGAGGCGGTGATGTGAATGCCTCCAAGCAAAAAGCAGTTTTGAGTGGTGAAGTTCAGTTGTAAGAAGATGAAATTCCTTTGGTGGTTGAAAACGTGGTTGATAAGAACATGAATGAAGAAGTAAGGATTGATATTCAAGATGCCGAGGTGGAGACTCAGAATGACATAAACCCGTCTAGGGAACACATAATAGACATGCCGGAAATGGTTGTGCCTAAATCCAAGGCTCCTTTGCCAAGGCCACCTCTACCTTATCCTCAAAGGCTCGCGAAGCAGAAAAATGAGAATCGGTTTAAAAAGTTCATTGATATGATGAAAAGCTTATCCATTAATGTGCCTTTGGTAGAGGCTCTAGAACAAATACCGGGCTATGCTAAATTCATTAATGACTTGGTGACAAAGAAAAGATCCATGGATTGTGAAACTATCAAGATGACACACCAAGTTAGTGCAATAGTGCATTCAATGGCCCCGAAGCTTGAAGATCCTGGTGCTTTCACCATTCCTTGCACCATTGGGAGTGCGGACTTTGCTAAAGCTCTATGTTATTTGGGAGCAAGTATCAACTTGATGCCCTACTCAGTTTTCAAGACTTTGGGTATTGGGCAACCGAGGCCAACTTCCATGAGATTGCAAATGGCAGATAGAACTATGAAGAGACCATTGGGTATTATTGATGATGTCCTTGTCCGGGTGGACAAATTTATCTTGCCAGCTGATTTTGTGATCTTGGATTGTGTGATTATGAAGTTCCAATCATATTGGGAAGACCTTTCATTGCTACTGGGAAGGCCTAAGTTGATGTGGAAGCAGGGGAACTCACCTTCCGGGTGGGTGATAAGAAAATGGTCTTTCATATGTGCAAGTCAATGAAGCAACCCAACAGTTCTGAGGTGTGCTCTTTTGTGGACCTTGTCACGGCATTGATAATTGATGATACCAGTGCAATGATCAATGTGAAGGACCCTCTAGAGGCAGTCTTGTTGAATCTTGATGTAAATGATGATGAAGGCCGAGTGGAGCGTGTGAATGCTTTACATGGGATGGGCTCTTACTCTTATGAGCCTAGGAAACTATCTTTGGATCTTGAAAATAGGAAGACTCCACCAACAAAACCTTCAATTGAGGAACCTCTAGTGTTGGAGTTGAAGTCGTTGCCTCCACACCTTAGGTATGAGTTCTTAGGCCCTAGTTCTACTTTGCTAGTTATTCTTTCCTCTTGTCTTACTAACATGCAGGTTGATGCCACATTGGTGGTGCTTCAAAAGCGGAAGAAGGCAATTGGATGGACCTTAGCTGATATTTGGGGGATAAACTCCGCATTCTGTATGCACAAGATTATTCTGGAAGATGATGCAAAGCCCTCCTTGGAACATCAAAGGAGGTTGAACGAGGCAATGCAAGAAGTTGCTAAAAAGGAGGTGATCAAGTGGTTGGATACTGGGGTTGAGTACCCCATCTTTGATAGCTCTTGGACTTCGCCGGTGCAATGTGTACCGAAGAAGGGTGGCATGACCGTGGTTGCAAATTTGCAAAATGAGTTGATTCCTACCAGGACCGTTACCGGGTGGGGGTATGCATGGACTACTGCAAGTTGAATAAAGTGACCCGCAAGGATCACTTTCTATTGCCTTTTCTTGATCAGATGTTAGATCGACTTGATGGGCGTGCCTTCTACTGTTTCTTGGATGTGTATTCTAGGTACAACCAAATCTTGATTGCTTCGGAAGATCAGGAGAAGACCATATTCACTTGTCCATATGGCACCTTTGCCTTTTCTCGGATGCCTTTTGGGTTGTGTAATACACCTGCTACATTTCAATGGTGTATGATGGTCATTTTTACCGATATGGTGGAAAATATCTTGGAGATGTTCATGGATGACTTTAGTGTTGTGGGTGATTCATTTGAGGAATGTTTGAAAAATCTTGATAGAGTGTTGGCCCGTTGTGAAGAAACCAATCTTGTTCTTAATTGGGAGAAATGTCACTTCATGGTGGAAGAGGGCATAGTTCTTGGGCATAAAATTTCAAAGCATGGTATAGAGGTGGACAAAGCAAAAATTGATGTGATTTCAAGGCTTCCTCCCCCTACTTCTATCAAGGGAGTTCGAAGTTTTCTTGGGCATGCGGGGTTCTACCGGAGATTCATCAAAGACTTTTTGAAGGTAATGAATCCCTTATGCAAGTTATTGGAAAAAGATGCCAAGTTCGTGTTCGATGAGAGATGTATGCAAGCCTTTGAACTTCTCAAGCACAAGTTAACCACCACTCCTATTATTATCGCACCCAATTGGATCTTGCCTTTTGAGCTCATGTGTGATGCGAGCGATGTTGCGGTTGGGGCGGTTTTGGGTCAAAGAGTGAATAAAATGTTTCATCTGGTGTACTATGCGAGTAAGACAATGAATGATGCTCAAGTGAACTACACGGTAACTGAGAAAGAGCTTTTGGCCATTGTGTTCGCAATGGAGAAATTTCGGCCATATCTTATGGATGCCAAGGTCATAGTCTATACCGATCATGTCGCACTCTTGTACTTGATGACGAAGAAGGATTCCAAAGCTAGACTAATGCGATGGGTCTTGTTACTTCAAAATTTTGATTTGGAGATTATGGACCGGAAGGGTAGTGAAAACCAAGTGGCAGACCACTTGTCCCGCTTAGAGGAGGAGGGGAGGCTTCGTGATGGCTTAGAGATCAACGATTCATTTCCCGATGAACAACTCCTTTCGGTGTCGGTAAATGGTATGCCATGGTTTGCAGACGTTGTTAATTTCCTTGTGACTGGTATAATCTCGTGTGAGCTTTCTTCTAACCAAAGGAAGAAGCTCAAACAAGATAGTTTGGATTTCTATTAGGATGAGTCGTACTTGTTCAAGATTTTCACAGATGGTGTGATCCGAAGGTGTGTCCTGGAGGAGGAGGAGAAATTGAGTATCTTAGAGGCTTGTCATTCCTCTACCTATGGTGGCCATCATGGCGGGGCGAGGACGGCTTCAAAAGTTCTTAGTTGTGGGTTTTATTGGCCAACTTCGTACAAAGATGCAAATGAACTGTGAAGAGGTGTGACAAATGTCAAAGAGCGGGTGGAATTTCGAAGAAAGATGACATGCCTCTTAATACCATCCTTGAAGTTGATATTTTTTATGTATGGGGCATTGATTTTATGGCCCCGTTTGTTAGCTCATGTGGGAACACATACATTCTTGTGGTGGTTGACTATGTTTCAAAGTGGGTTGAAGCCGTGGCTTTACTCAACAATGAGGCCGGGAGTGTTGTTGCCTTTCTCAAGAAGAGCATTTTTACAAGGTTTGGCACTCCTCGTGCAATCATAAGTGATGAGGGGTCTCATTTTTGCAATAGAGCTTTTGACACTTTGCTTGCAAAGTATGGTGTCAATCACAAAGTTTCTACTCCTTATCATCCTCAAGCTAGTGGCCAAGTTGAAGTCTCAAATAGGGAAATCAAGAGTATTTTATCAAAGATGGTCAATGCAAATAGGATCGATTGGTCAAAGAAGTTGTATGATGCTCTTTGGGCTTATAGGACTGCTTACAAGACTCCAATTCGTATGTCTCCGTATCGGTTGGTGTTTGGGAAAGCTTGCCATCTACTAGTTGAGTTAGAGCACAAGGCCATGTGGGCTTTGAGGAAGCTGAATCTTGAATGGGATGTGGCAGCAAATAATCATGTGGAGCAGCTTAATGAACTTGATGAATTCCGATTCCATGCCTACTCCAGTTCGTCCTTGTACAAGGACAAGATGAAGTACCTTCATGATAAATATACTCATGGCAAGGAGTTCAAAGTGGGTGATTTGGTTCTCTTGTTCAACTCTCGGTTACGTCTATTTCCGGGAAAGCTTAAGTCAAAATGGAGTGGACCTTTTGAAGTGGTGTTTGTAACTCCGTTTGGTACACTTGACTTGAAGAACAAAAATGAAGAGGTTTTCAGAGTTAATGGGCACAGGGTCAAGCACTACCTGGGCAAGATTGATGACAGCCACGTGGTGGCACTTCTTCATCTAACCTGATTTGATGGTAACATGTGTCGTGCCACGACATTAAATCAGACACTTCTTGGGAGGCAAACCCATGTGTCTTTCTTTTTGTTTTTCTTTGATTCTCTTCTTAGTGTAGGATTTATTTTTGGACTGACTGGTTATGAGATGTTGTAGGATTATTTGATGTAGTGCAGGACCAAATTGCAAAATGATCACTCTCTGTAGTTTGCAATGCGAACCGCACTTCATTTTGTGCAGACGCAAAGGCTTTAGTGCGGTGGAAAAAATCCAATGCGGATCGTAGAGTTGATTGATCAAAAGTGAGGAGTCTCTAAAGTTTTCCACCGCGGCCATAATACATTTTGCGCGGTCCGCGGTGGACCACTGCGGCCGCATTGCATTTCTTGCGGTCTGTAGTGGTCATCTCCCCAATGCTTCATGTTTCTAAGTACCGCGAACTGTGGTGCCATTTTGTGCGGTTCGCGGTTGGTAGGTAAGAAAGGCCCCAAGTCCTTTTTCTATAAATCGGACCTGAGGCCCTCAGTTTGAAATTTTCGACTTTTTACTCTCAGAGCTTAAAAATTACTATTCATCACTCTAATTGCACGAATTCAGCTGCTAAGTCTCATTAATCAAGCTTGCATCTCACTTCTAGTAACTTTAACTCCCCCTTAGTCGTGTAATTTTGTCATTTTCTTTTAATTTTTATTTTTCTTAGTGTTCTTCTGTTTCTTCCCGTTCTTTCTATCTATTTTGTAGCATAGGTTAGTTTATTCCTGTTTTAATTAGGACTAATTAGTGAAAACACTGATTCAACACCTAGGGAATCAATACGAGGTGAAACTTTGGACTAAAAATGTAAAAAACTTAAACCCTAGGTTGGTATTGCTGCTAGGTACTCACTGCGGACCGCGATGGATTTTGTGCGGTCCGTGGTGCTTCTGTGCGGTCCGCAGTGCTATTTTGTGTGGATTGCGGTGGTAAATGTTCTGAATACTGACAAGTGAGGACCGCAGCCGCAATGGATTTTGTGCGGTCCGTGGTGCCTCAATGCGGACCCAATGCATTTTGTGAGGTCCACGGTGCATCAGAGAGTGGGTAGTCTGAACCCCACCTCAGTGCAGACGGTAGTGCATTTTGTGCGGTCCGCAGTAGCTTCTTTGCGGCCACACTTCATTTTGTGCGGTCCGCAGTCTGCAACTTCTGAATGTCTGCAATTTTTCTGCAATGTTTCACTGACTCTGCGGATACTAACAAAGTTCAACCGTATTCTCTTTGCAGATCATGGTGAAATCACGAGGCAAAGGTGACAAAAAATCAAGGAAAGGAGAGTCCTCCCGGGGTAGGGGACGGGGCATGATATGATTGACCCCGCAAACCCGAAAAAACATTAAAAACAACCGGAGGACCATAAACGCTGTTGATAGAGCCATTGACCAATCTGGGAGTGAATATGAGCCTTCCCGGGAGGCATCGTCAGACTCCGTGCCAGAGTATGTTCCTGACTAGCCGAAGAGGAACAGGTTGAGGGATACACCTCCAGTCTCTCCCACTGCCCAAGCATCAGTGCACATATCTTCTGAGTCATCTGAGGGCTCAGCTGCAGGTAGTGGCAATGAATATTCCACCTCTCTTACAGCTTCACTATCCGTGGAAGGGCCCGTAGAAGAAGAAGGGGAAGAAGTAGAAGGGGGTGAGCCCCAAGTAGGAGGGGTAGAGAGAACTAGAAACCCGGAGGCCTGGCAGGACAGGTTCGTGAGTGAAGTGGCCTACCACAAATTCAGAGAGTGGTGGCCTGAGAGGAAGCTAATACCTGAGCGAAAATTCATCACCCGAGACCTCATGCCTCACAACCCCAATGTGTTGAGGCAGTTCAGAGAAAGAGCGGGATGGGATTATTTCATAGGCTATGTGGAGGATGCCAATGAGCACTTGGTGAAGGAGTTTTACACAAATATTGCCCATGTCAAAAAGGGCACCACAGTGACCAAAGTGCGGAACTTAAAAGTGAAATTTGATGGTAAAAACAATAAATGATTATTTGCGCTTCCGGGAGGAGAATGAGGCACTGTACTTAGAAAAGGTGGCATTAGGTGAGGCTGCCCGTCCTTGGTTGGCAAAGTACTTGGCAATCCCAGGTACCACCCTAGATTGGTTGACTGCGGGAGTGAGGATTCTAAGGAGGACCCTGAATTTCGAAGCTAAAGGGTGGGAAACATTTGTGTGTAGCAGGCTAGATCCCACCACCCACGATAACTCACTTCCTATCCACCAGGCTATATTGGTGGCATCGATCATGGCGGGGTACCCGATTAACATCGGTAATGTGATATCCCGGGTAATTACACAGGTGGTGAATGAAGGTGATAGATCCTATCCCTTCCCCAACTTCCTGACCATGTACTTTGAGGACCTCGATGTGGAGAAGAGGAGATTTGATATGAAAGTGAAAGCAAAGGCAGCGTTCTCCTGGTATAGCACCAAGGGTCCCGACAACCCCAAGGACCCCAAGGGCAAAGCCACTACTTCAACTGGCCAGTCTGAAGAGCCAGTAGTAGTAGTAGTGGCTCCTACTCAGCCTCCTTCTACCACAGCAGACATGGGCCCAGGACCATCCACTTCTACAGCTCTAATGATCCCCACATCCACTGCATATCCCTTGACTGCCCACTGCCTGAGCCAGACCCTCGCCAGCATCAACAACTGGATGCAGACAGCCACTTCTAAGCTGTATGTACTATCTACTACGGTGGTAGCCCAATCAGTACCTCCTCCGCCACAGGTCCCACAGTCAGTGGAGGACAATCTAAAGGAGATTCTGGACAACCAGAAGAAGCTCATAGATGTTGTTGACTCTCATGGAAAGGCATTGAAGGAGCTTGCTTGGGAGGCGAAGAAAATGAGAAAGACTCGAGCTTCAAAAGAGTCGGTGAAGGAGCTAAGGGTGGAGGTAAAGAGGTTGAAGGCGGATCACCTGCCTCTGGATCTATTATTACATGACCCGGCTCCAACTGTCCAGCCACAACTAGAGCAAGAGTTAGAGAGGCCACCCAAGAGGAAGAGGGTGATTCCTTGTACTGACGATGCTGTCATAGAGTTTGAGGACCCACAGGGAGGATCCTCTAGCTAGCCCCAGATTCTAGTACAGGCCCAGGACTCAGTCCAGGCCCAGGTCCCAGTGGAGACACAGAGTACAGGGAGCTAGTCACAGGTTCCCGAGTAGACCAAGGACCTAGACTCAGGACCCTATGCAAACGAAGGGCCGATAGGGAGTTTCTTTTTCCTCTCTTCCTTATTTTGTGATTATTTTGGTTAGTTAGCATTGAGGACAATGCTAGCTTTCATTTGAGGGCGTAGCTCTATTTGGATGACTATATATATGACAGTATTTTTTTCTTTATGCTTTTTTTTTACCTTTGGTATGTATATAGCTTTATCATTTTATTGTACCTTTCATACTTTTTAATTTTGGGTATATATATAAAGTTACGTTTTTATGTATATATTCATTCTCCCTATTTTATATTCGACTAATTCCCCTTTTGTATATATTCCTTTTTACTTTCCGCATTTTTCCTTTCATAGCTTCTTATTTCATTTTAGTAGCATCTTGTTTTGAGTTTTTGCGTGCAATAAGCCTTTGGTTTTCTTAATGTCATGGTTCTTTCCAAAGGTAGAGTTTGTGTCAATCGAGTGGCTCTTCCCGATGATGGATGGCATGACAACCTTCTTAAGGGTTTGAGTATGTTTTCTTTTTGCTTTTAGTAGTTAGTTGGTAAGGGTGCCTCAAGCAAAGCTTCATTTGGGCCTAACACATTTTCCTTTGATCCTATGGTCAAAAACAAATTGTTGTGTATAGGATGGTGAAAGTGTTGACCTTGAGACTCTTGTGTTGACCAATAATCATCGAGTGGTTTTTTGGGACCATTGTGTTGCTCAAATCTCAACTAATGTTGTTGTGGGCCCCCAACTCTGTTTCTTTAGCAATCCCATAGCTTGTGTGGTGGGAATTTGAATTGCAAGTCCAAGTCCAGAGCCATTAGTCTAGAACTTGCCATGAATGTTTGTCTAGGCGAAATCCTAAGTGTAATTTGACTTGAGATGTGATTATAGGCTCTCCTTGATCCGAATGATATCTTGAACACTTCCATAGCCTACCAATGATAAAACCCCTAGTCAACCCTTTTGAGCCTTAGACCTTTTTCTTTCAAAAATCACGATACAAGCCTTTACCCGTTCTAAAAATACCCTCTCTTGACACTCGATCTTTCCTTAGCACAAGGTAAAAGCATAAGTTTGGGGGGAGAGACGATGAATGCAACAAAGTGGTAAAAGGTACAAAATGAAGAAAAGGAAAAGCAATGAAAAAGAAAGAAAATCAAAAAGACATAAAGAATGATCAATGTAGAAAAGAATGAAGGGATTCAATAAAAGTAAAGAGATGAAAGGAGTGGAAAGTTGAGAAAGGAGAAAAAGATTTGAAATGAACAAGAAAGAGTGACAATGTGTCTCTATAACCCCTTAGAAAGAAGTTAAATGACTTAAAAAGACAAGAGAATATGTGCCAAAATGAAGCAAAAGAAGTGCTAAAGGGAAGATGGAACCTACTTAGACCAAACATTTCCTACCCTCAACCAAAAAGCCTTCACTTTATCTCCACAAAAGCCCTATATGATCTTGAGTTGAATGAAGCTTACATTAGTGGTGACTTACATAAGGGGCAAGCATATGGTACTTAGAGCAAAACTTGTTACTTTTCTTTGAGAGAGATGAGTGTATTTTTATTAACCTCGTTTCGAGTTCTACAATCCTAAAGGTGAGGTTTGCTTAGGGGGAGTTGAGGATGTGTGAGTTTGGGTTCCACAATGATCAAGGTAGTAGAAAGAGTTTCTTTGATGTGTTGAGTCAACTTTTGATGCTCTTGTGTCGCACTAAATCCATTGTGCTTAAAAGGTCGAATGTTGTTAATGATTAATTTGAATTGAGGGCAATTTTTAGTCCCAATTGAGGCTAGATGAGGTCACTTTAGGTCAGCTGAATTTTCTTAGATTTACTCTTAAGGGGTGGGTCTTATTTTATTTACTTGAGGACAAGCAAAAGCTTAAGTTTGGGGGAGTTGATAACTAGGGATTATGATGCATTTTACACTTCTTCTTACTTGAGTTTTGATTAAAAATGTATACAAAATAGTCCCAAAGGCTTACATGTTGTACTTGTTTGCAGGGTTTGGTTAACAAGGTGACAATTCGTCAAAACCAGCTCAAAAAGGAGTAAAACATGCACAAGTACCAAGAACAAGTTTAAGCATAGTGCAACAGGTCCACTGTGGACGCACTCCATTCTATGCGGTCCGTAGTGAGGAAGTTCAGAGAAGTGCTCATTTCAGACATTAAATCAATGCGGCCGCAAAGCATTTCATACGGACCGCAATGGACTCACCGCGGCCGTACTCGATATTGTGCGGTCCGCAAAGGAAGAGTTCAGAGAGTTGAAGATTTGGAGCTAATTGCCAATGCGATCCGCAGTCCCACGGTCGCGGTGCATTTTGTGCGGCCCGCGGTGGCCAAGTTCAGAGAGAAGACTTTTAAACTAAGAAGCCTCATTGCGGCCGCACTTAATTTTGTGCGGTCCACACTACCCCCGTGGTGGTATTTTTGTCCAAAATATTCGGCCTAGTATAAATAGTTTTTTCTCATTTTTAGGTCATCAGTTGTATTTTAACGTTGGGTTGCGCTTGTGAACAATGTTCCTTTATAATTTTAGAGTAATTTTATCCTTGAATCTTCAAGTTTTAGCTTGTAATTAAATATTATGGGTATTTTTTCATCTATTTCTTTGTTTTCTTCTATTATCATGAGTAGCTAGACCCATTAGCTAAGGTTGTGGCTCAACTCTAGTGTAGGTATTTGATGGGTCTTGTTTTTTAAGGCCTGAATGTCTATGGGTGTTTGATATTTGGACTAATTTATGGTTTCAATGTTGAATTAGTGGTTGCAAACATTTGTGCCTATTTGACTTGGGTTCTTCTTGAGAAAGAGAATTTGAGTCTAGGAAAATTAGTCCAACAAGGAATTGAGGCGTATTCAAGAGATTGATAACCCCAATTAAAGGGTTAAACCTAGAGATAGTAATACCCGACTTGAACCTACATTGCTTGCACAAATTATCATACCCAATTGGTCTTGAGAAAGTCAATTAGGAAAAAATCACTCAAACTATTGAGAGATATAGAGTGAGAAGTTCAGTGCATTGGTTATATCATAATCCCCAACATGACAACCTAGCCTTAGACTCAAGAACCCATCAAGTATCCACCTAGGACAAAGTCACTTCCCTAGTGCCTTTTAATTATTTAGACAACCCTTCAAGTATCTTACTCTTAGCTTAACTTAGCTTAATTTAGCATCTTAGTAGTATAAATTTAGAAGTAATATCAAAACCAACTATGATTAGAAGTGCAATTAAGAGCAATTACGCATCTCCATTTTAGATAGAAACTCAATTCCATTTCTAGCTCCCTGTGGAAATCGATCCCGACCTTCTCGGGTAAAAGCTGTTTCGATCACTCTTGCTACTTTGTAGTGGTGCAGGGTTGTCCCCGATCAATATCATCAGCTTGCCTAAAACTATTCTATGAATCTCTTCTTATGCAGCCGCACAAGAATTGTGCGGTCCCCAATGTTGGCCTTTTTTTTCCCTGTTTTGGTTCTTGTTCACTTTTGACTCCTTTATGACTTGATTTTGACTTCTTTGGCTTATTTCCCAATATTTCGGCAAGCAAGCACATTTTATTAATTTTCGGGAATACCTTTAAGCATTTATGAGCAAAAACACAAGTAAAAGAGAGCAAATAAGCGGTCAAAATCCCTACTTATCAGTGCCTCAGGCTAGCCTCAGGGGAATACCAATTGCAGATCTCGTCGATGTCAATTCACATGTTTCCCTAAACGCAAATCTGGGTGTTGATACCGAAGGTAGCGTACGCAGAGAAGTTCGATCAGGTGGTTGAGGTGCGCAGGGCGGAGAAGATGGTGGAGTCAGCCTCCAATTGATATTTGAAATGCTACAGGCTCATGCCGCTATAGCACAATTACAGAATCAGCATCGAGCACCAAGTGGGATCGAAACAGAAGTTGTTCATACTACCGAACCTATACCAGAGAGATCGAACGCCAATGTCTCTTGGGACTGAACCTGCCATTATGAAAATGCTCAAGCAGCTCACTAAATGGATTTAATAAGGAAAAAAATCGAGGCAAATGATAAAAAGGTAGAGACATACAACTCCCAGGTTGACCAAATACCGGGAGCACCACCGATTCTAAAGGGTTTGGATTCGATGAAGTTCATGCAGAAGCCTTTCCCTCTAAGTGCGGTTCCGAAGCCCATCCCGAAAAAATTCCGCATTCCAGAAATTCCAAAATACAATGGGACCAATGTCCCTAATGAGCATGTTACTTCTTATACATGCACAATAAAGAGGAATGACTTAGAAGACAAAGAGATTTAATCCGTTCTATTGAAAAATTTTGTAGAAACTTTTTCGAAAGGGGCGATGATATGGTACCACAATTTGCCTCCTAATTCCAAGTCATACTTGCAGATTCCTTCGTAAAGGCACACGCTGGAGCAATAAAGGTTGCGACTAGGAAGTTGGACCTCTTCAAAGTGTGACAAAACAACAATGAAATGTTAAGGGAATTCGCAACTCGGTTCTAGATGGAACGCATGGACCTACCCCCAGTCACAAATGATTGGGTTGTTCTAGATTTTACTCAAGGTTTGAACAAATGAAAGTTGTGACTTGGGCCGATGTACATAATCGATACCAGTCGAAGATCATGGTCGAGGATGATCAATTGGGAACCCATTCCGATTCCGTTTACCTAAATAGGCCCGTCGGCAGAATTCAAAAGGACATCGACAGAGAACCCCGATCGAACAAAAATCGATGCCAACCATACAGCGCAGATCGTAGAAACAGCGGCCTAGGACATAATCTTGTTCGAAATAATTGAAGGAATGATCGAGGACAGAGCTCTTAAGGGCTCATGAGCAAAAGTGTCTTCGATAAACATGTCGAGACCACAGAAGCACCATGACTATCAAAATACAACTTTAGCATCGATGCACCGCGTATTGTATCAGCCATTGGATAGATCATGGATACTAGATGGCCCAGACCCCCACAGACCGATCCAGATCAAAGGAACCCTAATCAAATATGCAAATACCATGGTAAACATGGTCACAAAACCGAAGACTACAGACAGCTAAGGGAGGAGGTAGATCGTTTATTTAACGAGGGTCACCTTCGAGCATTTTTGAGTGACCGAGCTAAAAATCACTTCAGAGACAGGGATGTGAATAGGAAAAATGAACAGGAAGAACCACAACACGTGATTCATATGATTGTTGGTGGGGTCGATATTCCTCAAGGACCGGTATTTAAATGCACCAAGGTGACACTCACCAGGGAAAAGCAAACTCGGGACTACTTACCAGAAGAAACCTTGTCTTTCAACGACTAGGATACAGAAGGGATCAAACAACCTCACAACGACGCACTAGTAATATCTATCCTTATGAAAAAAAATCAAGTTAAATATGTGTTGATTGATCTAGGTAGCTCGACAAATATTATTTGATCAAGGGTTGTAGAGCAACTTGGCCTCCAAGATCAAATCGTGCCCGCAGCTCGAGTACTTAATGGCTTGAATATGGCAAGTGAAACCACCAAAGGGGAAATCATTTTGCCAGTAAATGTAGCCAGGACCACCCAAGAAACAAAGTTCCATGTGATCGAAGGCAACATGAGGTATAACGTGTTTCTCGGAAGGCCTTGGATCCATAACATGAGGGTAGTACCCTTGACGCTTCATCAAGTATTGAAGTTTCCAATATCATAAGGAATCAAAACGGTGTACGGTGAACAACCACCCACCAAAGAAATGTTTGGTATCGACGAAGTAGTACCGTTATCGGCGTTTTTGTTAACAAAGGGGTCAGAGTCAAAGTGAAAGCAAGAAGTCAAATAGTAATCACAGTCACCTGCCTGGGCCCGATCAGAGGAGCAGGAAATTTTTGAGGATGATGATTATATGATACCTCGAACCTTCATAATCCTCGATGATTCTGATGCAAAGAAGTCAACTGACGAAGAGCTGGAACAAATCATACTGATCGAACATCTACTCGATCAAAAGATATACCTGGGCACGGGGTTAACCCCCGAGCTCAGGGAAAAACTCATTTAATTCCTTATAAAAAATATGGATTGTTTTGTTTGGTCCTACCTTGATATGACAGGGATCCTACCGGATATTACTACCCATCGATTGAGCTTGGACCCAAAGTTTCGACCGGTAAAGCAGAAGAGAAGGCTCCAGTCCGAGGTTAAGCATGCATTCATCAAGGGCGAGGTAACCAAACTTCTCAAAATAGGGTCCATTCGAGAGGTAAAATATCCTGAATGGCTAGAAAACGTACTCATAGTCTCTACAAAAGGGAATAAACTTAGTATGTGTGTAGACTACAAGGATTTAAATAAAGCATGCCCTAAAGATTCCTTTCATTTGCCAAATATCGATCGCATGATCGATGCCACGGCCAGCCATGAGATCCTTATTTTTCTCGACACCCACTTTGGGTATAATCAAATACAAATGAACCCGAAGGATCAGGAAAATACTTCGTTCATTACTAAGTATGGCACTTATTGTTATAACGTAATGTCGTTTGGACAAAAAATACCAGTGCTACTTATCAACACCTAGTAAATCGAATGTTCAAAAAACAAATAGGTAAATCAATGGAGATTTATATTGACGATATGTTAGTTAAGTCCCTACGAGCAAAGAACCATTTAAAACATTTGCAGGAGACCTTTGACATACTGAGAAAGTACAACATGAAGCTCAACCCGGAGAAATATGCATTCGGGGTCGGTTCAGGCATGTTCCTCGACTTTATGGTATCAAATCAGGGGATCAAATCAACTCCGATAAAATCAAGGCAATCGAAAACATCACAGTTGTTGATAATGTCAAGGTTGTACAAAGGTTAATAGTGGGCATAGCCGCCCTAGGTCGATTTATTTTGAGGTCCTCGGATAGGAGCTGCCGGTTCTACTTACTGCTTAAGAAGAAGAGCAATTTCGCATGGACCACGGAATGTCAACAAGCCTTGGAGGAACTCAAACGATACCTGTCGAGCCCTTCATTGCTTCACACCCCGAAAGTTGATGAGCAACTCTACTTATACTTAGCGGTCTCGGAGATAGCGGTAAGTAGGGTCTTAGTTTGAGAAGATCAAGGTAAGTAATTTCCTGTTAGTCGAACCTTCAGTGAAGCCGAGACCCGGTACCCACACTTAGAAAAATTAGCTCTCGCTTTAACAAGTGCCTCTAGGAAATTAAAACTATATTTTCAATGTCACCCAATTTGTGTGGTGACTACCTATCCCCTACACAATATTTTTCATAAGCCCTAACTCTGGGGTCAATTGGCCAAATTGTCCATTGAGATCAGTGTGTACGATATTGAGTATCAACCCCGAATGGCCATCAATCTTGGCAGACTTCGTGACCAACTTTGCACCAGCCCTCGTACTCGAGGTTGAAAAAGAACTATTATTAAAATTGGATACATCATCGGGGTTGTGGACCCTCTTCACAGACGGCGCTTCGAACGTGAAGGGGTCTGGTCTATGCATCGTTTTGAAGCCTCCCATAGGTAATACAATTAGGCAATCTATCAAAACTTCCAAGTTAACTAACAGAGGCCATGATTGCAGGCCTCGAGCTAGATAAGAGTTTGGGAGCAGAGGTCATCAAAGCCAAATGTGACTCCTTGCTTATGGTAAACCAAGTCAACATAACTTTTGAGGTTCGAGAAGGCCGAATGCAGAGGTATTTGGACAAACTACAGGTGGCCCTACATTGATTCAAAGAATAGACCCCACAGCACGTACCTTGAGAGCAAAACGGCGAGGCTGTCACTCTTACAAATTTGGGGTCATTGGTCGAAGATGACGAGCTTAGCTCGGGGACTATCGTACAACTTTCGAAGTTAGTAATCGAAGAAGGTCACACCGAAATAAACTCCACAAGCCTAACCTGGGATTGGAGGAATAAGTACATTGAATACCTAACCTTGGATGGACCTCTGCATTATGGTTGGGTCTCGGAGATACCGACTACATCCTACGAGAAATTCACGAGGGCACTTGCAGAAATCATTCCGGTGCTAAATCATTGGTTCAAAAAGTCATCAGAGTAGGATACTACTGGGCCAACATGGAAAAGGACACTAAAGAATTTATTCAAAAGTGCGACAAATATCAAAGGTATGCGCCGATGATCCACCAACCCGGAGAGCAACTCCACTCGGTCATATCCCCATGGTCATTCATGAAATAGGGAATGGATATCGTCAGCCCTCTACCATCGGCCCCAGATAAAGGTAAATTCATTTTGTTTATGACTGATTATTTCTCTAAGAGGGTTGAAGCACAGGCCTTCGAGAAAGTCAGAGAAAGAGAAATCATAAACTTCATCTGGGACCACATTATATGCTGATTCGAGATACCAGCCGAGATCGTATAAAACAATGGAAAGCAATTCGTCGGCAGCAACGTGACAAAGTTTCTCAAAGACCAAAAAATAAAAACGATCCTGTCAACGCCGTATCATCCTAGTGGGAACGGACAGGTCGAATCGACAAACAAGAAAATCATACAACATCTAAAGAAAAGATTGAACGACGCTAAAAGAAAAAATGGAAAGAAATATTGCCCGAGGTCTTTTGGGCGTATCAAACAACATCAAAATCCAGTACGGGGGCAACATTATTCTCTTTAGTCTATGGTACCGAAGCTCTAATCCCGGTCGAAGTCGAGGAACCGAGCTTCCAGTTTTGGTATGCAACGAAAGAGTCAAATCACGAGGCTATGAATACGATCCTCGAATTGCTAGATAAAAGACGAAAAGCCGACCTCGTTCAAATGGTCGCACAAAAATAGTGGATTGAATGGTATTACAACAAAAGAGTCAATCTTCGACACTTTAAAATAGGAGACTTAGTTTTGAGAAAGGTCACCCTCAATACTTGAGACCCAAATGAAAGAAAACTTGGCCCGAACTGGGAGGGGCCGTATCAGGTCCTCGATATCATCAAAAAGGGATCCTACAAACTTGGCACAATGGACAGCGAGCAATTACCAAACAATTGGAACGTATCACTCCTCAAACGATATTACTACTAATACTAAGGTACGACCTTCTCCATTTTCATTTATATTTAATACCAAACAATTGCAGGTGTTCAATCGAATACATTGAAGGATTATTCATCACAAAGTCCTTAGGTCTGAAAGCACGCGTTGCACTCTTTTTCCCTTAGACCGGTTTTTGTCCCAAATGGGTTTTTTCCAGCGAAGTTTTTAATGAGGCAACCATTGTTCGTGCTAACTTAGAGCAATTCAATAGTTTCCGAGGGTTCTTTACAATCAACCTCGAATACTAGGGTGCATTACCCTCTGATGTCAACTTTGTTACAAAGAAGATACTTCGTGTCAACTCAGTCTCGATAGGTAAAATTTTGTAAGGGTCAAACGGTCAAACAAACCATGGCCATGTAGATTACTCGAGCCCTAAAGACAAACATGTATGCATGTATAATCTATTGAGAGAAGTATTTTTCCTTGCCAAATATTTCATGACTTAGAGAAATTTTTACTTTACAATTTCATACTTTTGGTCTATTGTGGAAACAGGCTTAAGGGCCAATCACAACTGAAGCTCAAGCAACTTACCCCATACTCGGGACTGCCGTCCGAAAAATCGACGTAATCGAATTATTAAAGTCTCGAGATCATAAGACCTTAAAAAGGCAACCCTCGTTTTTATAGGCTACGGTCCCTACTTGGGGACTAACACTTCGAACAAGTTCGAAGTGTAACAGGGAAATGAACCTAAGAGGCAAATTCCAAGCTAAAGGCCACGGCCAAACTGATATAGTTCGGAGATGTCCAAATTCCGTAATAAAATAGGCCTTCGAATATTTTCATAAAATTGATTTTAAAAAAAAGGCTACCCTCGGCAAAATTACAAGGGCTTATCAACCCTCGAAAACCATAAGGGGCACCGAATTGTTTGAACTCACGAACCATTTCATCTGTTTCATACTAAGGCATTACGAAACAAAGCGTTTCAATATCATCAGCCCTCGAAAACAATGGGATATGAATATAGATTTATCTCATGCTAAGGCATAACAAATTTTTGTTTGATTAACTTTTAAGCCTAAAAGGGTAGAAAGCATATGTATATTAAAACGATCGTTCTACAAAGGCTACATCAGCCTAATACAAAAGCCTAAGGACCATCTTTTGTTTTGAGTTCAAGGAACCGTCCTCACTCAATAAAAACCTAAGGGTTATCCTACTTCGAGTTCGAGCAAGTACTCACTCGGCACTAGTTCGGATTTGGTCCAAATTGCCTAAACCTTGAACCTATGAATGCAATTTCATAATGAAATAAAGTAAAAACAAGACAGAAAGGGAATGAAAAGACCTTTTATATATCAATAAGTTATTTATAAGGGCAATATGGCCCGATCGAAATTTACAAAAGGATCCTAAGCACTTAAACTTCTCCAGGAGCAACATCTTCATCCTCGGGGTCTTATCCGCTCTCGGACCCACTCATACTCCTGGAATCATCATCATCAAAAGAGACCAACACTTTGGTTTCTACTTCAAGCTCTTTTGAATTTTTGATCTTAGCAGCAAGATCGAAGCCACGAACGTGGATCTCATCGAGAGTCTCCCTTCGAGACTGGCACTTGGCAAGCTCAGCAACCCAGTATGCTCAATTCTGAGCAATATTAGCAATTTCCTTTGCTCGAGCTTGAGCGGCTTCAACGTCATATCAGTAGACAGCCAGAATTGCCTCAGCATCGGCCTTAGCCGTCTCAGCTTGACATTTCGCCATAGCAAGTTCTGTGACCAACCGACCTGTAGCTCCTCAATTTTCTTGGCTTGTGCCAAGTTCTTCTCTTTCATTCCTTGGAGTTGGCTTTCAGCCGAGGATAACTAAGCTCGAGCATCCTCTTTCTCTGAAGCAAGGAGGTTCATATTTTTCTTCCACTCTATGGTTTCCGCCTTCACCGCATCTACCTCCCCACAGAGTTGCCCGATCATCTCGTGTAGCCGCTGAACCTATGAGATTAAATCTTTATCCATCACTTCCCAACCGATGTCGTAAGCTTCTAAGATTTTTATTACATACTCGGTCAGTTCTTTTTGTTCACTCTAACCCGCGGCCAGCTCAGCTTGGAGGCCCTTGACTTCTTTTTCATTTTTCTCGCCGAGAAGCTTGAGAGCATTTTTCTCCTCAGTAAGACCTTGAATATCGGCCTCATATTGGCTCTGCTCTCCTCGATACCTAAAGAAAGCTTCATGATAAATCACCTCGGCCTACATCGATGGAAGGAAAAAATTAGGTAAGAAAAGAAAAACACAAGTAGGGAGATTGGTATTGGCAAAGAAAGTTAGGGCTTACCCGATTCAAAGCCTGCTGGGCCTCATTGATGAGACATGGTGCTCCTACCTCGTCTAGCAGAGCTTGGTCTTCCTCAGTGACCAGACTCCAAAGATAACTAGCAACCCCTACGGGGGTAGCAAAAAACTTGCACATCCTTTGAGATCAAAATAATGATTGTTCGTTTGCATTCGGGATTAACACTTGGGGCCGGAAATTGGCTGGTCAATCTGAAGCTCGAGGAAGATTCGCCAAAGCTCCTCCTTGGTATCTCCAAATCACTTAAGCCAGCAGCATTATCGACCCCAAAAAAATAACCTCGGAAAAGGTCCTCCCCTCTGAGGTCACCTTCTACTTGAGGAGTCTTAATGGCCCGAGCCTCCCGAACTTCTTCTTTGGAGAATGAAGGAAGCTATGGGGAGTCTCTGATTTCTATTGACCCAGGCAGATCCTTTGGGGCGCTCTCCTCATTTTGAGGAGCCGTGGGACTGGCCTCCACAGCTATTTCAGATGCCTTCTCACCCCGAGGTGAGGTACCTTCAGCTCCAGTCAACTTAGGGACTCCAACTGAATCCCCATCTTGGGCCTCACCAGATCGATGTAGAATACTTTCGGTTTTAATTGATCTGGTGGCCTTTTGACCCTCGATGTTGTCTCGTGTTAGAGCCAAACAGATCGAAATCATCCTTCTTTTCTTCTTCTTCCTACTCATCCCTTAAGAGTTGAAATGACTCCATGGGCAGGGGAGTCACATCCTTCTTGGACTTTCGAGCCGCTTTATTCTTAGGCCCTTGGAGGTCGAAGCCCTTTTTCTTGCTTTCCTTTGCCGGCTTCGATGCAGGGGATGAGTTTTCTTCTTCACCAGACGGAGGCCTCATTGGAGCATCTTTCCCAAGACCTACAGAAGAAGGATAAATGAGATCAAAAAGAAATCTGGACGGTAGTCGGAGTTATCAGATTACACGAAGACCTACCATGGTTTCGGGCCTCCTATCGACCCTTCGATAACTCGCACCATATGCGCTCGGCATGTTTCGATGTCGAAACAAGGCTCCTAATCCAGTTCTCGAGATGGGGAATCGCACCCGACATCCAGGCAACAGCTGCGTTAAATAAAACGCTGATGAGAAAGGAGGAAAAAGTGAAGATAGTAAACAGAAGTTAAAAGATGGAATTAAACTTACGTTTCATAGTCCATTTCTCCGGAAATGGCATGCTTTTGGCCGGGATCAAATTCGAGGTTTTTACTCAGATGAACCGGCCCATCCAACCTCAGTCCCTGTCCTTACCGATGCTCAAGAAGGCTGCCTTGTTGGCCCGACACTGAAGCTTCACAAATCCTCTCTGATAAAGTCGGGGGCTATACAGGCGAATGAGATGGTTGAGGGTGAAGAGAAGACCCTCGACCTTGCTCACAAAAAATAAAAGTAGTATCACTATCCTCCAAAAGGAAGGATGAATTTGGCCGAGGGTGACCTCTTACTTCTTGCAGAAATCCACGATAATTGGATCTAGAGGACCCAATGTAAAAGGTTAGGTGTAAATGTCACGCCTCGAGCCCAGGGGGCGAGACTGGCACCTAGTGCCTCATCTATCCTTGCGTACCACTTGTGACTAAGAGACTCTGAACATGTAATGTCATACTTTGGCTATGGGTCACATTACAAGATAATGTTTGATGCAAAATATAAAATTAAATGGAGACTAACACTGACTAATGTCAACATAAAGCTAGGTCGGTAAGGCCGTCATAATTACTACAACTGATAGGCCAACAAAATATACGTACAGGGCCTACAAGCCCAATATACTATACTAACTGACAGGATATGTCTACACGCCTCTACTGATAGATGAACTGTGATCGGAACAGGGCCCCTATCTACCCATAACCTATATACATATATACACAAGATATACACCACACTACTAGACCTGGAAACTTCGAAAGAAGGGGAGCTTACCGATAAAACTGAACTTGAGCAACACCTACTGAGGAGGTTGACCCGTCTGTCTGTCTGAACCTGCACGCATGAAATGCAGCGCCCCACAAAGGGATGTCAGAACGAAATAATGTACTGATGCAACGACCCGACTGGTCGTTTTGAGCAATTTTGCTTGATTCAGTAGTTTGAGGTCTCGAGAAGCTTCACATTATGTATATCGACTTGTGTGCATGGTTGGACTCGGTTTTCGGATGAATCAGAGTTGAACTAGAAGAAGGAACCTAGTTTTGGAAGTTTAAACAATGCAAATTTGATCAGAATTGGACTTTTGAGTAAACGGCCCCAGAATGGGTCGTGGGTGATCTCGACAGCTTTTTATGGTGATTTTGTACTTAGGCACGCGTCCGGATTCGGATTTGGAGGTCCGTAGGGTAAATTGAGACATTTCGGCGAAAGTTAGAAAAGTTGAAGTTTGGAAATGGAGAAGTTTGACCCATAGTTAACTTTTGTGATATCGGGGTCGGAATGTGATTGCAAGAGTTGTAGAAGCTCCGTCATGTCATTTTGGACTTGTCTGTAAAATTTGGCATCATTCCAGGTTGATTTGATTGGTTTCGGCACAAGTTTTCGAATTTGGAAGATTTAGAAGTTCATAGTTCGATTCATGGCGTGATTTGTCGTTTCGACATTGTTTGATGTGATTTGAGACCTCGAGCGAGTCAGTGTTAGGTTATGAGACTTGTTTGTGAGTTTAGACGGGGTCCCGGGGGCCTTGGGTGTGTTCCGGGTGTGTTCCGGGTGGGCTACGGGTATTTTTCCACATTTTTGGAACTGCTGTTTTGCTGCTTCTGGTATCCTTCTTCACAATCGCGAACAGTCTCTCTCGTTCGCGATGCCTTGTTGCTGACCATCTCGAAATCCTTCTTCGTGTTCATGCCCCTCCCTTCGCGTTCGTGAAGCCCTGCATTTTCCTTCTTCGCGTTCGCGACATTCCCTACGCGTTCGCGTAGGTCCCTGCTTTTCTTCTCCGTGTTTGCGAGCTCATCATCGCGTTCGCGATGAGCGACCTGGCAGCCTTAACTTTTATTCTTCACAAATGCGGTCCTCTGTTCGCTTCGTGATGCACAAAAATCTGGGCAGATAGAATATATCCCAAAATCGAGGGTTTCACCATTTTCATCATATTTTGACTTCTAGAGCTCGGTTCTTGGCAATTTTTGGTGGGTTTTTCACGTAATTCGATTGGGTAAGTGTTCTTCAACTATAATTAAATATATTCTATGAATTTGTCATTATTTTTATCATTTAAATTGTGTTTGGGGTTGGGGAAGGAGTTAGTTTTTGAAGAAAAATTCTAAAACAAAAAATCGTGATTTGAGGGACCCAATGGTATCGGAATTTGATAAAATTTGTATGGTTGAACTCATATCAGAATGAGTATTCAGTTTTTGTAAAATTTGTTGGGTTCCAAAGTGTGGGTCCGTGGGTCGATTTTTGGACCGATTTTTTTGAATTTGATCAAGATTAAAACTTTATGATCCGGAATGGTCTCTTATGTATTTTATTTGTACTTTAAAGTTAATTTGGTTAGATTTGAGCTGTCCGGAGGTCTTTTCACTCGAGAAGTGCATCTTAGAGTATCGGTTTGTCGTCTTTGAGGTAAGTATATTTCCTAACTTTGTGTAGGGGGCTTCCCCTTAGGAATTGAGTCTTCTATGTTAATTGTAGTCCATGCATGCAAGGTGACGAGTGTGTGCTCAGACTTATTTGTAGAAAATTTTCTTCTATGGTTCTTAGGTCCTTATGTGGAAAGTATCCGGTTATGATTGGGTTTCCTAGTTGCTTAAATTGCCTCTATATGCTCCATATGACGTTGTTAGCTTTCCTCTAATTCTTACGTGTTACATTGACCCTAAATTGCCTTATCACGTGCTTATTATGTCTTGTTGTGTAGTTGAGGTTTCATTGTGAAGTTAATTGTTGGTACAAGTTTGGTTATAGCTGATTCCCTTACTGGGACATATTTAATTATTATTGTTGGTTTTCTTGCCGGGACGTATTTTATTCTTGTTGATGACTCCCTTGCCGAGATACTATTGTTTCCTTATTATTCCCTTGTCGGGATTCTTTCGTGATTAGTGTTGATTTGTATATTGGGATCGGGCATGCCGCAACAATATTATATGGATCGGGGTGCACGCCACAACAATATTATATTGGGATCATGTTGCATGCCGCAACAATATTATATGGATCGGGTTGCACGCCGCAACAATATTATATGGATCGGGTTGCACGCCGCAACATCATTATATGATTTGGATTCGGTTGCACGCCGCAATAAGACTATATGTTTTGGATCGGGTTGCACGCCGCAACAAAAATATATGATTGGGATCGGGTTGCCCGCCGCAACAAGAAAGAATAAAAGTGAATATTGATTCTTATAGTGAGAACGAGAGTAAAAGCACGAAGGGTGATGTCGTGCACTTTCTGCTGCTGTGTTTATTTGTTGTTATCAATTCAAATGTTTAAAATGGTTAATTCCTTTATTGTTGTGATCCTTTGTGTTAGAACCCACAATGTTTTCAATACCTCACCGTATTTATATATATTTATTTATACGTTCCAATACTTAAAACTTCAACAATTGATACATCCTTAATTCAATTAGTTTTCTCAATCATATCCCCTCAAACCGTCTGAGGCTGTATTTTTTTCTTAAAAAGGAATTTCTACTAAGTTTTAAGTTATCAACGCCCCTGTTAAAGGTAATAATTCTTCCGATGTTGTATCTTAAATTTAAAGGGGTACTTTCTTACTTGAATGATTTCTAAAAATAACTTCATCTTTTCTCGCTGATTTACCAAACTTATTTAGAAATTGAAATTTAATTTATAGTAAATAGGACTTCTTGAACATGTTAAGTGCATTTGTAAGGATATTTTGTATTGTATATCATGTGGATTTTGTTGTTAGGAGTGAGACGGAAAACATGTGGGCACGAGGTGCCATATGTGTTGAAAGTTTGAAAGTTGAGATTATGATATGAGAAGTCGAGGATTGAAATGGAAGGGATGGTGTATTAAACATGATGTGATTGATTGAGTCGCCATTGTTTTCTTTAATTGGATACATTCTTACTTGCATCCGTCTCTATTACGTCAGTGTTGAATTGCTTGCGTTATCTAATTTACTTGGTTTTCGTTTGTTACTACCCGTGTTCTTCCTTTATTGATTATACTGTTTGTACTTGGATTTTATCTTTGCGGTTGATATCGCTTCGTTATCTTCATCTTGATGTTTTATTATCATATCCTGTTCATTTTATTTGACCAGTAGGTGTCCTGACTGTTCCTCGTCACTACCCCACTGAGGTTAGTCTTGATACTTACTGGGCACTACCGTGGTGTGCTCATACTACACTTCTGTATATTTTTTTCGTGTACAGATCTAGGTGGAGTGATAGTAGTTGTGTGGGTCATCGCGGTGGAGACTCAAGGTAAACCTGCTACAACGTTCGCAGGTCTCGGAGTCACCTTCATTTGTATTTACTTCCATTTACTCATTCGTTTCGGGGCAGTGATGTATTAATTTGTGAAGTTACTCTTAGATAGGCTTGTGACTTGTACCACCGGTTTTGGGAATTTTGATTTATTCAGAGTTGGTTAATTTAAAGTTAGTAAGCATCAATGTTATTTCAGTTTATGTTAGGCTTACCTAGTTTAGAGACTAGGTGCCATCACGACTCATTCGGAGGGATTTCTGGGTCGTGACAACTGAGTATGTAAGGCAATATACTAAAAGATGAAACAGAACTGATGATATAATAACTGAAAGCAACTGGGGATCAAAGATAATCTGAAGATATGCTCATCAGCTAATACTTACTCAACTCTCTCAATATAGTGAGTAAAGTAGTTGTCCGGCCCTATAAGGCTCAGTATAAATATATATTTGCTCTGTCGTAGTAGGCTCGCTCATAAGCGCTCATCCATACTAGGCTCTGTATCTCGACCAACTGGGCTCGCTCATAGGCGTTCGGCCACAGCAGGCTCGGTATATAACTTACCATCTGATCAAAGATTGCCCAATAGGGGCCTGCTCATCGATTATAGCTCGATGGTAATGAAAATACTTTTAATACTGTATATATGTAAATTTTCTGATCTCTTGACTGGAAGAAGAAAATACTCAATTGAATATGAAGTCCCAATAAGGAGAATATTGTAACTTACAAAACTAAGAAAATATACGTAATTTGCGAGACTAGCCAAATATACGTAAATTCCGGGATATGAATTTTTCTTTATGGCTCATTAACAAAATCATATAATGACAAGATCATGCAAAATGAAATAAGGGCTTAGCCTTAACATACCTGGAGTAGGAAAAAATCTGTATGATATCCTTGGAAAAAGTTACACCGTACTCCCTTAGAACCGCAAGATTGTACGTTGCTAAAATTCTAAAAATCTTCGTTACTTCATGATAGAAATCTGATTTTTCTCCTAAGTTAATGCCTTTTTGAGAAGAAATCACGTTTTGGTCTTGAATGAAACTTTGAAAGTGTTTGCAAGATGCCTACCGTTCTGTATTATCTTGAAACCTTTTTTGAAAATCAAATTGCATGGTGTATTTTAGTCTTTAAGTGAAAGACTTTGATTAGGCAAACTTTTGGAATGACACTTTAGCAAGGAATGATATTAGTCATTCCTTTAAACATGGCTAGCTGCCACGTGGGGTTGGGGATGGGATATTTAATTCTTATCCACTTATTAGTTAACTGGGTAATATTTGGTTACCCGGTAATTAATTAATTACCCGTATAATTAAAAAATTGCCCCAAATTACTTAAAATTCTACTTATTTTTAATATACTTTGTACCTTATACTACTGTGATCATATGGTACCTTGTATGGTACTAGTTTATAATTATCGGGTATTATTACTTGATCCGTATTTTATCCCAAATTGGTCATTTTCAACGAAACTCGTTTTCTCTAATTCGTGCATCCTTTATCCTTCATGACACTTATTTATCGCTTGTTATAAATAGCATAAATACATTAACCTCAATATTATCTCACCCCCGAGTCTACACCAATTAACTGAAGATGAAATTTTAACGTACAAAAAACACGAGATGTAACAACACACTCAGAAACCCTTCCTCATACGTGGTGATTGATTCCTCAGACAAGGGAACCACCACGTGCTTATTTGCCCAGTTGCAATCCTTCTTAACTTGATCTAGGAGATCACTAGTGATTGTACATATGTACCTCAACATTGCTTCGCATCGGCCTGGAACCGAGGGGGTCTTTTCAACCTTAAAGTCAGAATCGAGAACGCACGGCGGAGGAAGGAATTCTTCAGGGCGTGGCTCCACCACTGGTTTCTTGTCGGCTGGTTGAGACGAGGAAACTTTCTCTTTCTGTGGAACGGTTTTGGATGTTTTAGCCATTTTTCGTTTTTGGTGAACAAAGAAGAACAAAGATTGGAATGCTTGATATTTCAGGAAAAACAATCAAAGAAAGGCTTGAGAATCTATAAAAGGCAAAGGAATATGAAGATTGAAAGTAAAGTTTGGGCAAGAGAAGGAAGATATATTTATAGGTTGGAGACGACGGTTCAAAAATTGGTAGTGGCCGACAATGACAGACAGGCATTAAATACCTCGACATCCGAACCAATGGGACGTTTTGGCGCTCTATGTCGCTTACGTCACGATGATGACGTCAAGATAGATCGGGGTAAAGGTCGAGGGCTCAATTTGTTTCTTGTCATTTTACTCCAAAAAATGAGGGAACTATCTGTATACGGTTAAAACAGGGCCCACCCAATTTCGCTAATTGACTGAGACCAGAAGGATGAATCGAGAATGAGCCCTGAAGCATATCTGACTGTGACACAAGGATAAGGTACCGAGTTCGGATTTGAGATACCTAGCAAGATTGAAACCGATAATGATCGAGGTTGAGCTAACAGACATCGAGCAAGACCGAAGACAACATAATAACGGAAATGCGAGATATTCGTGACTGGTCGAAGATCATGGCGGAAATCTCGAAACAGATCAAATCAAGGGCGGTTATTTAGTAATCATGCGATTTACTTTTATAATTAGAATTGTACCATAGATAGGATTCCTCTACTATATAAAGAGGGTTCTTATCATTTGTAAGGGACGTGGTTCACAGATATCAAAGCAATATAATACTTTCTCTTTCGTTTATATTCTCGTTCATCAGCTTGTTATATTTTTAATTGTTTTTGCACCAATCAGTTCGAGGGTATTCAAGTTCGAAGGTTAACTTCCATTCAAACACTGGTTTGCTTTATCTTATTGTTAATTTCTATTACTAATCTTCATATTCATCAATTGGTATTAGGTGAAATCACGTATCCTTAAAACTACATTATAAGTTTAATTATTATCTAATTTTTAGGGTAAACACACCCATATTTGTAATAGTACGAAACTACTTTAACTCAAATAGAAAAACTTAGTCCTATACAGATTTGAGTACAAATTCAGTTTAGACATGGATTAATTAAACTAGCAAATAAAAAGTTTTAAATAATTTAAATTTCCTACTACAACTTTAAACTAGTTTTTCAATATTTTCCCATAATTTATAGTTGTATAAGTGTGACTTTTTTGTTTTATGCATTTGGAGCGCGTGTCTCCTGCTTTCACTTGTTGATGCACTACTCATCAACCTTCAATTGTTGAAGCACTTTCTGTTCAATCTTCAATTATTCGAGCACTTTCTATTTAATCTTCCAATTGTTGAAGCATTTTCTCTTCAACTTTCAATTGTTGGAGCATTTTCTCCCCAATTTAATTGTTGAAACACTTTCTCTCCAACTTTCCAATTTTTCAAGCACTTCCTCTTCAACTTTCGCTTATTAGAGCACTTTCAATTGTTGTTCAACCTTCCAATTGTTGAAGCACTTTCTCTCCAACTTCTAACTTGTTATTGCCCACTTTTCTCCAATTTTTAAAGAAAAGCTTCTTTCTCCTGTGCAATGTTCGATTTGAACTTTTTTTTAAAATCTGTAATATTTTTTCTCAATTCTTCTCAGCATGATTTTTTCATGCATATATCATTTGTCCGGCGGTCTCAGCATGATTATTTTTCTTGCATATACTGAAAGGTGAAAAATTCTCTTTTCTAGTTATTTCTCTTGGTATCTTTTGCAACAAAGGCCTCTATGGTTGTTTTTTCATCACTAATTGCCTTGCTTTGCTCAACAGCTTGCAAAGCATTAGCTAAATCATTAACCAAAATTTTTGAGAGGTCTTTAGAATTATCAAGTGAAGAAATTTTAGACTCAAATTTCTTTGGCAAGCTCACAAGAACTTTTTCAATAATTGTGTTGTACGAAAACTTTTCACTAAATACTCAATTTTTTTAGAATTATCTATGATTTTGTCAATATAATTCATGATCAGACGGGCGGCACATTGTTAGCGCCGCAACCAACAACAAAAATCAATTTTAGTCTCTACCAGATCATAGCGGCCCTGATACTAATATGAATGAAAACAAATTATTTGAAGGTTCTCTACAATTTCCATGTTTTCGCACACAAAAATAGTTATTAACACCCCTATTAATAATAGTATGAACTTACTTTAACTCCAACCATAAAAACTTATTCCTATATGAAATTGACTATAAATTTTATTTAGACGTAAATTAAATAAACTAGCAAATATTAAATCCTAAACAATATAAATTTTCTACTATAATTTTGAATTAGTTTTCACACATATCATATATTCATTTAGTTGACGTAAACTACGAGTAAATTTTTACCTGATCATAATCAGCCTGAGACCTCCAATGCTTCGTTTCAATAGGAATGTTGACTTAAGCTAACAATTTTTTATTTTTTTTAAAAAAGGAATATAAGTTGTACACGCGGAAAACCGATGCAGTTTAATAACACAATATCATATGTTATAGTTGGACCAATAACCGCATAAATGGAAAAAACTTGCAAAGTAGAAGGTATTTCACGCTCATAACATGCTGAAATGAAGGGAAAATACCAATACTAAGGAACTGAAATAGCGTATTTCTTTTTTATACACAAATTTTCAGAAGGGAATATTCTACTTTGAGAAATAGTCCTCAGTCCGTCCCTTGAATCCAATTTGTCCAAAAGTTAGGCAGATGAACAAGCCCAAGTGCCAGCACACCAACCATAGCCTGTCCACAACACACACATATATATCCAATTTAAAATTGCAACAAATTTCTTGAACTATAAAATGAACTTTTACTATATATCTTCCTCGATTTTCTTCAAAAATATGCAAACTTGTCTAGAAAAACTTTTAAGTAAGAGTATTACAAAAACAACTTAGTTTTGAGGTGCTTTAAGAACACAGTAGTTCTAAATCGAAAATTGATTTTCTAAAGAGTTTAAGTTCTATCGACAACCTAAGAAGTATATATATATATACTAATTTTATTGCACGTGCGTTGCATGTGTATACCAAGTAAAGCTACTCAGCTTGTTACCTTTTATGATGTATCTAATATCCTCAAATAGAAGTATTTTATGTGAATGTAAACAACACATACAAATAAAAGTACAAATCAAATGCAGTCCAATATACTAAAACTATTTTTAGTGAAATTTGATCAAGCCACGGCTGTCAATTAATCATAGTTTATTTTAAAATCATTAAACTTGAAACTATTTAACGTCATTCCTACCTATAGTAAGTATGCTCAGAGTGAATGAAACTATGATTTCAGTTACAAAAGAAACCATAGAGCTACATTTTCAGATAGAAGTGCTCTTTCTTCTAGGGAATTGAATTACCCTAAAAGAATTTCTAATTTTCCAACTTAATATATGAAAGATAGATTTGGTAATTGACAAAGTCCGAGTCAGTACCAAATGGAGCAAGAAATAAAAACACCAAAAGGAAATACAAAATTTTACTTTAACAACCATGTAACTATCCTTCTTTGGAGAATAAAAGAAAGATTAAACTATAATTCCTTTACCATATATCTTACTATAATTCCTCTCTTTGCACCAATTATAGTCCCCATATTTTTCACTTCTATCTGCTTCTTTTCTTTAATCCACTAAATTATACTCCATATATGATTGTTTGATATCTAAAAAAAGAAGGAAGATTTCAGACGCGCAAGAAACATTGAGACAAAGAAGGCTCGTGCGAAATAATATTATTTTTTTTCAAATTATCACCATGTCCAGGAATTTAGGGATTTAACAAAAACTCTCGCTTACGTGTAGAAGCTCATCACAATTCACATAAGAGATCTACCCTAACATTATTTATGAAATCAAGTTTTAGAAAAATCATAAAGCACAAAAGTTCATAAACAGTTAAAGATTTAAAGAGTAGAACCTGATATTGTTATCACTTTCTCCCTAATTTATTACTTTGACTTTACTATTTGTGATTAGTCTCATAGAAATCTTCTAGCTCTACTTGCTTTTGATGTTCAGTACTGTAAATTTAAGTTCCACAACATCAACAATATTAAAAAGCAATGTTCAGTTTGCTTTAAAGAGAAATCAGTTTTGAACTTAAAGAGAATGACCTCAGAGTCTTAGCATGTTTTCTGAAATGCATATTTCTCCTATAAGATAAATATTCCAAGCTAATGAGAAATCTAATTACTCAACAAAAAAACAGAAAGAAAGAAAAAGGAAATCAAAGAATGTCATGTCATCAAATTTAGACATAGTGAAATATAAAATGAGGACCTTATGCGGTCTTATAATCCAATCCTAGAATTAAAAAAAAAAAAAAAGAGAAAGAAAATCATTTACTTTGTCAGGACTTAAAAGAAACTTTTATAAGCTAAAACCATTTAATTGCACTCCTCCAATTAAATTGTTTTCTGCCCATATAGTTTTTATTCTCGAGCTCGAACTCAAAATCTTTGATTAAGGAAGATAATCCTTACCACCCTATCACACTCATGATAAAATTAAATACACAAGTTACTACCTAATTTCTCCGTTCTTAAAAAATCCAATAATTTTAGGAACTTTACCTATGAAAATTAGCTATATAAAAATTTTTAATCTGAAATCCAAGTCAAATCTCTTCAATAAGTAAATTGGTAAACCCTTTTTTCTTACGTAATAAGAAAATCTGCTCTATCACATGTCCACCATTGGAAAAAAAATATTAAAGTGCGATCAATTATACATATGGAAAAACCCTTTCAATCTATTTCTTCTATTTTGGAACCCTAGTCAACTAAACAACAAAAAGACTATTATAATTTTATAATTAGAACGCTACATTTTTTATTTGATCTCCTAAACTGTTTTTGTTTATCAGTGTTTTGTTATGAAAAACTTGAGATGATTTAACTAAATAAAGTTAAATTGAATAATATCTTTGTATTATTTCATACATCATGATTAAAACTAAAGATTAAAGGATAACCTGAGGAAATATTTTTGGACATTATTCTGATATTAGAAAAGATTAATTTATCTGAAGAGGGATTGATCAATACAAATTTATTTCTCTTAGAACGATAATATGAATGTATCAAAATGTATCTATAAAGGTGTTCAACTATTGTTATTATATTCTCAAATATTTTGTTTAAATGCTCAACAATAACTATAGGGCTTTGAAACAATGTGCTAAAATTTATTATATTGGTCACAGTGCCAATGGTAAACTAAGTAACTAAAGCACAGAGCAATATTCGGACTATAAAAATAAAATACATACAAATAGCATAAACAAATTGAGCAGATAAAAACGTATCCATTATTTTGAGTCAGAAAGAATTGCAGAAACAATAATTCAAAGAATGAACGCACCTTAAATAAGAAATACTTTATCTTTAAATTTCATTTTGAGAATCTCTTTGGCAGAAAGATAGTGACGAACATACCAAAAAGTTTAATGACAATCTTTCCCTCGTAATAGAGACATGAACAGAGAAACCCAAGCATGCACCATATGAAAAATAGGTGACACTTGGGCTGTTTGTAGACGTTAGCAATTTCAAACAGGTGTATGAAACGTTGGTGCATTAAATTTTTTTTATATTATTAAATAGGATAATTAGATTTTTAAGAAGACAAATTGCTTGATTCAAGAGAAATGAAAATTTAAAGTTTAATATCATTTTGACTTTGTGGAAGGATATAAAGGAGTGTCTTTATTTAACATAAGATTAATAAACAAATGAACAGGAAAATACAAAGAAGGGAATGTATCGTTTGGTGAAGGTTCGCTTGGACTCTTCGTGACGTTTGGTGACTTTGGCTTAGGACTCTTCGTAGGAGTTTCTTTTTTTATTTTTTATTTTTTTGGTTATAGTAAAAATAGGTCTTTAAGATAAGAGGGGTATAAAAGTAAATATCAAAGGATTAATATTGCACCAGTTAATAAATATCAAAGGGCACATCCATTCGGTTTGGGGTGTTTTGCATGGCATTTTTTTTCTTTTTTTAACTAAAAATAATAATTAAATTATTTAGAAGAGTATTTAGGTAATTTAGCTTTTAAGTTAGGGAGTTCATGCTTTTAATATAGTATAGACAGATATATAAACAGTTAATTAGGTAACTGACAAGATAACTATAGATAAATCTCTATGATAAATAGTACTCCACTCATAACCTTATAATTATAATACTGCGTAACTAACCTACTATGTATATAAGCTATTGTATACCATGCATCAATATATATAATTTAAACTATATATACTTTTGGGAAACTCAATTAATAAATGGCAGAAATAAAATGTGTTGAGAGTAAATATACCAGAACTGAGAAGTGAGAGCAGGTCCAGTGGGGAAATGAGAGAGTTCAGTGCCAATGCTATCAAAGAAAAGCCCACTCAAACTCTTGCCATTGATTACTGGAATGCTAGAAGGAGCCAGCCATCCAATCAAACCAAATCCAATCACATTCAAGTCTCTCCTCAGCCAATCTCTTTGAAAATTACTTCAAAACATCACGTGGTAAAAACAATTAATCATCTATAAATACTCCCCCAGAGGGAAAAGAAAATGGAAATATATAAACCATTGTAATTGGATGGAACCTTATTTGGTCATTTACCATGTAAATTTGCCTCCTGAAGCTTGTGCTACCCTTAATGGGTTTCTTGCTGTCACTGGTGATTTCAACAAGCCTGTAAAGAGAAAAAAGAAGAGATATTATTATTCGTCATTGAAAAATTTACACCATAAGTTCAATTTAACTGGCTATAGCATGTTAATACCTTTTTCAGGACAGGCTTGTTACAAAGAATTACTACCTATCATTGTCAATCAATTTAAGGTGATGGAACAGAAAATCTATACCTGAGCTGAGGCAAGCTTTCTTTGGAGAAGAAAGAGATGAACTAACTAAGCCTACAACAGCGGACATTGTTGCTGCCATTTTTGCTTCTCTGAATAGTATTTCAGTTAGTGTCACTAGGAATAGAGAATGGAAGAAAATTATTGATAAATTATATAAGTGGACAGCATAGATATTTGGGAAATCTGTGGTGACAAGTATGATTGTCTCTTTCATAAAATTCATAGACCTTCTCTTGATCAATGCCTTATTGCCATGTGGATTTTTATGGATAAACTGGTCTGTGTTTTGGATAAATGGGCTCTACTTACTGCCTATTGGGAACCGTGTTTGGTTTCAATTTTTCATTCTCATATTAATAACTCCGACATCAGTTATTATATATAATTATTTTACTCCATATTTAAGATGAATAAAAATATGTGTATTACACAAATGCTTTAAATTATGACTTGCTTACATAATCATCTTGATTAACATCTCCCGTTACTTCTGATAATGTTAAAAGCGCTAATTTTGTAAATATAGGAGATTGTTTAAATAAAATATTCATGTATACATCATTGATTTTTCTCTTAAAATGTTTTATTTTATATAACTAAAATTTCAATTATAAATATTTTAATTTATAATCATGTTATGTTAATTGCTTTAACTACCTGTGATGATAAAACCAAACATGATACTGGACCAAGTGATTTGTCATGGGTAAAGCGTATTACTAGTAACAAATCATTGAAATCAAACACATTTTCTGGATGATACAATGTATTTAGATTTTGATACAAAAAAAATAAGCATCCACTTATAGATGTTAATAAAGAATATGGTTTTGATGTTTGAACTCGTAAAGAAAAATTTCGCTAAGTACCTACTAGGTTGTCTTTAGTTTTCTTAATTTTTTTGTACTGAACCGGACCAGGCTAAGATCATCATAAGAATAGTTTGCACATTCACATGATTCTCGCTAATAGTATTACAAGGAACAAAATTGGAGTGTCCAGACAGGTAAAACCCACAAACGAAAACAACTATATATCAGAGAGGTTAAACTCCAAAAACTAACGCAAAAAATAAAAAATAAAAAACAAAAAAAAAACAAAAAAAAACAAAAAAAAAACTATAACTATACATAGCGGGTCTCACACAGACACCATAAACAGAAGGAACCCCCCTATACACTTGATCACTTGATCCTCTTTCCGCTCCAGTAAACACAATGTATTTCATTAGACGAATTAGAAGAGTTCCACTTCATATTATGAATGATGAGCATTTAGCACTGCCCGGTATACCATGTCAATGAATTGGTCATCCTGTCATGGAAATAAAGATCATATCAGATGCACGAAAAGACCAGAAGAGAGCATATCAAATAAAGACTTGTAACAGGAAAGAATAAGCATAAGAATAATTGGAATAGGAAAAGAAAAAAAAGATACAAACATTACCAGCAACTCTATCAAGAATAGAATAACACATGAGCATAGAACGCTACTACAATAGCCCCTCATCTACTAGAGTCGCTCACTAGTTCATAATAACTGAATTCAGAATCTTTTCATTGTTCCCGCATCTCAAATTCTTAGAACTTTAGATATTGTTCAGCATGCTTGTATTTTACAGTTTTTCTCTGTTCTCCTGCAAAATTCTGTGGTTTTGGTAGAGCACAAGGAGCTAATTAGACATTCTTCTTAAAAGCCAACAAATTTATGGTTTCCTCTATGGTTTTAAGGAGTATCAATGGACTGCCACTATCAAACTGTACAGCAGTTAGAAAGCTTTAGTTTCCATTATATTTTGCTACTACTTGGGTCCACAAGCAAGCACATAGATGATCCTTCTCTTCTTCCCTTTCTTTTACCCCAAGGGCGTAGTGCAAAAAAATGTTCTTTCTTAATCTGCTTTTATGAAATATGCTTTTTATCCAGTTCTTTCATCAGAAACAGGATGGGGTAGAAGTAAGGTCTGCGTACACACTACCCTCCCCAGACCCCACTTGTGGGATTTATACTGGGTCGTTGTTGTTGTTGCTTTTTATCCAGTTCTGTTCATTCCTGTATTATTGACACTACTTTCTTTCTTAAATGTTGACCAATCTCTCCTCCCTCCCTCCCTATTGGAGTGGTAAAGGACCAAAGACAATGATATCATGCTGATACGTAGCGCCATGCCAGTAATATTTTTATTTCACCAGCCACAAAGTGAATCATTTCAGACCTAGTACATAAAAACTGCTAGTTGACCAATGATTTTATGCAGAAAGGAACTTTAACATTTTTACAGATTGATGTTCATTTTCACATATCAAGAATTTTGGATTAAATTTTAACAGGCTTTTCAAAGCATCTGAATTGAGAGTTAATCCGCTGTAAGCAAGTATTAAGCTATCACTGAAATGCAAACATGCTTTAACAGTACCAATAAAATAGGACCATATATAATAGGAAAAATCTGATGAGGAGGAATTCACAAATAAATTCATATAATAGGGAAAATCTTGATAGTGGAATAAGGAGCTTCATAAAGAAACACAAGGTCATCAATCTTTTGATTTCCTTAAAGCAAAATGCACAAACTGTTGTACAAAATACCAACTATCCTATGTTTGTACTACTTGGTACTCACCAAATGCGCTTGAAGGACTACGCAACCATGCAAACTATTCCAGACAACTTCCCCTCCAATTATCCTATGTTTGTGCTACTTGCACCCTCTTCAGCTCTTCTTGATGTGATTATTCCTAATCTTGTCCAATTTTGTATGACGCACATCCATCTTAACATCTACATTTATACGACACTTATCCAGTGAAGAAGCCCAATATTCGTCCATACATAACATTGCTGTACTCATAGACATTCTACACATATAAAGCTCCTGTATCACTTCTCCATCTTTCATGTCATTCTCTTGGAAGACTGAGCCTAGGTAACTGGAATTTCTGCATTTAGTCAACACAGATCCCTTCAATGTGACTTCAATTATTGTTCTTCTTGTGAAGACTAAATTTCCAATATTATTATTTACCTCACTTCTATTTATGATAAATCCCCCATTCTCTAGAGTGCTTCTCCTAGTACCAGGATTTAGTTTACCCCCTCGCTGGTTTCCTCAATTAACATGATATCGTCAACGAATAACATGCACCATCAAACCCCATTTTGTAGTTAGTTACCTAATCCATACTTTGGTAAAGAAAACCAGGCTCAATGAAGATCCAAAACGTAAAGTCACAATTATGGTGAACTCCCTTGTATCTCCTCCCATTGTTCTCACACTTGTGACTAGGGGTCGGGTCGGGTCAAAACGGGTAATGCAAAAATGGATGAATTATTCGACCAGACCTATATTTAATACGGATAGAAAATGGGCTAACCGGCGGATAATATGGATATCCATATTATCCATGGCTTTTTTAATATGATCACTTTTGGGAGAATTCCTAGTCTCAAACTTGAGAACCCCCAATTTGAGTCTTTAAATGTAAAAGTTAAAACCATAACTATCCATTGGTTATCCATTTTTTAAGTGGATAATATGGTTCTTATCCATATTTGACCCATTTTTAAAAAGTTCATTATCCAACCCAATTTTTTAGTGCATAATATGGATAGCTAACTGCTTTTTCTATCCATTTTTCCACCACTACTTGTGACTGTCACGTCATACATATGCTTTTTCGTGAATAACAGTTTAAAAAGTATGTAACGAATCAACACCTTAGTGCTATGTGGTGTAAATTTCCAATTAGCTAGTCAAATGTCCAATGCAAGAGCAACCAGACGCTAACAGGTTCACAGATACACCACATATACACACACACACACACGTGTAAAAGGTATAAATATAGACATCCTGCACTGCGTAAATGTCTCATCCTTCTCAGTGGAATGGCATCCAGATATGCCTCCAGATGAAAGCTTATGTCATGTAGAATGAGAGGAAATGAGAGAAGCTACAAAAACCAAGTCCTAAAAGTGATTGCTGTGTATTCTTACTGACATTCACAATGTGACTTGTTACACATAAAGCTATGCATGTTACAACAATTGTTTTCCTTTAGTATACCCTCTCAGCACAGTGTCCTTACCTTGCGATACCAATCTCTCATTACAAGGACAAAAGTAATTAACTGTAGATTACTTAAAGTTGAATGCGTTCATCTTCAAAGGTTGTGGTGAGGTTGTGGTGGGATGGTAAGTCCTTTTTATCCTTAACTAGAGGTCTCAGGTTCGAGCCTTGAAAATGAAGTCGCCTTTTGATACGAACTGGTCCACCGTCCAGCGACCACCGTACATGTGAACCACCTTGATGACGTGGACGCAAGCATCACGTGAGCCATCTTGATGATGTGGACGCAAGCATGTGGACCTAGGCCATGCTTACAATGATTGAAATACTTGGGCTTCAAGTTTTCCCTTTAAGGCATAAGATGAGTTCATTTGTAGAGAGCTAGATTTTGGATAATAGAAGAATTACCTTGTTGGGTAAGGTTTTGGGGATTGTTCCCTAGTTTCTCTCTTTGAACCTTTCTTGGATTGATCCAATGTGTGGATTTCCATGTATGAGTTCATGTCTCTTCTCCCATGGATTTATTCTAGTAATTAAATTTTAGTTTAATTGTTAGTTTATCCCTTCTTTCTTCTAAGTCTCTTCCCCCTCATTTTCTATTTCTAGATCTACCCTTGCTATCTTATCTTATTATTTGATTGTTTATCAATTTCTGGCTTCTGTGTATTTTAATTTGTATCATTTTGGTAAGAACCCCCCCCCCCCCAAAAAAAACCCATCCCAAAGGTGGGACTTTAAGGCGAAGGTACGGAACAGTGGGTGGGAAAAAAAATTTAATGTCTTCGAGAATGTTTAACATAGCAAACTAACCAAGGAATTCAGGAAAACATACCTGAACAAGCATTAGAAGTGCTTCCCACACTTTGTCTCTGCTAACAACAGGTCCATAGTTTGGGTTAGGAGCAGAAGCAGGAGTGAGAGATGGAGGAGGAATCGGCGGAGGAAATGGTTGAAGCAAAGGAGCTCCATAAGGACGTTGGAGATTCCCAAGCGGAAGCAGTGGGGGAGCAGTGGGCACAGATGAAGAAACGGCAGGCATCAGCAGAGAGGAGGCGGTTGGAGGACCAAAAAATGATGATGGCTTCACAAGATTTGAAGACCATTTAGCACTGCTGTCTGATTCAGATGCATCAAGGAGGGGCCTCAAAAGGGAAGAAGTTGAAAGAGTCGGAGATGGAATCAGGGCAGGTGCTGAAGAGGGAGGAACAGCAGCAGCAGGACGAGGAGGAGGCAGGACCGGTGAAGATGAGTGGTATGGCTGCCCTGGAACTGTAGTACTCGGAGCATTCCCAATTGTCATAGCATTCTGCAGAAGAAAAGCACAAATTTAGTTAAGATGAGACATAGTAAAAATCAAAATTTCCAGCTGATTCTCTTTTAAGAAGTATTTATTACGTACGGACATGTGAAGAAGAGAGACACTGATGCCCTGATTAGGAGGTCTGAGAGGAGGGGTAGAGGGAGGCCTAAGAAGAACTGGGGTGGGGTGATTATGCATGACATGACTCTGCTCCAGCTTACCGAGGACATGACCCTCGATAAAAAGGTGTGAGGTCGAGAATTAGGGTGATGGATTGACAGACAGTCTAGAGTTTCGCCTTGTCTTACCAGTAGTATTAGTACTAGTCGTGTATTTTCCTATTCCTAGTCCCTTGTTTTTATACGGTTTGTCATTATTATCAGCAGAATTGGCACTATTCTTGTAGTTTAGTATCCCTTGATCTCTGTTATTACTCGTTGTATCATTTGCTTCTATTCTCTTATTATCTTGTTGTTGCTATTGTTTATCTATTGCTTCATTTTTACTTTTTTTGAGCCGAGAGTTTTTCGGAAACAACCTCTCTACCTTCATAAGGTAGGGGTAAGGTCTGCGTACACACTACCCTCCCCACTTGTGGGATTTCACTCGGTTTGTTGTTGTTGTTTTTTATGGTTTTTTTCCTTACCAACATACATCATTAACTGTTGGCGGGATATCTAATTAATGTTTTTAAGGAAATTACTGCACAGAGCAAGCTTGGACCATATCTTCTTTTTTACTTCAGGGTCAATTCATGGCCTAAGTTCAAGTCCTAGTACTCCTTGAGACTTCATCCAAGTCATTACCTAGAGTATAGACAGTGTTCTACCCTTGTATATATATTTTTTTCAAATAACGGTGGTGTTCGGCCAGCTTGCTCACACTCGACTAATTTCAGCACCCTGCTACCTCCCACCAGCATAGGTACCGAGTAACTCTGTCCACCATGGCAAGCCAAATGGGAAGAAATAACCTAGTATTTTTGTCTCCACTGGGATTTGACCTGAGACCTCATGGATCTCCACCAACTTCATTGACCCCCTAGACTACACTGAGTGCTTTAATTTTTAAATACAAACATGCAGCTTGCAAGTACCTATATGCCCTTGTATATTGGGGTCAAATATGAAATAACAGGTTTAGCTTGAAAATGCACAAGAGTAGCTATCACTTGTTCGACTAACATACTGAATGCATATTACATATACCCCACTAATACTTGAGAAAAGTTGTTCTACACAAAATTAAAGATCTGAAAACAAATGCCCAACAAGAGTAACTGAAGATCTTTAAAAGGCACCGACACATGGAAAAGATATTCCTCACTAAGATATCTTGCACAACAGACACGATATATTGGAAGAAGAGCAAAGAAAAGGGAGAAAAAAAAAAGCATACACTGAAGAAGTTCAAAAAGGCATTTTCCTCAGGGAGGTGCGGAGCATTTGAGGCAGTAGACGACGATGGCTCCAGAGGACCATCAATTACAGCCATGGTTGGAACTGCTTCCAGCTCTTCAAATTCACTGTAGTAAAATTGCAGATAACCAAAAGTTCCTTTCAGAAACCGATTAACAGCAACTGGCATCAGTCAAAAAAAATTGAGTAAATGGCTAGCAGTGAAAGAGATTACTCCGAAAAGTTAACATGGAGGGAGTGGGGAGATTAAAGTTGACCTAAAAATTTCCTTCTTCACCTTGTGGTTCATTACTTAACCTACCACCCTGGTTGCTTCAACCAAATATCAGGTCATTCATCAAGTTAATCAGACAGGTAAGCATCGAGTGAGAAGCAGACATGTCTACTAACACTTCTCCCAAAACCAGGCAGCTTACTTGCGGTAAAAAATTCTACTATTTGAAGAGTTGACTTGGGAATTGAAACATATCTGATTGACCAAGTCCCTTCATCTGGCTGTCATCAACATTTATCTACTATGCACCTTTTCAGTAAGATTTAACTTAGGCACAACTCTTCAAATGTCAAGATGAAATTCAATAATCGATACAAAGGTCAAGAAATCTATCACGAAAAGTGCAATTGTAAAAATGCTGAAGTTGTTTTAATACCCTAACATCTTAAATTTTTATTTTTATTTGGAAAAGCTCGCTAGAAGTATCTTAATTCCAGTAAGCATGAAATGAAATACCTTTTTGTCAGTGGTACTTTTGACTTGGTAGGCACCTTGGAATATGCACCGAGTATCCTGATCACCAGCAAACACTAAATTTATTGACAGGTTTAAAAAGCTAATCATCAAAGATAAAATGCATGGGATGATCCGAAAGGTACTTCTTTTAATCCCTTTGCTTCTCATTAGCCGGTTATACAATTTAGTTAACTAGTATGCTGTTGGAAGTGCTGGTTTGCAACACTAGGCACCAATGCTCCATGCATTCTCAGTTCCATATAATCCTCAATTAACAGTTGAACTTAACTTTATGAACTATTTCTTCAAAGCATCAAGTAGGCTTTAAAATATTTTAAATTTATTTCTGCAACTACGCTATGACCTATTAGACATTAGCTTATACTCAGGACTGTTATAAGTAACAATTTTTCCACTATATCTTAGAATCATCTACTAACCACAGATATTCCCACATATGCATTCCCCAAATCATGATCAGAAGCATTAACAATTGAGTCCTTCAAATGCTGCATCATGCAAATTTAACTACCTTTTGTCCTAGAATTAACACCCTATACATTTTGGAACCAAAAAGACAACCCAAGGCAAAAGAGAAAAGAGGGTGGGGAAGAAAGGGAGCATTTCTGGAGAGAAAAGCTGAGAAATATTACCTGTCAAAGAGATTTGCAACTTCTTCACATTCACGCTGATTATAAAACCATATCCCATTTACTTCTTGGGAAGCATTTCGATACAACAAATATGGAACCTGGACCTCATACTCAAAATCCCCCAGGAGATCCTCCACCAAATTATCTGCACACAGGAATGAACTCTTTGTAAGGCACAAAAATTGAACAAACGTACTCACGCTGAAGGCAAACTCACAAACGTTCTGTTGCAACTTATCAGTAAATATGACATTCATATGAGAACCTTTACACGCCAAATCTCATTTCTGCATGACTCGTAGAATTGGAACCCAGAGTTTTAGCGCCAAGACAGAGGCACTAATAGCAAAGTGTTGAGTGTTGTTTCAACTAAAGCTTAGTGGTGAAGCCACATATAGAAAGGCAAAGGAGGCTTGTCGAATCAAATCTCTCGTGTCTGTCAATTACCTCGGAACATGCAAATGTGAAAGGACACTTGGTTTTCTTTCTTTTATTAACTAAGTTAGAAAGAGTCCTCAGTGTTGTGCATTCCTTCTCGTTTATTGAATAATAATACATTGAATTGTTATTTCCATCTGCCAGAATATATATTTTGTGGACAGGGTTTAGTAATTTGATAACTAATTAGTCAACACCCAAGCGAGAAATTTTATTAAGAATATGAGTGACATCAGGTATCCAATTTTATCAACGGAGAAATCATTTGCCTGCTATTGGTGCGAGTTGTAAGAACCTCCCCCCCCTCCTCGTAGTAGGCATTTTATGTTCTAAGACGGGGCCTCTTATTCAAAGATAGTCCAACTGCATTCTTCTCTCCTGCTTATTCAATTAACATTCTGTGGATCCGTACTGACACCCAATTAAATGACTTCAAAAGGAAAGACGAGCCTTCATATTAAAAATTCACATCTGAGTGAAGCAAGTGAGCGGTCCAAATGTTAAAGCAAGGATTTTATAAGTATCTTTGTGTACTTATTTGTTAAAGGATTTTTAACCTCCCCCACCGCCACCACTGTAACTCTACCTCTGACCCAAAGTGAATGTCATGTAATTTACATTGTTGTGATGCAGTAAAGGCTATAAATAGTATTAGTACAATCCGGGATCAAATAGTCAATCATGTATAACTTCATGAACATCTTTCAACAGGGAAAAAGCAAGATACTTTCTAATCAACCAAACACAAAATGCAAGTGGAGAGTAATTGTGAAACTGACCTGTATTTCGTCGGTTCATAACAATAAACTGAAACCGCGGTTGAGAACTCCTGTAACACCCTCTGTAAAAATTAATCATCACAAAATAGAAAAATACAGAACGCAAAATCAAAAATCAAACAAATAATCTATTAAAGATGAGTTTCCTAATACTCGCCTCTTGACAACAAATAGAGATCCTTCCACATCCTTTCGACTCTGTATAAGCAATTCAATTACAGATTATATTAAATAGAAAGAGCAAAATAAATAAATAAATTCGGAAAATTGAATTACCCATTGGCTGTTATCGATGTTGAATTCGTAGAAGGTAACATGAGCAGCAGTGATAAGAATTTCTTCAATGAAAGGATCGATACGCTGAAGAACGGTCAAGTTGAGGAGCTTGGTGCTGTTCTGGTCCAGATTCGGCATTAATTTTCCGTTCTGTGACATTATTTTCACCGAATCTTAGAACGGCAAAGTAGCTGTAAGCTGAGGTTCCGAGTGTGAGAGAAACCCTAGGATTGCTCCAGATTGAAGAAAATTTGTGCTTTGCTGTATATATCTGATGAGAGAGATGGAAGAGATGACGAACAGGGGTCAGGGTACAGACACATGTATTTAGTTTTCTTTTTCCTCTTTGTTTTTAATAAAAAGTTTTTATCAATATTTTTTTGTAAAAAAATAAAAAGTTCCTATAAATAATTTCTTTTCGTAAGTTAAGATAGTCCATCTCAACTTGTTTGACAGTGAAGCATGACTGCGGCTCCCCATTTGGAGTGCTAGATGGATTCCAAATACTCCCCTTCTGTGTAGAAGTGAGGAACTCACTTGTTGTGAGATTGAAGAAAGGGTAATAGAGGGGGAGTTCTCTCTCAATGACACTAGAACCCACTGTAGTTTTTCCCAAACCACTTCCCATATTCCCCCAAAACAACTAGATATAGCAACTTCTAACGCCATCAATAGTGATCCAAGGGAAAATAGTGTATCCATTCTTCAGGAATCCCCCTCCTTTAAAGATAAATTACTCAATGATACTATTCTACACAACACTGCACTCCTTTTTGAAAATCAAGTAGAGCAGTCTTCAGAGCCTATGAACTACACCAAGGACTACACCTCGAGTGACTTGAATACATTAAATGAAAGCTACAAGGTTAACCTATCATTTGAGGATATGCAGGTATTTATTATCGTTGGAAATACTCGATAATCATAAAGCTCTTAGGGAAGCGTATTATGCACCACTACCTAAGGAAGAAAGTTCAAGAACAATGGAAGATAACTGAAAACTTCCCCTTAATCGATTTGGGTGCAGATTACTACGTTGCTAAATTTACAAAGGAAGAAAACCTAGCTAAAGTCCTGCACCAAGGTCCATGGTTCATCAATGGACATTTTCTTTCAGTTCAAAAGTGGGTGCCAAACTTTGTGACATCAGAAGCTAAGCCCCTCAATACTGTTATCTGGGTTCGCCTCCCACACCTTCCGACTGAATTTTATGATGGAGTGATTCTTAGGAAAATTGGGAACACCATTGGAAGATTGCTAAGAGTCAATGCATGTACTTCGGCTACCCTAAGAGGTGGTTATGCCAGAATCTGTGTGGAAATCCCCATGGAACAACCAGTTAAATCTTTTATATTTATTGGGACACACAAGCAATCCATCCAATATGAAGGAGAGAACTTTCTCTGCAAAAAATGTGGTAGACTCGGTCATATTAGCCCACACTGTCCTCATTCCATGTCAGCAATGGTTCCAAAAGATAAGGAATTGCAGAGTTCCCAGAAGAACCATCAACATCCATGCAGTGAAACTTGGGAAAAAGTATCGTTTAGCAAGCCCAAAAGCAGAGGCACGCGACCAAAACCAACTGCTTTTAATGACTCAGAAACACCAGGTATTAGTGTAAAGATCTTTAATGCAGACACGGGTAAGTTCCTTCAAACCTAGAAATTAAAGTTTGTAGAGAAAGATACTTATGATAAATCTTTAAAATTAAAAGGTATCAATAATACATCAAACGTTATTAACAAAGATAACCACATTCCCACTAATAATAAATTCCACTCCTTATTCTTAACGCCCACAGATACCATTGATAACCAAGATCTAATGGTTTTGGAAGAAAAATCTGACCATTGCATGGAGGGTAAGTTGTGCTCAACCACCCCATCTAGCTTACACGTGAAAAACATTGATAACCCACCCTCCTTCATGTCTCAATCATTAGTTAAGTCTACAATTAGCAATAATCAACCGATAGGTAATAATCCTAAAAAAGATCAATCGTCTAAAATCCATCACTAAAGCCAACCAATAATCGAGGCTCTTCCACACCATACCATCATTCATACACACCCATTGGGTGATACAATGTTCAACCCAAATGCATTACCACAACACTTGTCCACTTCCTTAGTAGAATTTGAACAAATGGACACTACCCTAAAGACGTGGCTACTACTAAATCTTCAGATAATCCCTTACGCTTCCCCACTCCAATCCCATGCACATAGATCCTAACCCTATAAAGTTATCTACTGTCTCACCTCCAATCAAGTGTGTAAGCAGTATAAACTCCCCTATAAGTCCCAAAGAGCCTCAAGATGCCAAGATTTCTTTACTCACTGAGAAGGAGAAACAAACTTATCCAAGTTCTCCGTCAAACTCCACGCTCAACTATGAACAACCTACCCCCACTTCCCTCGCAACTTTCAAATCCAACAGTTTACTACACCTCACCACCACTACCCCCAAACTACCAACCCTTAAGTTGAATGGAAGCAGGCTTAATAGACCATGCGATCTTCTTCAATATGGAGATCAATGGTCAGGACACTGTCATAGTGATCCAAAACACCCCCTACCTGGCCCAACTTATATCAGAGGGGGTGAGATTAGCCATGAACAACTTCATGACTCAAACCTGGATCAACGACGTGCTTCATCCACTTGCACCAACTATGAATGCCAACCTGCTTCAAGCCATGCAAAGCCACTGAAATCTCCCATCACGAGCAAACCCACATATTCCAATTCCCCACACTCTGGATCTTCCTTTCTTTTTACTAGAGGAGATCTCTCCACTCAGTCCCATCCTCATTCCATGGGATTCCCATGCAAACTAGGATCCAGTCAACATGCCAAAGAAGATGGAGAACAATCCACCTCCCAACGAACAAGGTCAAAGAGGAAATCAAATGGAGGAGGAGGAGGAATTGGATCCCCCACGGAGCTAAGTGTAGAGTTTGCAAACCTAAACGAGGTAAAGGTTCTGCTCTTCAAGGAAAACATGAGCAAGAAATTCATATTCAACTGTCCTCCCTCAGTGTACAAACGCTCGATGGACATAAGGCCACCAAGGGACCCAACGGTGGGCTCTCATGCAAGTGATCTTAGTGCCATGCAACAGAATGAACCCCAACCCCTCTTTGGAGGCAGTGACCAACTCAAACCATCAAAATCTAATGATGATGAATAGAACCACAAGCATCATTTTCTGGAACGTGCGTGGATCAAACAATGAAGATTTTCGTAGGAACTTTAGAGAACTCATATATACTCACAAACCCTACTTAGTAGCCTTGCTTGAGACTAGGATGTCATCCAATGCAGCCTTACTTAACGATTATAACTTCACAGAAATGATCGAGGTGTCAGCTGAAGACCAATCTAGTGGCTTAGTTGTTCTCTATGATCACAAGATTGTTACTGTGAACAACTTTACTAGAATGGGACGGGAAATCCATGCAATGATTGAGGTAATCCCCTACAAATTTTCTTGGCTTCTTAGTACTGTTTATGCAAGTACAAATGTTTATATAAGAGAGTCCATGTGGAACTACCTAGAATATATTGCTAACAACTTTAATGGAGCCTGGTTATTAGGAGGTGATCTTAATGATATAACTATGGCTTCTGAAAAATTTGGAGGTAGGACAATAAATTACGCTAGAACCAATAGGATTTGGAACCATATAAATAACTGTAAACTAATTGACTTAGGATTCAAAGGGTGTAAGTACATTTGGTCTAATCACAGAAATAGGCACAAAGGCCTTATCATGGAAAAATTGGATAGGTTTTTGGGCAATGAAAATTGGTTAAGTCTCTTCCAGGCTCCTCAGTAATGCATTTGCCTAAAACCTACTCGGATCACAATCCCTTACTTCTTAAGCTCAACTCTTTTTAGGGTCCTCTACTCACAAACCCTTTAGGCTAGAAAGCATTTAGTGCACCCACCCCGACTTCACTAGTATAGTTTATTCTTACCGGGATAACAATAACTTTAAATCGGCCACACACGATTTTGTTCTCAATATTACCAACCGGAGTAAAACTACTTTTGGGGACATCTTTAAGAAAAAAAAAATTGGCTAGACTCAATGGTATTCAATGCTCACCCCATTACGCTACTAGTGTATTCCTACAAGTGCTTGAAATATCCTTACAAAAAGATTATAATAGCTTCCTAAAACTAGGGGAGGACTGCTGGAAGCTTAGAGCAAGGGTTAATTGGCTTAATGATGGAGACGCCAATACAAAAATTTTCCATATTAGTGCCACAATAGAAGAAGGCGAAATCACATAAACTACTTCAAAAATAATTACGGAAACTGGATTGATAACCCTAACAATCCTTCTACACGTTCAAAATTACTTTGAGGAAGCTTTCACTACATCCCATATTCTCTCAGAAAAATCTAATCTACCAAAAAGTTTTGATCACCAAGACCTATCCAGCCTAGACAGACCTCTTTGTGATAATGAAATTCAAAAAGCCTTATTCTCCTTTAAACCATATAAAGCCTCTGGGCCGGATGGCTTCCACCATTTTTTCTACCAAAATTATTGGAAAACAGTTGGCCCTAGTGTTATTACATATTGCCAAGAGATCTTTGCTTCACACCATATCCCCTTGGAAAATAATAGCACTTTCATTTGTCTCATTTCTAAAATCTCTAATGCCAACAACCTTAAATTTTTTAGGTCAATCAGTCTTTGCAACATCATCTATAAAGTGATTACAAAATCATTACTAATAGACTGAAACCTTTTTTGGATAAAATCATTAGCCTTTATCAAGCTAGCTTCCTGAAAAATAGGCGAGCTATTGATAATGCTATTTTAATTCAAGAAATTATGAACCATTTCAGGAAAAGTAATAGTAATAAAGGCAAAATGATTCTCAAACTTGACTTAGAAAAAGCCTTCGATAAGCTTGAGTGATCCTTTATCCATAAAACTTTAATATACTTTAAGTTCCCTCCTAAAATTACCTCTCTCATCATGTCATGTTTTACTACTAGTATTATGTCCGTGCTAGTTAATGGTACAACCACAAAATGATTCACCTCAAGTCGTGGTATTAGGCAAGGTAACCTATGTTGCCATACATCTTCATTCTTTGCATGAAAATGTTTAATAGATACATAAACCACCAAATGGACATTAAAATGTGGGATCCTATAATCTCTCTGCGAATGGTTTAGCTCTTTCTCACCTCTTTTTTGCAAATGACCTCACCCTAATGAGACACATTAACAAAAAGTCTTGTAATACTATCCTCCCAGGTATTAATCATTTTTGCAACATGTGAGGACAATACATAAACCTTGTTAAGTCCAAAATTATTTTTTCAAAAACTGTCCTAATAACTGTATTAATGAAATCTCCAACTTATTTGGGTTCAAAAAATGTGATTCATTCGGCAAATATCTTGGTTTTTCAATAACCAATTTTAGCCTAGAAGCAAAGGATTTCCAGTATATTCTTGATAATATGAGATCTAGATTAGCCATTTGGAAATCGAGCTGCTTAAATATCGTTGGTAGAACCACGCTTGCTTGCTCTACTCTTGCAAGCATTCCTAGTCACGTGATGCAATACACTCTCCTCCTCATTAAAATCCTAAACTCTATTAATAAAATACAAAGGGATTTCATATGGGGTACTATGGAATCTAAAAAGAAACTCCACCTTATTAGCTGGGAAACAATTACCATGGCTAAGGATAAAGGGGGTTTGGGATTACGTAAGGCAAAATCCAAAAATATAGCCTTACTAACTAGTACGGCTTGGAGGTTTCTTAACACACCTCAAGCCCCATGGGCCAACATCCTAACACAGAAATATGTCGTCAATAACAGAAAATCAAAGCACTCTCATAATTGGAGAAACATCCTTAAGGGTTGGCACATTTGTAACAAAGGGAGCCTATGGTCAATCCATAGTAACTCCTCCCTCCCCATTTGGAGTGCTAGATGGATTCCAAATACTCCCCTTCTCAGAAGCTGTATAGAAGGCCCCTTAAATATTAATGATCACAAAATAAAAGTTAGTGATATTATAGTGAACAATACATGGTCTTTTGATAAGCTTTCCTTTACTCTATCACCTAATATCATTAGAAACATCACCAACATTTCCATGTCCATTAATCGTTACTATGATTACCTTCTTTGGGAACCCAATACTGATGGTTACTTCTCCAAGGCATCATGTTATACCCTAATAGAGAATCCTGAACCTAACCTAAAGAAAAGCATTAACAACTTCAAATGGGTATGGGACGCCCACTGCCCTAACAAAATAACATTCTTCCTCTGGAAATGTTGTCACAATAAACTTCCCTCCCATTCCTTCCTTTATCATATCGGAATGAATATTGATAAATCATGCATTGTGTGTAGGTCAGGTGAAGAAACTCTTCCCCATGTTTTTCTACACTGTGAAGTAGCTAAAAACCTTTGGAAATCCCTTAATTAGGATACCATTGCCCCAAGCTCCGATAACCAAAGTTGGATAGATGCCATCAGACACAGTAACCCACTGATTCTCTCCAACATAATCAATTGGAATCGCTTGCTCTCATTCCTTCTCTGGAACATTTGGATAAATAGAAACTATAATTTGGAAAATAATACAAACAAATTTATTTCATTACCCCATATCATCAACCAAGCAACTGAGTTCCACTATCTAACGGAAAGGGAAAGCAACTATGAAGTGATACTCAGCTGTAGCACGAATTGGAGGAAGCCACAGCTAGGCTGGTACAAACTTAATCTCGATGGTGCTCATAGTATAACTACGAGTGAAATTGGTGGAGTGGTGCGTGACCACAACGGCCACTGGATATTGGGTTTTAACATGAGAGTTCAAGCTGCTTCTTGCACCCATGCAGAACTTCTGGCTTTTCAGTAAAGTCTGAAGTTTGCAATAGAAAGAAACTTATTTCCTCTGGAAATCGAAACTGACTCGATACAGGTATTACAACTCCTTGAAAATGGCAAAACTACATTTGACTCTATTGTTCATAATTGCAGGTTATTGTTGTCCACGAATGAGAAGGACACAGTGGTCTGGCATAGCTTCAGAGAAGGAAATTGAGTAGCAGACCTTCTGGCCAAGGAAGCTAACAGTCAGACTATCATCAATAAGCTAGTTTATTTTGTTAGGCCTCCCCCATATGTCGTGGCCAGGATGCTGGCAGACAGAGATAGAGGTGGTAGTATGGAATTAGTGCTTAGAAGCACTTGTAGAACTCTAGCTGCTTTTGGAAATCTAAATGCCATAGACGGAATTAATGTTGTGTGTAATGATCCAGTGGATCAATGTACTAATGTTTCCTATTATTAAATAAATAAAAAGTTCCCCTTGTCCAAAAAAAAAGAAGCATGACTGCGGTTGAATAAAAAATCTTTACTTATATCTATTTCTATTATATTTTACGTGAAAAAACATGGAACCGGATATTGTAACATAAAGATAGTTTTCCTTTTAAGCCATTAAAAATAAATTTTGCAAGAAAAATTGGATACATATTAATTGAAAATATTTTTAGGCGTATAAATTTTGTTGAAATTAAATTCTTAAAATAATTTGGACTATATTTTAAATTCAAGACATATTAGTTCAAATAAACTTATTGGACTAAAATAATTGAATTAATTATATAATCCAATATATATGGATTAAATAAATAAGTCTTAATCCATTGGGCTAGCCCATTTAATCGTGCTAAAGTGATGAGCCCACTACATTAAGCCCAATATGCCATCTTCCTAGAAGCCTCAGTCAAGCCTCACGGGTCACGGGCTTACTCGGGCCGGGCTTAAAAGCTTCGTTTTTAAACGGGCTCCAAAAATTCTAGCCCAACTCTGCTAAATCACGGGTTGGGCTGGGCTGGTCCAATGGGCCAAGCCCATATTAATGGTTCTAAATTTTATCGGTCGGAAAGAGTTTGTTATTATCATAACTCCTCCCTTCCACAACTATAAATAGGGGCCTTCATAACCCAGAAAAGACACCAGAAGTTATAACAAGAAGCATGAAAGAGCTTGTGGATCAAACGCTGCAAATTCCTCCACAAGTTTCAAGCTTCAAGCAATCAAGTTCAAGCTCAAGAACGAAAAACAAATCAAGCTCAAGCTCAAGAACGAAGAACAAATCAAGATTAAGTTCAAGCAATTAAACTCAAGCTCAAGAACAAGATCAACGTTCATGGCAACAACTACATATTTAAGATCAAGCTCAAAGGCCCTTGAATTTATTTAATATTGGAAAGACGAATCAGAGGATTCATATAGATTGTACACTCATATCATTCAATATTTTTTGGTCTTGATTTTGTTTTCTCGATGCAATTTTATTGACTACAAATTCTGGTACACCCAGTGGGACAATCTCTATCTCTCATCTCAACGTTTCAATCACCAAAGTTCAAGAACATCGAAATGGATTCAAAGAAAATCAAATCCAGTACAACTTCCACCAAGGTTGCTAATGCTAAGTTCTATGCTGATGTGGAAAACCTCCTTGATGTTACCTTTGGAAGCTTTGGACCAGTTACATAGGAGTAAAGCAAGTTCGTTAGGACAACAAGCACCCCAAGTGTCGTCCGCATCTATCCCTATTTTCAAATCTTCATCGTCAAAAGAAGCAAGATCTTCCACAAACACACCTGAAGGAGGAAGCAATGTTGCTGAATTGATCAAGAAAACTCTTGCTTTGCTTGACCTCTTCGGATCCAAGCACTCTGTTGTGAAGGAAGATGATGATGCTTCAAGTGATGGATCCTCCCCATTTACACCACATAGCATGAGCCAATCAAGGATCAATATGTGTGACAATCCATACTACTCTCCATCGTCCACAACATCATGCAAGCCATAATGACAAACATTTCATCTATAGAGGAGCAGTTGGCAAACTTGACGGAAGTAATCGCTGGCTTGACCAAGTGCATGGAAATTCAAGATGCTAGAATCGACAAGCAAACAGATAGGTTGGGAATCTTGATGGAAGAAGAATTCACCCACGCACCCGGCAAGCTCCCAGAAGTTCTAGAGAGTGATTCTCCCCCAAGACAAGTAGCATTCTCTAAGGCTATCCCTGTCTCATCTGAAGGGATGATTCTGATCGATCAACTGAAGGAGGTCATTAAAGGAACTATTAAAAATAAGTATGAAGTTGTTGCCAAGTCCTCCCTTACATATGCAAAACCATACATTTCAAGGGTCGATATGTTGAAGATGCATGTTGGTTATCAACCTCCAAAGTTTCAACAGTTTAATGGTAAAAGTAATCCAAAGCAACATGTGGCGCACTTCGTAAAGACGTGCAACAATGCTGGGACTTATGGAGATTACTTTGTCAAGCAGTTTGTCCGCTCGCTAAAAGAAAATGCTTTTGTCTGGTACACAGACCTCGAAATTGGATCTATTGATAGCTGGGATCAACTAGAGCAAGAGTTCCTCAATCGCTTTTATAGCATGAGATGTACTGTGACTATGATAGAACTCATAAATACTCGTCAATGAAAGAGTGAATCAGTTATTGACTTTATTAATATTTGGAAGAATGCAAGCCTCAACTATAAAAAGAGGCTTAGTGAAACTTCTGGCATAGAGATGTTCATCCAAGGCATGCATTGTGGACTATGCTACATCTTGAAAGATATCAAGTCTATCACATTTGAAGAACTTGTGACTCGTGCCCACGACATGGAGTTAAGCATGGCCTCCGCTGGAAACGAAAGGCTGCCTAACTATGAGCCTCACAAAGGGAACGACAAGCAAGAAGTCAGGAAATGGAGCAAGTTGGTACCGAGGTCTGAAAACAAAGAAGCCATAAATGTCAACACATCACCTATAAAGTTAACGACGAAGGTGAGCAAGAAGCAGAGTATGAAATTCACTTCTTTTCAAGATAAGCCAAGTGGAAAGTTGACTATAATAGAAATGCAAGAGAAAGAGTACCCATTTCTGGATTCTGATGTGCCAGCTATTTTTGAAGATCTCTTCGAGTTAAATCTCATTGAGCTTCTGGAGATGAAGCGACCAAATGAAGCTGGGAAAACAAATTACCCAAATTACTGCAAATACCATCGACTTGTGATCCACACTCTAGAGAAGTGCTTTGTTTTCAAGGACAATGTTATGGACATGGATCGCGAAAAGAAGATCGTGCTTGAAGATGAGAAAGCAAGCGCAAACCAAGTCTCTATCACCTTTGGCTCATTCAGTCCGGATGATTTATGTGGTTTTAAAGAAAGTAAAGATGAAGAATTATTGGAGAACGACAAATTTGAAGTCAATCAACCTGATGATGATGAAGGTTGGACGTTGGTGACTCGTCGTAGGCACCACAAAAGGAGCCCACGAAAAAAATAAATAGAACAACCAATAAGGAAAATGATGGTGAAAAGACCAAGGAGATGGAATCCAGTTAAGCATTTAAAGAAAGTAGGGGTGTTACGGTTTGACGGAAAATCGAACCAAACTGATTAAGTAAACCGATATTGTTTTTTGATTTGGATTGGTTTTGGTGTTAAATTTTAAAAACCGATAATATTTGATTTGGTTTTGGTTCTATTTTAAAAGACCGAAAAATAAACCGAACCAAACCGATTAATTATATACAAAATTTAATAATTATTTATATACAATATAATATCTTTTTGTAAATAATTTTAATTGTTATTTTGAATTTTGGTTTATCCTGTTATATCTTAAAAGATTGCCTAAGCTCAAAACAATAGAATTCGACCAATTTTCTTTTCATTAATAGACTCTAATTCTCTAACCCTCCGCACATACTTTTGCCTAACATAAGAGTTTAAAAAAACCACCATAAGAGTAAAGAAAGCACATTCAAATTGCAAGACAACAATGGCTAAAGCTTGAGAAAGCAAACTTTTAGTTTGTTTTTTGTTCATTCTTTTCATATAAACAGGTAAATAAACTTTCAATTCTGAAAGAAATATATAAAAAAGCATAAATTTAGCAAATTATTTTCAGATTGTTGTCTAGCATTGTTTTACTATTATCGACTTATCATTAGCTTACTAAGAATTGAAAAATCGAACCAAACTGAACTAAATCAACAACAATCAAACTGATGGTTTGTATTTAATTTGGTTTGATTTTGGTTTTAAAATTTTAAAAACCGATAAAAATGGTTTGGTTTTGGTTTTAATCAAAAACCGACCAAACTGAACTGTGAACACCCCTAAAAGAAAGCAAAAGTGGAGGTGCACCGCCCTCAAAAGCCTCGATATCTAGTGACCTTGGAGGAGTTTCTACCAAGTTGGTTATGCATGAAGATTTCCCATGGGGGTGTTGATGCCTCTTGTTGCCACGCTGACAAAGGGGAAAAAAGAGTGATGACCTATTGTTGCCACCATCTTCGGAAAAGCTCATCAAGTCCACTCCTCAAGAAGTTAATGCTTGTGAGGAAAAAGTTACATTCACGAATGACGATTTTCTACTGGGTGACACTCTTCACAACTGCCCATTATACCTGGTTGGCTATATGCGCGATGAAAGAGTAAATCGAATTTAGGTTGACGGAGGATCCTCAATGAACATCTTGCCAGTTCGCCCTATAAAAGAACTTTGCATTCCCATGAACGAACTCTTGGAAAGTCGTGTGATGATTCAAGAATTCAAGCCAGGGGGGCAAAGATCCATAGGTGCAATCAGGTTGGGAATCACCACTGAAGATATGCAATCAAGTGCATGGCTGCATGTGATCGATGCAAAGACTCCATGCAACGTCGTGCTTGGAAGGCCTTGGATACATGAGAATAAAGTGGTTCCATCTACCTACCATCAATGTTTGAAATACTACGAATGTGAAGTCGAGAAGAAGATAATTGTTGATGATGAGTCATTCACCGAGGCTGATTCACACTTCACCGATGCAAAGTTCTACTTGAAGAACCGCATTGTAAAGGAACTAAAAGTTGATAATGTCATGAATGACAAGGATGACGAGTCCACAGGTAAGAGAGATGAGGTGGTTGCCAACAAAACCAAAGTAGTTGCTGTGAAGGTACACCCAAACCAAAATAAGTCTCATAAAGGGAACATTGTGTCTCACGGCAAGAAAGTAACTCCTCCGCTCCAATACGTCCGTAAAAAGAAGAAAGATGAAGATGAATCATCTAATCTCAAAACTAACATGCTAAAAGGGTTAAATCTTCCGGTCAAATGAATTGAGGCAGTAAAGTCATCCTCAATGTCGCTTGCAGGGTTTGTGGCCCAAAATCGTCAACAGAATATGGCACTCCCTACAAAGTGAATAGATGAAGGTTTTGATCCTAACGCTTACATGCTATTTGCAAAAACTGGATACAATCCCAATGAGCCATCGAAGTTAGGAAAGCTCCCATCGGAAGCTGTAACGAGATAACCACGTAAAGGTTTGGTATACAAGAAACCATCACCAGTGCGCATATCTATAAGAAGGGTGAGCAACAATTATATCACTGTAGAAGACGAATTTGTCACTTCTAACAAGCCTTCTGTCTTTGATCGACTTGGGAAATCAACTGTGAGGGCTTCCGTGTTTGAGAGATTGGGTCCATTAAAGAAGGGGAACAAGTTCCAGAGAAATTATCAAAATACAAGAACACATGCTTCGCCCAAAATTCAGAAGATCTCTAAGGATTTCCAAAGTCTAGTTCCTCCTAGAATAAGGCGACAAACAAAAGTCATGGTTTCGTGTGATGAGGTACTAAATGTGAAGCCATACATGGTGGTCTACACTAAAGAACGTGATGTAGACGAAGAAAGTATGGGTTCTCCGTATCATGTTACTGTACAAGGTGAGAATGGTGTTCCATCTTCAATGGAAGATGTTTCACTGTGTTATCACATATCCTTCAATGGTGGGGACCCTCAAGAAGATGAAGATGTAAAGGATTCTCCGCCTGAACTTGAAGAAGGGGTAAAAACAACAATGGATGCTTTGAAAGAAGTAAACCTTGGCACTAAGGAAGAACTTAGGCCTATTATCTAAGTGTTTTACTAGCAACCGATGAAGAAAGCACTTTCATGGAGTTAGTCAAAGAGTTTAAAGATGTCTTTTCTTGGAGTTACAAAGAGATGCTTGGCTTGGACCCTAAAGTAGCAGTCCATCACATTGTAGTCAAGAATGGCACTCGCCCTGTTAAACAAGCTCAAAGGCGCTTTAGGCTGGACTTGGTTCCCTTGATTGAAACCGAAGTTAACAAACTCATCGAAGCTGGCTTTAATCGTGAAGTTAAATGCCCAACATGGGTTTCAAGTATTGTCCTTGTAAGGAAGAAAAATGTCCAGATTTGAGTGTGCGTTGACTTCAGGGATCTCAACAGTGCGTATCCCAAAGATGAATTCTCGTTTCCTATTCTAGAGTTGATGATCGATACTACTACTGGGTAAGAGGCAATGTCATTAATGGATGGTTCGTCAGGCTATAACCAAATTCTCATGTCACCAAAAGATGAAGAGCTTACTGAATTCCGCAACCCCAAGGGTATTCATTGCTATAGGGTAATGCCTTTTAGATTGAAGAATGCTGGTGCTACTTATCAAAGGGCTATGCATAATATGAAGACCTTCTCCGCAAAAATGTCGAATGCTATGTGGACGACTTGGTGGTTGAATCAAGAAAGAGGAGCGACCACTTGAAGGACTTGAGAATGGTGTTTGAGTTGCTCCGGAGATACCAACTTGGGATGAATCCATTAAAATGCGCCTTTGGAGTTACTTCTGGAAAGTTTGTTGGTTTCATTTTCCGACATTGAGGGATTGAAATTGATCAACCCAAAGTAGATGCAATCTTAAAAATGCCCGAGCCTCAGGATATTGACGAATTGAAAAGTATGCAAGGAAAGTTAGCGTACCTTAGGAGATTCATCTCAAACCTAGCTGGGACGTGCCAACCATTCAGTTGCCTTATGAAGAAAGGTGTCCCTTTTAATGAGACCAAGCGTGTAGCAATGCCTTTGAGAGCATTAAATCCTACTTGATGAAGCCTCCAGTTTTAGCAGCCCCTACCTGGAAAGCCATTGATACCATACATTGTCGCGCAAGAAAGGTCTATTGGAGCACTGTTGGCCCATGATAGTGAGGGGAAAGAAAACTCTCTTTACTACTTGAGCAGGATGATGACACCAAACGAGTTGAATTATTCACCCATTGAAAAGTTGTGTTTGGCGCTAGTCTTCTCAATTCAAAAATTGAAGCACTACTTTCAAGTTCATTCTGTTCATCTTGTTTCTAAAGCAAATCTCATCAAGTTCGTGATATCAAAACCTGTTCTTAGTGATCGACTAGCGAGATGGTACCTCCAATTTTAATAGTTCGAGATTTTGTACATCCCTCAAAAGGCTGTAAAAGGACAACATTGTAGATTTCTTGGCAGATCACCCAATACCTGATGATTGGGAGCTAACTGACGAACTACCTGATGAGGATACAATAGTCATTGAAGTTTAACCTCCATGGAAGATGTACTTTGATGGCGTTGCACATCGCGGAAGAGCTGGTACTGGTGTAGTATTTGTCACCTCTCAAGGTGAAGTTCTGCCCTACTCTTTTATGTTAACGCAACTTTGCTCTAACAACGTTGCTGAGTATCAAGCACTAATACTTGGGCTTGAAATAGATGTCGAAATGAAGTGGTTGCAATTGCAAGTCTTTGGTGACTCTCAGTTGGTGATCAACCAGCTTTTAGGTAGTTACGAGGTCAAGAAACCTGAACTACGCCCATATCATGATTATGCTAAAACTTTAATGGGGTGGGTCGGTGACGTGACTATTAAACATGTGCCAAGGAAAGAAAACAAGAAGGCTGATGCTTTAGCTGCCCTAACTTCATCGATAACTCTGTCTGATCAAGCGCAAGTTACTGTCTATCAAAAATAGGTAGCACCGCCACCAAATGAGGCTGGAAGTGAAGAAAATGATCTCAAGCATATTCTCACGGTTTCTGAAGCTGAGAAAGAAGAATGGCGACAACCCATATCGACTACTTAAGCTATGAGATACTTCCAGAAAATCTAAGAAGAAGGACTGAGATCCGTTGTCGTGCACCTCGCTTTCTTTACTACAAAGATACTCTATACAGAAGGTTATTCGAGGGAATACTCTTGCGATGCTTAGGGGAAGAAGAAGCATTCCAAGCTTTGTAAGAGGCATATTCTGGGGTATGTGGATCACACCAGTCTGGAGCAAAGCTCCAATTTTATATAAAAAGGATGGGATATTATTGGCCAACTATGGTAAAAGATTGCTTGGACTACGCTCGAAGATGCAAGGCTTGTCAATTCCATGTGAATTTTATTCATCAATCTCATGAAGTGTTGCACCTGATTGTGGCATCCTGGCCATTTGACACTTGGGGATTAGATGTGTTGGACCACTGCCAAAGTCCTCTGGTGGGCACCTATACATCTTGGCTGCAACTTGACAACTTCTCAAAATGGGCTGAAGCTGTTGCTCTTAAGGAGGTAAAGAAGGAAAGTGTTGCAAGTTTCATCCGAGTAAACATAATCTGTCGCTTTGGCATTCCTCATTACATAATATCGGATAATGGAAAGTCATTCTATAATAGGTTGATGGACAAGATTTGTGATCTCTTTGGCTTCAAACAACGTAACTCTTCGATGTACAATGATGCCGCCAATGGTCTAGCTGAGGAATTCAACAAGACTTTATGCAACTTGTTAAAGAAAGTCATCTCCAAATCCAAACGAGATTGGAATGACCGTATGGAAGAAGCTCTATGGGCATATAGGACGACTCACCGTACGTCAACACAAATGACCCCTTATTCACTCGTTTATGGAGTCAAAGCCGTCTTGCCACTCGAGCATCAAACACGTTCATTACGACTAGTTATTCAAGAAGGGATCACTAATGAAGAAAATGCTCGACTTCGATTAGCAGAGTTGGAGTCTCTTGATGAGAAGAGGTTGGAAGTTCAACAGAGTCTTGAATGTTACCGAGCTCGATTGTCTTGCGCCTTCAATAAAAGAGTTCGCCCGAGATCCTTTCTAGTAGGAGATCAAGTCAGTGCCATACGAAGACCAATTATTACTTCCCATAAACCTGTAGGGAAGTTTACTTCAAAATGTGATGGGTCATATGTCGTACAAGAAGCTTACTCAAGTGGGCTTACAAACTGGTTGATGCATATGGCATGAGAATTGGCCCTATCAATGGCAAGTTTTTGAAGAAGTATTATCCTAGTTGCAACGCTCCTTGACGCATGAGCCTAAACTGCATGTTCCTACACTCCCGGCCCACATGAGTCTAAACTGTGTATGCCTACAAAAAAAAAAGTCTGCTAGGTTGAAAACCTCGAAAGAGACGGCCTAGGAAAAAGTTAGGACAATAACCAATTCTGAACTGCGGTATGACTTGATCCTCTTCACCAAGGTACGTAGGCAACTTAGAGTTTCATTCTGAGTTCAGTCGCATAAGTTCAAAAGATACATAACCCCCAATCTTCGTCCGGTTGAAGTACAATGTAGTGTAATTCATTCAATCAGCACTTGAAAATCGAGTTGAGATACCATTCTTCTGTTAAACTTTGGATCCCATTTAATTTCAAGGGGGCAACCCTCCATGGTAAATTGTTATCTTCAATGGGATGATTTTAGGAGGATGCCAAGGATTTGTGCTGAAATGCGGGGGTTCACTATGTCTTCGTGTTCGCCAAATCTTTAAGTCTGCCGGTCTTCAAGTCGAAATATTTAAGCCTTCAAGTCTTCAAATTGAGGTCCTAAAACTCGCCGGTCTTCAAGTGGAAGTATTTGAGCCCTCAAAGTCTTCAGGTTGAAGCGTCAGAGTCCGCTGAATCTTCAAGTCCATCAAATCTTCAAGTTTGTCGGTCTTCAAGTTGAAGCCTGCAAAGTCCGCCAAATCTTCAAAGTTTTCCAAGTGTTCAAGTCGACGTCGTCAAGTCCACGAAGTCTCGAGTTGAAGCTTTATAATTTTTCAATCTTATGGTGGATATATAAGTCCCTTTGCACCTTAAGTTGGCCTCTTTGTGGGGTTGCCCTTAAAAGGAAATTATAACTTTCCATTCTTAAGGTGGACATATAAGTCCTTTGCACCTTAAGTTGGCCTCTTCGTGTGTTTGTCCTTAAAAGTAAAACTATACTTTCCAATCTTAAGGTGGATATGTAAGTGTCTGGAGAGTAATCTCTCCGATAGTCGAGCCACATTGAGAGTAATCTCTCTGATAGTCGATGCACATTGAGAGTAATCTCTCCGATAGGCAGGGCCACATTGAGAGTAATCTCTCCAATAGGCAGGGCACATTGAGAGTAATCTTTTCAATAGTCAAGCCACATTGACAGTAATCTCTCCGATAGTCGGGGCACATTGAGAGTAATCTCTCCGATAGTCGAGCCACATTGAAAGTAATCTCTCCGATAGTCGGGGCACATTGAGAGTAATCTCTCCGATATTCGAGCAAGGATGAGTACTCATCCCCTCAAACCCTAAAATCACCATCTTCATGCAAGAACTCATCCTACTATTCTTGGCCTAAAAAATTCAAAAGAAAAAAAAAAACTAAGGAAGGAAAGCAAAAGTAAAGAAGAAAAAATTACCTTCGTGTCAATGCTTCCGAATCGTCCAGCTAACCGTAGCTCGCCGACGTTGTTGATACTAATTGAATGAAAGACATTTGGGTATTTATATAGCTTCGGAAGATGGATATTGAAGAATCAGTGTCGATGTGGGATCCGTGATTATTAGTGTTGAAAAAGAACTAGGTATCCTATTCCTAATTCAATTGGAAAAGCTGAAGGCGGTGAAGGTCTCTTACCTACGTATACGTTTGGTTGAGATGTAAAGATTCAGTACTACTAGAATTTGAGACATTGCAATAACTTGCTAATATGTCCACAACCGTAGGGTGTACATGTTTAAAGATTCTTGCATTTTCTAGGCTTAAGTGGAAGGCATCGAAGAAAATCCAATTCACTTTAACTTTAGCAATATTTGCTATCAGTTAATGTGACAATTCTTTGCTACTTCACGTGACCATTTTATACTTAGAAGTCTGACAGCGTTGTGAGGTTTTATCTAACCTTGCAAATGTATAAGTTCTAATGCGAACATTGGAGGATGTATACTCAGAGGCGGATTCAGGAATTAAATCTTATGGGTTCAATTTTAAGGGCTTTTAACATTGAACTCATTGTATTTTTAAATTTATGGGTTCATATCTATTATTTATGGGTTCAGTTGAACCCGTAGGTTATACGCTGCATCCGCCCCTATACTTCAAGTCTCGTCCGCATAATTCGACAAGCCTATATCTCAACAAGTCTTCAAGTAGGAGGCATTTATATGCTTATAAATTTTGTTGAAATTAAATTCGTAAAATAATTTGGACTATATTCTAAATCAAGACATATTAGTTCAAATAAACTTATTGGACTAATATAATTGAATTAATTATATAATCATATATATATGGACTAAAAAATAAGTCCTAACTCATTGGGCAAATCCATTTAATCGGGCTAAAGTGATGAGCCCACTACATTAAGCCCAATATGCCATCTTCCTAGAGGCCTAGTGCCATGTGTCAAATGACGTGGCACGACAAGTCAAACTAAAGAGCCAATGAGATCATGCCACGTGTCAAAATGTAAAGGCATGCCAAGTCACATTAAAAGGCCAATGACCGCGCCACATGTGCAAGTGACATGTTCTGGCCAATCAAATGCGGCCTTGTCACACTTCAATTTGATTGGTCGGAAAGAGTATATTCTTATCAACTCTTCCCTCCCACAACTATAAATCGGGGTCTTCATAGCCCATAAAAGGCACCAGAAGTTATAACAAGAAGCAAGAAAAAGCTCGTGGATCAAACGCTGCAGATTCCTCCACAAGTTTCAAGCTTCAATCAATCAAGTTCAAGCTCAAGAACGAAGAACAAATCAAGTTCAAGCTCAAGAACGAAGAACAAATCAAGGTCAAGTTCAAGCAATCTCAAGCTCAAGAACAAGATCAACATTCGTGGCAACAACTACATATTCAGGATCAATCTCAAAAACTCTTAAATTTATTTACTATTGGAAAGAAGAATCAGAGGATTTATAGAGATTGTACACTCATATCATTTGAAATAAAATACTACGATTGTTACAATATTTTTCGTCTTATTTTGTTTTTTGACACAATTTTATTGACTACAATATCACTTTCTAGCACCTAATATGGATTCATGTTCTTTTAATGCTTTTAACTATTACCTAAGTGTAAATCTACCTCGTACTTTTCTTTCTTTAATCGGATGTGACTACCTAGAGTACTTCACCATTGTTGTATATAATATTTCTCGATAATAAATTGAATGTTAGACAATATTAGCTAAAATATGTAAATACTTAGGTGGCATTTGTTTCAAAAATTAAAAGAAAATTACTGAAAAACAAAATCACCATTTTTCAAACAAACGCGAAGTTTTCAAAAAAGTATGCTCCATACTTTGAAAGTGAGTCAAAGGCCACTACAACAATATCTAACTCTTGAGAGACAGGTTAAGCAATTGTAATATTCAATGATCTTCAGGTTTTTAGGGTAGAGTTTTCCTTTTCGCACTCGAGTAAGAGTTGTGATATAGGATGTACAGAGATGTAAATATATTCCCTCGTATTCTTCCTTTTGGGGTATGAGACCAGTCAGTCTTTATCTTCTTGTTTGACAAGTCTTCGTATGATGTAAAGTTGTAAACTATTACACTACTTTTTACTAATTTGGATATTTCTCATCTAGCCTGGAATATAAGATAAAGAGGCATATGACAACCAGCACTGGATGATTTTGTTTTCTGATAGTCTCTAAACCACTAAAGCCAAGGACTTATCAAACAAAAATTAAGCGAAAGCCTCGCACAAGTTTTCCTCTTTAAAGTTACAACAATAAAACCCATTGTAATCTCAGATTGTGGAGTTTGGGGGTAAAGTGTACAAATAGAGAGACTATTTCCGAAAAACCCTAGGCTCAATTTTCGACAAGTTTGAACAGAAGAACTTTCCTCTCTAAAGTTGCATGGCATTATTCACATACATAAGTAATCGACATACCAACAGTAGCGCAGCAGCACCACAAGTATTACTAAGCTTCAAAGTTGACTTAGAAATATATTGGACGGTCCATACAAGATAGAAATCTCAAGACAAAGCAAATACTTGTACTTGGAAAAACACAAGACACTGTCATCCATTTAACTCCGGACTCGGTTCGTCATTCAGTTGCTTTTCCTTTGCTGCGTCTGCTGCTACTGCTGGTTTCTACAAGATAACAAACCATAGAATCCACATCGTCCCCAAATAAGCTATAAGCCTCAATTACTCGTGGATAGCTAAAACCCATCGACAGCATAATCTGGATGCAGTCGCTAAAGGTGGAATCTGGCAAGCAGAGCCCATCTTCCTGCCGTTTCTCACTTCCAGATGACCCTACAATTCAATGTTAAAATTTACAGTTCAAACCCGCAAACTTATTGATCTTACATCGATAGAGGTGCAACCTAGAAAATAATGTAAGATACTTTAAACTTCATCAAATGTAAGCTCAAACTTACTAGCTCCTGAAGATGACGGCTCAGCTCCGGATGTGGAAGACTCTTGACAACCAAGCTGTTGTCTAAACCTATCACGAGCAATATACTCAGCCCTAGAAGCTTCGATCACCATGCGTTCCATCTCCTTTTCAGTGAGCTCAAGATCTGAGTAGAAGCGTCCTTCAGCTAGAAGCGCCTGAAATGGGACCATTTAACCAAATAAAAGACCACATGAGCATCTAGTTGTTGGAAATCATTCCATGAAATTGAACTTTCTAGGTACTTAACGTTATCAATCTGTTGGTCCTGTTGAGCTTTAATTGCAGCTTTTACTTTATCCTTGTTGACGTTTGTCTGCAGGAGAAATAAAAAATATATTTCTGAAACTAACATATAGGTTTGCAAAGAAACAACATATCATATATAAAAGACTAATGATGACAATCTAAAGATAATATGTAAAGAGAAACATCAGCTTCACTAAGTTATCGCATTACAGGACCGCAAAGCGATTAACATGATTGTTTGCAATTCGAGAGTTTACCCCTTGCAGAGAGCTAAACCCAAGCCCAGCACCAACTGTTAATCGGCGAGGATCAACAAGGGAGTTGTAATGATTTCCATGATGATAACTGAGACGGATAGGAGGGCTGTCTGAGTTATAACTTCCATGGAACGTGTTCATTGGTTCTGCACCAGCAAATTCCACAATTTAATGCAAGCAACTAACAGAGACAAGTTCACAAAGCTGAGCATCACGATCATCACATCATCTCATTTTACAAAGAACAACCAAAAGTCAGGAAGCGAATTTACCGTTGCTGTAAGAATATATATGGATAGGGCGGTTATACATTTCAGATAACGCTTGGATTTCCACATTGTTGCCGTAAACCTCCAACGCAGTAATGAAAACATTAGTCTGGTTAGTCTGACAAAGAACTGACAAACAAAGAAGGATAGGCACACAGATAAATGGATGGATAATAGATAAGCAAAACACGATCCACGAGAGCGACAAATAGCAGAAGTCTTTAAAAGAAATGGATATTTGCAGTCCATATGAGTCCTTTAATCTAATCTTTTCCTAGAAAGTAAAGAAGTAACCTAAGAAAAATCAAGCAGCAGAAACCAACATAAAATGATCGAAAACAGAAACGCTGGTGCAGGTAGACTGAACACCCCATTTTTCTCGGGATAGGTAAATAGAAAGGAAATTTTAAATATTCATTTAAGGGGTAAAAAACACAAAATTTAACCACCGTCCTCCACTCAAACGAAAATAAGGAACTGAAGATACAATGGGCAATACAACATACGAGATAATCATATGCATCATAAAGAAATTAGCAAATAACTAACAGTAGAATATAAACGTTAGAGGTTCCGATGAGAGTAGTATACTTAGCAGTTTGAAATTATTCACCAAACAACTAAAGAAAAGTGAATTCACATCGCAGTAACCAGATATTTTTTCTGGGTAATCTCTTCATCATTTTTGTGTTGGATTTGACATAGTTCCGAAAAACACTAAAACTGTCTCTAATGACCATCACCTAGAAAATGCATCATCCTGCATCCTGAGAGATTCTATCAACAGATACCAATTTTTTCGGTTATGCGTAATGCTCCAATTCTGCTTGCGCCAAGATAGGACAGAAGCAACATAATGACTCGGAGAGAGAATTTCTGAATAACCACATAACATACCTTGTCTCTCCTTTTTCTCTTGCAATAGGATGTGAATCCTTCAGTTATAAACTGAGAAAAGTGGTCTCTTTCGCGCTCCTACAACAGAAGATGCTCATCGAATAAATAAAGAGACAGTAAATAAATTATAAGGCTGTGCAGAAAACCATATAAATGATTAAGAAACAGACGCACCAACAATATACACAAAGGGAACAAAAGGATACGAGATTATGCATCAAGCCCATAGATTTTAACCTCTATTCAGCGGAACTTCCAATACTGACTTATGCAAGAAGACGACATCATGAAACGGAAACCAAACAGTAACAATATGCACTTTTACATCTTCCATCCCCCATGCCCCAACCAGAAGCGAATAACAAGGCACCATAACCTTAACTCTAGATAATGTAACTCTAGATAATGTTTTAACCTCTTCTTTTTATTATCTTAGAGCACACCAAACTGTAGGATAACTTTCAAATTTAACCGTCACTTGGCTAGATGAGGTTTAGTACCTTAGCTAACTGTAGAGAAAGGTCCCTCAACTTCTAATGCTAAATGAACTGCAGGCTTCCTTCCACTAAACCATTAAAATGATGGAAAATGGTTACATATCTTGGAAGAGAAAGGAAAAATGGAGTCTGGCACGAAACTTAGAACATTTCCTCTTACAAAAAACCACCACTATTTACACATCCTAATCCCTATAACCAGAAACTAAACTAAGCCTGCCCTGCCACCCTCAAAGAAAAATAAAGCTCATCTTTGGCACTGCCCATCACATTGCTTCAGGAAGAATCATACACATACCATTGGAAGGATATCATACTGAGGATTATTGTAAAGACAAAGAAAAGCTAAGCCGACCAGGTAGCTTGATAAAAAGCGGATGCCCGCAAGGCTCAGTTCAAGTGGCAAAGGTTGAAGGGCTTGTGACTTAGGTCGCAGGTCCAACCCCTGAGGGTTTAAAACTAAGCCTAGTATTTAAGTGGAGAAGTAGAGGGGTGGGCTCATTATCCCCGAGTTTCGAAGGTGGTTGGTCCAGACGAAAAGGGAAAAAGCTTGATAAAAAGAAGCTGGGGAACAAAGCATGGGAATTATCATTGGCAACAAGACAGGGAAATATTAGCACTATTAAAGAGGCAATGATTTAATGGCTTCAAGAAAATCTAGAAGGGAACAATAAACTAACAACAAACACTAAAATGCTACGAATATCAGTTGTTCCTATTTCTTCTCTTGGGGTAAATCATTCTGTTACTTTTTTGCATTCTAATCAGTCAATTAATCAACCAACCAATTCATCCCAATTATATGTGCTGGCTATATGAAGACTTTACTTTATTAAAAAAAAAGCTCTGGCTATATGAATCCTCCCTATTCATTTCGCTCTATTCAGGAGGCAATATTATGGTATGTCTATTCCATTTAATACTAAACCTGAATGCCGATGTAGCACGTCTAGATTAACATGCTCAAACAAATTTAACGTTTAAGAAATTCATCAAGGATTGATTTTTTACATCGACGGTCAAGCTACCGCAACCCACCCTCTCTTGATTCCATATAACAAATTTCTTCTCTAGACAGATTTTTCAAATTTACTTGACATTCGTAATTTATATCATGAATTCCAATCACTAACTTAAATATGCCTCAGTGAAAAATTAGATAATCAGAGAGAAAATGTCCTTTCATGATAAAACAAAAGGTTTCAATATTCTCTAGCTAGAATAGTGAGAGGATATAGATGGGAAAATCTGAAAGAACAATTTTGGCTCTCTTAAATGTACAGGGAGTGGCTATAGATGGAAAAATAAAAAATTTATGTCCATTAACGAATTTATGAAATGCTCTCACCATCTCTAGAACACAGCTCTGCGCAAGTGCAGGTGCTTGGAGGGATTTGAACATCATAAGACTAGTTTTAAATTACACATTAAGAATATACCGCACAAACCATAAATGACAAATGCTGTCAGTCAAGGGGAAAAGATACTTTAGTTCAGATATTAAAAAATATGCAGCAAAGGATACCCTGGCATGCCAAGAACCTACTATAGATAGGCATATTGGAAACTACTTTAGCTCTCAAATTAGCAGATTCAGTATTTGATTCCAAAGCAGAGGCTTAGGAACAAGTTCAATCACTTTTCTGAATCTACCTCTGCGTCAAGCATAACGTACTATGTTTATACTGTTAGTGCACCTTTTCTACTGTCAGTCGTACCAGGTCACTGTCGACCAAATTTCATAACTAACAAATCAAGGGAAGAGCTGATATAACTGATGGCCCTCTGATGCACAAAACAAAATCCTAGCTTCATCTCCCTATCTAATGGCATGTTAAGAAACAGCGTTTCTACAAGAAACTAAAATCAAGTAATAAATTTCTCGACCTGCAAAAGAAAGATAAATGAAGTAGACAAATAAAATCGCATTTATAACAGAACGTTTAGTAGAATCATTACCATGTAGTCGATGCACATCTGCCTGACCAAATCATAAGCTTCAGAATCACCATATACTTGGTCAGCAACTGCACGGAAGAGGCAGTTCCCATCTTCCAGCATTTTCTTAACTTCTAAGCCTTTTGCTCTTCTAATATCACTTTCAAACTGGTGCTCTCTCTCCTAAAACAAAATTGTCAAGTTTGCAATTTCAGATATGTGCAATCTGCTAGTCAAATCAGTGTACTTGTGAATTACTAGATAGATCATTCTTCACTCATGCCAAATTACATGAGCGGAATGACCATTCCACTTTGTGCTTGCTCAAGCTTGCCATTCCGCATACGGGATAAACAGCCACTAACTGTTTAGAATGCACGATTTGCACAGGACAATCATTGCTGATTGTATGTGCTTAAGAAATAAAGTTATAATAACCTTCCAAAAGCACATGCTTATAAAAAAAATTATAAGCAATGATCAACTCTACTCCCAAAACAGACAAGGGGATCATAAACTGCAGCCTTGATCAGTTTCTAGTAGATAATTTTGACCTTACCATATCATTGTGTGAGGATCCAAATTTGGGGTTCTGCTCATCGGCACTATTATAACCTTCACTTTCGCTGTGTGACCGCGGAGAGGATGGCCTAGATCCCGCAGGTGAAGTCCTAGTTGACACATTAGGCCGCCCAACAAGTTCCCCAGATCCTAACAGCACTGCATTTGAACTACCTGATGAAAATTTCCTTGGACTACAGCTTAGAGACACAGGTTTAGGAGGTGGGACAGGAGGTGGAGGTGGACACGAACTACTTTTAGCCCCCTGCACAGAAGTTCCCTCATTTTCCGCTGCCTCAACACTTAAACCACTAGATCCTTTTACAGAGTCCCCACAGACAAAAGCACCATCACCTATCTTCTCATTGTCAATAATCTTTTCTTCAAGGTGGCTTCTGTCACTGCTGAAGTTTTCTAATGAAGCATCATCACCTTCACCTTTGTGGTTGAAAGAACCAACTGAAAACTCATCCAAGACAATAGATTCTGGAAATTCTCCTACCAACTCGTCATCTTCCAGAGCTGATGGTACCTGACTAGTGCTAGAAGCCTGTGGCTGCAATGGAGCTGAAGAAGATGCAGATGATTCAGGGAGTGAAACTGATGACCTGTTCTGGTTTGACAACGACGATGAAGACCCTGTAGAACCTCGCTGAACAAGTATCCGTGTCATTATTGTTGCCCTTCTTCAACTACAGAACCACAAAATAACCACTCTGCCTTTACCCAAATTAGAGAAACACTTTCAATTTGTCACGCTTTCTGGCTTTTGGGGCGGTCACACCAATACCTTTACTGAATGATTTCTTGCAGCAGCCTACTTCCTTTTGATCCTCGCGAACTACTTTCTGCATTCCCGTATATATTCTCATGAGACCTTCAACTCCAAAAATCTTCTTTGACACAACAAAGCCTCTTCTCTTTATGTTCCTTGAAATTTCCCAAAAGTAAGCCACGTGCTTAAAACTGCAATTACGACCAACTAATCATCACCAAATGCTAGATAAAAGATAGTAATTTAAAAGTAATCCTACTCCATCAATTACACCACAGGAACATATATATGAATCAACTACTTCTCAATCCCAAAACTAATACAGACAGATACATGATCCTCTTTAACGAATCCTCCCTCCTCGGACCCAATTTATTCCAATGCTAAACAATTTAGGGGTTCTTTAATTTAATTAGATATCACATTTATCCCACATACAATTCTCTAACCCAACTAAAAACACTGATGGTAAGTAAATAAAATAACTAAAAGAATACATCAAACCAAGGGTAATTCACGCTAAAAACCTCTATACTATCACTCAGTTTCAGGCACACGTGTATTTCTATTGTAAATCAAAGACTTAATACCCTGTACTATTAAAAATTTTCAGAAACATTAAATAAATTCAAAATCCAAGTAGACAAATTAGATTTATCCTACAATGAGATCATCGAAGGCTAATTTTTCTTAGAAAAAATTTAAGTTACAACCACATTTTTTTGAACAAGTTGAAATTTTTTAACAAAGGCAAGTCAATAGTAGAAAAACTAAATCCCACAGACACAATCAATAAAGATAAAGATGCATTAAACAAGGAACGGCGCCAGAGCTTACAAATGGGAAACCCTAAAGTTGACTCAGGGAGAATTACGTAACTCAGTTGATTATGACAGACCTAATTGAAGCAGAAATTCCCACTGGCTAGGGTTTAGTATATAATCTGCGAAGCGGAGGAACGAAAAGAGAATGCAATTTACCTTCTAGGCGAAGGAAGATAGTGTATATATGTATGTATTTGTGTGTGTTTTAGGTGGCGAAAATGGGTAAAGTTTGAGAGAAAATGGGAGGCTGGGGAAGAGAAAGAGAGGAGGAAGGGACACGTGACTTAAGAATTTTACTGCCGACTCCGTTGGTCCCGTCAGAAGCGCATTATTTGCACGTGTGGAATGGAGGAAATGTTTCTTCTTTTCCCTTTTATTTTAATCATGGAGGAAATGTTTTCAACATATGGAGTTTCATTTCCTCACTAATTTAACTATGAAACCTTTTAGGATTTTATATAGGAATTTTCATTGTATAAAAATTAAGGTAAGAGTCAGTAGATAGTCGAGTGTATTTCTTTTTTTTATTTGTAGCATTAATATTATTCTTGTATTTGCTTGTACTTAGATTAGATTTATATTACTTCTCGTTGTTTCTTTTTCTTTGGTTATCTTATTATCTTGTTGTTGTTTTTGCTTTTTGTATTGTTTTTTTCCTATGGTTTCTCAGTTACTGTATTTCTTTTTAACAATGCTGTGAATATGCTTTCTTGAACCGTGGTTCTATCGAAGATAGCCTTTCTGTCATTATAAGGTGGGTGTAAGATCTGCGTATACACTATATACTCTCTCCAGACCTCACTATATGGGATTTTACTGAGTTTTTTGTTATTGTTGTTAAAAAAAATAGAACAAATATTGAAATAACAATTAAATTGGTAGTTTAATTTTGATAGAAGATAAAAGCGCCTCAAATTGACTTTCCAAACTTCATAGTGATATTTTCAGTTGATTAGAAGCTTGTGTTAAAGAGCTGCACATTCTTCTTCTTGCTCGATTTCAAATTATATAAATTTATCATATGATTAAATGAAAGATTAATGAAAATATCGATTAACTAAATTATCTTCATCAATCGCCAAAACAAGAAAAACTTTTGATTTTCGGAAGATATGTGATGGAAAATAAAAAGGAGGAAAAACTTTTGAAATATTACCAAAAGATACTAGAGACAAGATTGAAGTTAACATAATGTCAAGTTCCTCACTTGAGGAAAGAATGAAAAAGTTAACCTCGTGAATTTAACCGTGTCAGATCCCATAGGTTGATAAAGCCAATTAGTTATGAATATAGATAAACCATCCTACTAGATTAAAGTATGACTAAAGCCAATTAGTTATGAATATAGATAAACCATCCTACTAGATTAAAGTATGACTAAAAGTATGGATGGACATAAAATCCAAAAAAACGAATTTCGAATCGAACCGATTTAATTTGATATTTTGATTTCGGTTTTTTCGGTATTTCAGTATATTTTCGAAATACCGAAAATTTTTAGTCCAAGTCCAACTTTATTTTTATTTTTTAGCCCAATAGTTACTTGTCTTATTAATTATTCCCTCCGGTCCAAAATAAGTGATTTTTTTGGATGTTTTCACACAGATTAAGAAATTCACCTTTTTACATTAATTAGCAATGGAATTGACCATATTAACCTTTACTATCTCACATAAACACTCCTAACACATATTCCAACACTAGTTACTCCAAGGACAATGTAGGAAAAAAATAATTAATTCATTCTTGAAATCTGGAAAAATCACTTATTTTGGACCATAAGAAAAAGGCCAGAAAATCACTTATTTTGGACCGGAGGGAGTACATTATTAAATTTAATGTATTCCGTCCTCATATTCTGCAAAATATTTTTTTCTAACTTAGATAACTTCTTCCTAAATACTAATTCAAGATAAAAAAGCAACATCTTAATTATTGCTCTATTCGAAATTAAAGAAAACTTGTGTAATTATCTAATAAGAATTAAATCGACTCATTTTAACTTGCTTTTAGACACAACACATGCTTGATTAACTTACTGAACTTCAACAAAAGGTACATACTATACAGTATACTCATTCCTAAGAAATCAAGATGATATTGCTAATATTCAATTTTATTTTGCTTTGTAAAATCCTAGACGATTTTACTACCATCCTTGCAATAATGAAGTGAGAGGCTTAACCGTGTTATGCTACCACTGAACATAGTAATCCTGCATTAAGAAGAACATAGTCATGTGTTAGCACAATGATCAACATGGATTACATTAGTTAACGGAGTGGGTGTGAAGATAGTGAAGATTTGGTTTAAATCGAAACCGTATCGAACCAAAATAAGAAATACCTAACCGTACCGATATATTTTGATACGGTATTTAGTATGCACAATTAATAAACCGAATACCGAACCAAAATTATTAAATACCAAACCGAAATACCGAATGCCCACCCCTAACTAAAAGTAGGGAGGAAACAAGAAGACTTGGAGAAAATTTAATCCAACTTCCTAGTACTTTTCATTTCATTTTTCTTTCTTTTTTTGGTTAAAATAATTAGTTGGAGATACACACTGCAATCTGGATTTGAATTTTTCTGTTTGGAATCCTCATTAACCGTATTAGAGAAGTGAATAAGCAAATTGACGTCCAACAAGTCAAAAGCAGATGTGTGCAACTTCATTACAACAACTCAAAATGAAAGACAAACCAAATCCAAATATTTGCGAAAGTGAGCACATCATACGATAAGATACTAGTACATTCCATAAACAACAGTGGCGACTCCAAATGTCCATTTGGTCTTAGTGTCTTCGGAGAGACAGGGCAGAGAAAATGACAAGGAAGATGAAGATGACTGCCGCAATGAAAGAAGCCACGACGGCGCCGCTCGCTCGCTGGCAGAAATCGCCGAACTGCTGGCATATCTCCAGCCATTGTGTGGTGGAGTTGCCGTTTTCTGCTAAGTACACTATGGCAGCCGCCGCAGCTGCTCCAGCCGTGGTAAATGCCACCATTACCTGCACCATTTTTTCTTAATCATAAGCTTAATTCATCCTGTTTCCCCCTTATATATTTTCCAAATGACGGTAGTGGTTATAATTAACACTTAGCAGGATTTACACAGTAGTATTAAAACTCAAATCTTATTCTGTACTGTAATGCATGTTATTTTTCTTGTAGTACGACTCAATAGTTAAGAGCATCTAAAGAGGACAAGCCTCTGAATTTATTTGTTACCTCTTTATTATTCAAAAGCAATCTAAGGCCTCATTTGTTTGTTTGCACTTAATAAAGGTCTGAATCTTAATCATTCGGATCTCAGATATTAAGTGCGTTTGTTTTTAAAGTCTGAGTCTTAATTATTTAGATCTTAATCGTTAAGCGTGTTTATTTTTTTATTTCACAACCACTTAATAGGTCTATATCAGTAAGATCTATAACATAGACTTAATTTCATTAAGATGTTATCATCTATATTCATTATTAACTGCCGCCACCGCCTATCATTATCAACTACCACCGTACTCAACCATCACCACCATCATCCTCAATTATAGCCGCCACCATTGTCGACTAACACCACCCACCATCCCCATCACTCCTACAACCATCATTCTCAACGACAACCAACATTCATCCCCTCAACTACCACAACTAACCACCCCATCACCATTAACGATCATAGCTGACACTAGCCATCATTATAAACTACCACCACCCACCACCATTTTCCTCAATCATAACTACCACCCGCCATTATTAACTATCACCATCCACCACCACCATCCTCAATCACAATAGCTATCACTACCAATCACCACTAGCTACCACCCTAAACTGCCACCATCAACCAAATCTACCACTAACCACCGCTTTTAGTCAGCATTCACAAGCGCTACCGTTAGCCATCACCACCAGCAACTATCATATTTTAAAAAACTATATATTTTAGTGATGGAATATTAGGTTAATTAGTCTTTTATTTGAATTTTATGTTTATTAATTTTCAAATAAACGTAAATTTTATACATTCAGATGTAAAAAATCAAACAATCTTAATCATTTAGTATTCAGATCTTAATACACATATTAATATTCAGATGTGTATTCAAATTCAAATATTTTAATCTTAATACACATCTTAATATTCAAACGTGTATTCATATTTAGACGTCTTAATCTTTAAAAAAAATGAGGCCTAAAATACATTAAAGAAAAGTTTGTTTATTCTGCTTACTGTGTCAAGAATTAACAGAAGAAGTCTAGCTCCAACAAGATGTGGTCGAACAATGCAAACAATGGAGAAAGGTAGAGAGAGGACAAGGTATCCACTTGCAATAGCATTTGCCACCACAAAATACCTGAAAATCAATCATATATAACAGTTTCATCAACTTAGAATCAGAATTAGTAGAAAAGAGAAAAAAAACTTACTATAACTAATTATTGGGCAAATTTAAGCAAAATAGATACTGTAAATAGTGTAGTGCTGACAGGTAAATTAGGACTCTCTCCGTTTTAAAATGATTATTTTAGTTTGACTTGACACAAACTTTAATTGAAAAGGAAAGACTTTTAAAATATGTAGTCTTATATAAGCCATAACATATGTGTGACTCTAAAATTTTTGAAACTTGTGGTCTGAAACATGTCATAATATTTGTGTGGCTAAAAAAGCTTCATATTGAGGAAATATTGAAAGGTGAAACTCTTTCTGGAACAGACTAATAAAGAAATAGTGCCAATCTTTTTGAGACAGAGAGATTAAATAAAAAGTGTGCTTTTCCAACAATTTAGTAGGCGTTTAGACATAAAAATTATAATTTTTGAAAAAAAAAATAGTATTTGGAGTTAAATTGAAAAATAATATTTGTAATTTGAAATTATGTTTGGACATTCATTTCACTTGAAAAAAATATTGGTTGTTTCGTGAGTGGGGAAAAAATTGAAAAATTTGAATTAGTGAGGTGGTCACAATTCAATAATACGTACGAGAAAGCAGGGAGATCATCATAGCTAGCTTCGAACTGAAAGAACTGAGTAAAAAGAGGAAGAGTTTCATCAGTAGTTCCCATGGTAGTTGCAGCAGCCAGAGCAGCCACAAGGCCACAAAGTCGCAGAATAAAGTCGAATATGGCAACCCCTCGTAGCCATCCTCCCTTGTGATTATGAGGAATAGCTTTTGTGGTAGCTACAATGGTGGCAGCAGTAGATTTTCCTTTGTTGGACTCTGTTTCAGATATGTTAATGGCTGTTTCATGGCTATGGGATTTTGAATCCATTATACTAATTAATATATGCAGGGGAGAGCTAGGGGATGTATTTGAGAGAGGTCCTTTAACACAAGTTATAAGCGCTTTTTTGCGTTATAAAAGAAGTAAGACAAAGGGTTGGAATTATATAGAAGGGGGATGTATGTGAAATGGTTCTTTGATAGAAGTTACAGCTATTTGCGTTATGAATGAACAGGGCTGAAATATATACTCCATATATCAGTGTAGAGGTTTTTTTTTTGGGTGAGGTGGGGTGGGGGTGGGGGGGGGGGGACATGGATTAGTTTGGATGAAATTGTTGAGAATACTTTTCCTTAAAAAAAAAGGCATTGGCGCTTGTATGGAGGAGTGGTTACAACTCAAACTCTTCATCTTTGGAAATTTTCAAGTACGTTTCTTGATTGGATATGAAAAGCAAAACCTAATTCAATTTTAGACAGAGAAAAGTACTAGTGTGAAAACTTATGAGATCAAATTTGTTTAAGGTTTTTTCATAATTTGCAGCTGACCAACAGATACGTAAACCTATGGATGGGGTTCTCGCACTAAGGCAATAGTATTCAAGGATGGTAAATGCTCATTCCTTCCCTTGAATTACATACTAAACATTGTTCTCAAAAGATATGATGGAGCAGCTCCGTTTTCTGGTGCCTGGCCGTAGGTTGAGGATATTAGAGGGTCATTGTGGAGCAGTTCATAAACCAACCTTGATTAGAGAACTTGATTTGCACAACCCACTCCATTAGACTAAAAGAACATTTATTTTAACTTTACTAATAGTAGTTCATTTGTTGTCTGTCAATGATTAATGAGACTGATGCTTTTCCTGTTTATTGTTTTAGAAAAGATATTATCCAGTTAATTCATTGTGTTTGGAAACTATAGCGATTAGTTAGTCCTGTCAATCAAATGCACACTTGGTATCACATGTTGCCTCTCACCTTTTGTCCTATATACTTACATATCTGAAATGCAGCATTGATCGATAACTTAGCTATACAACCAGATTGTCTGAGTTATCCTATTTTCATGGATCCTAAAACTTATGCAGGACACAGACTTCTCTACGTCTATAAATACCAATCTCTTGAGCCCGCACACACCTCAGACTATTTCGTTAGCTACTTACTACCTCTATTCAACAGTGGTTCAATCCTAATTTCTTTTCTACAGCCTTTAGTGAAGTTTCAATTTTTAATTTTAGACCAAAATATTTTCTGACAGGATATCGGATTTGTGAACTAGTCCAAGTTTGACCGATAGTGATTACGATGCTATTTTCCTAGCCAGGTATCTTGTATAAAGTCATATCAGCACGAAAATCAATCTTGATCACATATATTGAATCCTTGATACGTAGGGAATAGTAGCTTCCATTTCTTCTTTTACTTTTCCGCTAGACTTCTGTTCCAAGTAAACTACCATTACAGAGACCTCTTTCATTTTTTTCATTTAGAAAAGATGAAAATAATCTAAAAAAACTAAAATTATCCAACCATTCACATTCAAATGGTCTCTACTGCTAGATTTCCAATCATTTTAACCAAGGGCACCGGGCATTTTGTAACAATATCCAACCTAGCCAAATTTGAGGCATGCCCAAAAAGGTACAAGCTAAGCATAGCAAGTTCTTTGACAGACAACCTTGAGGAAAGGAACCCTTGCCAGTATTTGGGATCAAGATCAAAGAAAGCATCAAACAATCTCCTAGTCCCTTTCAAATCAAGCTTCAACAAAGTCTCCATCCCAAAAGAGTAACATTCTCTCACACTTCTTCTCTCTAGAGGCCACAAACCATTCCAAACTTTATGGTAAAGTGGAGATCCTCTTATCATTCTGGTTGTGCCGAGGCTCTCAGCAATGGCCTCAGCCAAAACTGGTGCCAATGCCATGCTCCGAGCCACCATGTACCCTGTCGATGGATGAACTATCCCTGAATTTCCACCAATTGCCATAACATTTTGAGGGATCCGCGGAAGTGGTCCTCCCATGGGGATCACACATTTCTCATCCTCAATAACACTTGTCACTTTGATCCCCAAATGCCTTAACCTTGCCACCATCCTATTTTTCACTTCCCTATACGATAGCACAGGCCGACTCACCAAAGAAGTCTCTTCCAAGAATACCAAATTCCTATCAAATGGCATCACATACAAGAATGTTGGTTCTTTAGTATTGTTCACCCTCAAATATGGCTCATTTCCCAGATGAGAATCCCTCCAATCCATAAGCACCATTTTATCCAAATCAAATGGATGATTATCCACTTGTGCTAAAATCCCATGAGCTATTTGATAACCATGGTTTCTTGGCTTGTCATATTCTATAAAAGGACTAGCAAAACCACTTGCATCTACAATCAAACTACCCCTTATCTTCCTACCATCATCACAAACAACTGAAGACTCAAATTCTTCATGCTCCACTTTCCAAACCTTGGCTTTATAAAACTTCCCTCCATTATCAACACAACTATTCAACAATTTCAACTTCAACTTTTTTCTACTGACTCTACCATATGGTCTTCCCAAATACTTAGTCTTGTTATCATTTATATGAACACAAGTCATAGGCCACTTATGATCTAAACAATCTTCCAATCCTAACTTCTCAAACTCATCAACCCAAACACCATAATTATTTGGCCACATGGAAAGTGGTGAAGGGTCAACACAACATACCTTAATACCATATCTTGATACTTGCTCAGCTAGCCGGAGGCCCGCAGGACCAGCTCCGATGATGATCACGTCGAATAGAGCCCGGCCCGAATTAGGATCAACCCATGAGATGTCAACATCTAAAGACTCTGGTTTTGATGTGGGTGCTAAGTCAAGAAAGCTACAAAATTTGTTACTACTACTTTTGTTTCTGCGATGAACTTTTCTTGAAAAGTTCTGGGTGGTTGGATTCAGAAAAGTAGAATTCAGTTGAAAAATAGACCTGTGAGGTGTAGGAGTGAAAAGTAAAGGAGATGGAAAAGGTTTGAGAAGAGTTTCCATTTAGATTTAGAGAAACTGTAACATGGAGAATGGCTACTTATGGTGGGAGGTAATATAGTTTAAGGAGGAGGAGTTTATTGAAATTGAAATCGAGTAGAGGCAATAGGATATATTGATGCTTTTGGGTACCTACTTTGGCTCATATTACAAAACAATATAAAAAAAAAAAATAGAATATGAAGAAAAGGAGCTAATCGAATAGAATCTTTTATAAGGTTAATAAAAGCATTTTCCCACAGTCCCTGCTCTTCACCTCTCTCTTCCATATTTTCTTTGTATTGGCCTCCCTTTTAATGATAACAAAAAAAGAAAAGAATTGAAGAGAGCATGACAAATTATTTCTACAATTTTGAGGGAGTTCTTTTACATGCCCAACAGAAAAACTAATCCAAAAAAAAAAAAAACGAACTAAAATATGAAAGCTGAAAAATCGAATTGAACTAACGAAATGAAGTAAAGATTTAGTTACCAAATAAGATTTCATGTTAAGCCAGCCTTTTAGTAGATATTATAAACTATTTTGTATATAACTTCTCTCTCTTAAATGAATCATTTTCCTATTGCAAACTTCCAATAACTTAAGGTCATAATTTTGTATGAAACAAAATTCTTGGTGATTACAAAGTCCACTGATAAAACCTCTATTTGATTGAATATCTCCAAAGTTGGGTGAAAATTGGAACTCGTCCCGAACAAAGTTACCCAATACATATAATTGTATATCCAAATAGTAAGTACCTCATAGAATTAATTGAGATACGTGTAAGCACCATTAAAACCTCGTCTATTAGAAAATTAGTGAAGGTTACAAAGAGGGAGTTAAAAGCCAATATCCACCACCTATAATAATAGTGCTCTGCCACAAATATAAAATATTTTTCGGTGGTACGTTACAGAACTTCCTCAGCAAAACTTCTACATTACAAAGCACTAGGGTGTACAAAGGAAACTGATAAACCGTACCACCCCAATAATTCGAATCAACCCGAGAAAAAAAATTCGACTATGGTTTGGTGTTGAAAAAAAAAATCCAACCATACTTGGCTTGGTTTGGTTTTGACTAAAGCAAGTCAAACCGAAACCAACCCAACCCAACATTACATATATAGAAATTTTAGATATATTTAATATATAAATATACTTATTGTGATGTAATTTATAAATATTTCTTAAAAAATTTCATAATTTTATCTTTTAAGGTATTATTTCAAGGTTGGACTTAGAACTTTTAAATGTTCCAACAAGTTTTATAGCCATTAACATTAGTAAATTAAATAATGCTAACAAAAGCCCAAACCAAAATCAAATCAATACTAATGCTAACAAAAAACATTCAATTCAATACTATGAACGGGAATGTATTGAATATCTATTTTTTGTTTTGCAATAATTTAAAAAAATGCATTACCTATTTTTATTTTTTCTTTAGCGTTTAGTCATGTAATTAATACTCCCTTATTAATCTACTTATTTTAGCATGACTTAGTACTTTTAGATTATGTTTATTTTTATTATGGCTTTTTAATTAGCAATATTTATATTACATAATTTTATTGTCTTTATTGTTGAATATTTTAGGATAATGTCATGACACATCTCATATTTTGTATTATTTTCTTGGAAAATACTTTATATAGTTGTATCTTACTAGGATTAAAGAAATATTTTGAGCACAATTTGTATGTTTTTTTCTACGAAGATTTTACCCGGAAAAAAAACTTCGAGAAATCCGAATAACCCAAAAATCCGAGAAAAATCGAGAGTGAAAAATCTGAGTTTTATTGGTTTGGTTTGGTCTTTAGATTTAATAACCCGACATAATTGGTTTGATTTGGTAATTGTAAAATCCGAATCAACCCGACCTATGTACAACCTACGAAACACCAACGGATAGTGGATTTGCCTTGTAGTCAGTGCATGGACGGCAAGAAATTTGTGCAGCTATTAAGCGTAACTGGGGCCCATATGACCTTCTTCAACCTAGATCTAATCACCACGTGGCAAAGTAAGTTAGAGAGCCCAGATGAGCTATATGGCCTAAACGTGCATTTTGATTAGACAATTTGGCATTATCCTAGTAGTTGGAATGCTCATTGTGGAGAGGCACAAAGGACGCTAATTTGGCATCATACCGTTCGGCCTAATAAAAACAGCACCAGCACAAGAAAGAATAATGAAGTCATGATACTTTCCTACCAAATTAATACTTAACCTTTTCAATGGGCCCCAGTTAATCTTATATAGTAATAGTTATTCACAATATCAAATTTTTATTTTATACTTTATCTCTATGTAACAACTTTTTACTATAAAAGCAACATCTATTTTTCTAGCTTTTTGTAAAAGTACCCTTCTATATCAGCCATATAGAATCTCTAACATCACTAATAATAAGTTTAAAGATTTTGACTTCAACCTACTACTACTTGGACTGAGATAGAAAATTCAACTGTTAAACTCTTATAATCCTTCAAGAATTTAATTCTAGTAGTTTTAAAATATGCACATTAAAGTTTAAATTTTTGTACATTTAGTTATGAATTTATTACTAATGTATTAGCTTTCTTTAATATTTAAATAGTAAATTATACATATCTTTTGAATATTTAAATTTAAATATCTTATCTTTTATATGTAAGAGGAAAAAATCAATTTTTGGATGATTTTTATTTATAACAACCAAAAAGTATTTAAACGCCAAATGCTACTATAGGTTTATAACAGTCATTCACTATAAAAACCAATAAATATCAGAACAAATAATGGTGTTATAGAGAGGCTTAATTGTAATGATTTTTATGGAAAAAATTGCACAGGCGCCCTATTTGGTCGCCCCCATTTAATCTATACCCATTTTTTTAAATTTTTTTAACTTGTACCCACTTTTTAAATAACTTCAGCTCTCTTTCTCCTCCTCCTTCATTTTCTTCTTCTTCTTCTTCTTCTTCTTCTTCTTCTTCTTCTTCTTCTTCTTCTTCTTCTTCTTCTTCTTCTTCTTCTTCTTCTTCTTTATGGGCTCTCATTCTTATTCAATTTTAGAACAATATAAAAACCTACGATTTTGGCATCATTGAAATTTCCAAGTTCGCTGTTATTCCTCAATTGACTGGTTAGATGATGGTTGGTGAATGGTGATAAAATTGCATTCGCTCTTTCTGTGTGATTAAATGTGTCGTTTAAAAAACTAATAGTACTACCTAAATGGTTGTTTCTTTAGAAAAAAAGAATGATGAGCAATGAAGAAGCAATTAGGTTTCCCTCATATTGATCCTAATTCATGCTATGCCGTGTGTTGCGAATAGCTAACGAGCATATTCTTACTGCCCAGATTGCTCAGAAATGCTTAACAGCAAATGGACAAAATGCTATGCATGTTGCTATATTGAACACTCTATAGCTGAAGTTTCCCTGTTACAAAGACAAAAACTTCAGCTCTAGAGCTGATGTTTTTGTGTTGTAACTGAAAACTTCAGCTCTAGTATATAATATTAATAGGTGGTAAAAAAACTTCAACTCTAGAGCTGAAGTTTTTGTATTGTAACTGGAAACTTCAGCTCTAGGCGTACTTCAGCAACAGAAAACAAAAACAAAAGAGAGTTTTGTTTTCCCGGTTACAAAACAAAAACTTCAGCTCTAGAGCTGAAGTTTTTGTGTTGTAACTGGAAACTTCAGCTCTAGTATGTAATATTAATAGGTGGTAAAAAACTTCAGCTCTAGTATGTAATATTAATAGGTGGTAAAAAAAACTTCAGCTTTCCTATGTAATATTAATAGGTGGTAAAAAAACTCAGCTCTACAGCTGAAATTTCCCAGTTACAACACAAAAACTTCAGCTCTAGAGCTAAACTTCAGGCCCGCTACTAGAATGCTGAAGTTTTGCGTGATTGTCTTTGCTACTTCAGCCCCGTATGCTGAAGTTATGCGAAAAAGTGGGTACGCTTGCAATTTTTCTTGCAAAGTGGCACAAGTTAAAATGTGACACAAAAAGCGAGTATCGATGCAAATGCCCCATTTTTATGTCTGAGAAAGAGTGATCCAAAACTTGGATTTTACAAATATCCAATTCTCGTAGGATAGGAAGGGTCATCTACTTCCTAGGCAATAGAACTCTTCCCACAAACTAGAATTATTGGTATGCAGTATTTACTCACCGATACAAAAGCCTCAACCACCCCATATTTGAAAAAGGTGAATTGACATGGTAAATATTTGAAGGTGGTGAAGTCACAGCAGAACGTTACAATTACAAACAGGGCGTTGAACTTATCAAATATCTACAAATACATAATATGGAAGATCCAATGCTTTAGAATAATCTAAGGAGTTTACTGGAGCATTTACAACATGGTAGAGGGAAAAAAGACAACAACAATACAAACCTTATCATTCTTTTAACCTGTACTCTGAAAGGTGCCAGAATGAGAATCAACACGGTTGATTATACAAGAACCTTTCAGAGTGATTTATAGTTCTTATCCAAATCCATTTGAAAATCTGAACCATACTACAGGCAGCTATGGTGTCCCTTACCAAAGAATTCATGATCTGCAGGAAGGTAGAGTGATGCCTCCACAACAAACAGCAATTATCAAGTAAAGGAACAGCACAATCAGGCATGTTAACAAAGCCCTGTCATCAGTAGAAGTTACAAAGCTCAAATGGACAGAATATAAACTTCCAATTAAGGACCTACTTAGACAAGAAATGCCACCTTTTGCATACACTGAAGTAACAAGAGTACTAGATTAGATGTAACAGTTCTCAAAGCATGCTCATCAAACAAATAGATATGTGAAAAATGGGAAGAGCACAAGCCTAGACCAAGGGCTAAATGAATCAATAATGAAGCCAGTATGTTGTAATACAACCTGACTCAAGAACCCACCCACCCCACCCCACCCCCAAAAAAAACCCCAGAGAGAGAGAGACCGCCCCACCCCCAGGGAAACAAAACGAGAGAGAGAGAGAGAGAGAGAGAGGGGGGTGGGGGCAATTAAATGCTAATTTAGGTGTTGTTTGCTACCAGTGATACATATGCTGTTTGCCCAACTATGCACATCCACTCGCAATAGTAAATTAAGCATTTCCTGTGACAGCGGAGAATATATACCTCTATGTTAATATACTAAGAGAAAAACATAAGTTTTAAAATTAAAGTTTCCAAATATAGAAATACGTCATTCTTTTTTGGAATAAGACTAAAAAGGAAAGAATGTCATATAAAATACTAGAACACAGAGTATTAACCCATTTTCTTAGACTAAATATTTTTCCCCTACATACAAACATATTCATCCATGTGTGTTGTTAACGATTATAAAATTGCTTTACCAACTATATATTCTTATTGTTTAGTAGAGAACTTTTCAAGACAACCCATGGCTGCTGAACAAGCCTTAGCGCCTCGGTGTATACACTGAAATGTCACCTAAGAGAAGAACAATGCCAGTTTGCACTGCAACTAGATTTAGAGCTTAAGCGAATTTCAAGCACAACTTTAACAACACTGATGTCAAGGCATTAATAGAAGAGAAAGCTGGCATTGAGTAGAGCAAGTGTTGTCATGGTATATGTCATTGCATTAACGGTGTTCTGAGCTTGACATAAGTCACAGTAAGAGTGTAGTCACTCTCAGTTGATGCGACTAAATCTATAATATTTTGTAAAAGAGACTTACAGGAGCTTTGCGTTTTTCATCCAAAGAGCTCTCCTAAGGCGCTTTGACTGTTTCCTGAAATGAAATGCACTGTCTTGCATCGTTGCTGTTTTGTCAACAAGGAGCTCAATCCGATCCCCTCTTTCAAGTATTTTCTCAATATTATCAACCATGATGGTGCGTATCTGGATGTACATTGAAGTAGTTTATTTTACTTTTAGAATAGTTGCACTACATGAAAGGAAGGGCTGGGGGAAGAGAAGGGGGATGTGGGAAGGAGGAGGCAGCAATGGCATATCACGATGTAAATACACGATAAAGTTCTTCAGCCAAAAGGGGAACAGAACACGTGTAAATGATGCAATACAACCATAATCATATAACTAATGCTATAATGCAATACAACCATAATCATATAACTAATGCTATAAGGTGTAATATTTCTTTCCTTTTTCTACAGAAACTTCTATTGTAAGATAAACTGTCGCATTTTTTAGTTAATACAGCAAAAATCAAGTGGTCATAATGGTATGCAGTTCACAATGGTAGGTGATTGTTTGGCTTAGCATGAGACATTAGGATCACTAATTGCTTCTTGACTTTTATGAAATGGAGGTACAGGATCATAATTTGAACCTAAGGCATTCAGATATCAAAGTAACTAGACAAGGAAAGGAGCTAAGTTGCTCCGACATAGCAGTTTAGGTGCCGCACCCATGTCGACACGACACTAGTATGGGTATGGGATCCGTACCGAATCTGGTCAAACAATTTTGGGTGCTTTGACCGCGACGAACAAAAAAATTTGAGACGAGATACAATTTGATTCCCGAAATCAGAACCAACACTGGGGTAAATTTGAAGAAAATAGCACACCTTATCTAGGAAATCAATCCTTTACTTATCTACAACTTGAGAATAAAAAAGAAATCCACATTTTACAAGCTATACGAGTATTCCACAAAATTTCTGATAATTTAGATATATTTTTATATTTTTGAATTATTTTTAGCCGGATCCTCGCACCGTACTAAGATCCGTATCCCCGAATCTTAGAATTTACGTCTCGAAGGATCCGACCTCTAGATCCGCACCCATGTCGGACATCCGCACTCGTGTCAGAGCAACTTAGGAAAGGAGTAGTTATTTTGGCATGAATGAGCATTGAAAAATCATCACTAACGATTGAGAGTTTAACAGTGCAATCATTTCTAAAAAAAGAGTTTAGCACTTCAAAAAATATGTTAACTCATTTAGGCCTCATTTGTTTGCACTTAATTAGAGCTGTCAAAACGGGCTAGCCCAGCCCAATCCAGCCCAAGCCTCATGGGCTTTTAAATTTGGTGGGCTAGGGCGGGTCGACCCTTCATCTATATGGGCCTTAAAATGGCCAGCCCAGCCCAGCCCTAAGAGGGCCACGGGCTAGGGCGAGCCGGCCCTTCAATTTTTTTAGAAAAAAATATTTCTTCAAATCTTTAGATACTTTTTCGTGACATAATCTCTTAATCATATGAATGACTTCTGTTTATTTAGAGCGTACAAGATCTTGATATTTGACAAGGAATCTCGTAATTGAAATGCAAATTCTCTATATCTCTAGCTCTTCTTTTTTTAACGTTACATGAATATTGTTTTAGTACTTTTCTTTCACTTTTCTTAGGTTCACGAATTGCTTCAATAAGTTTATATGTTAAGGTTTTACAATTTAGGTTTAACATTATTTGTTGATTTCATCAATATAGTCCATAAAATTTTTACAATTCATGAAATTTTCTAGTTGTCAATTTTCTTTGGGTATTAAAACTTAACCTTTTACTATATTGAAGAGCAATTTAATAATTAATAATTAATAATATATTAAAGTAACCAAACTGATCATTGGCCACTTAAAGTAATGTTTTCTTTTGAAAAAAAATATTATTGGCCACTTAAAACTTTCCTAGTTCGTTGTTAATTAAGCAAAAGAAAATTAATCTTGTCATACTACATGCATATCAAAAATATAAATTCTAGTTGATATGGAAGGATAAATGATCAATCTAAGGTTGAAAAGTTAATATTTTTTTAGTTTTTAATTTTTTTAAATATTTAAATTTGAATTTAATTAACTTTTGGCCCATAGGCCGGCCCAGTCTCTATCAAGCCTCAAGGGCCAGCAGACTGACTTGGGCCGGGCTTATAAGCCTCACTTTTAAATGGGCTAAAAAAATCCCAACCCAGCCCTACCCAAGTAGCGGGCTGGGTTGAGCTAGCCTCACGGGCCAAGCCCATTTTACCGGCTCTACACTTAATGGAGGTTTGAATCTTAATCATTCAGATCTCAGACATTAAGTGCGTTTGTTTTTAAAGTCTGAATCTTAATATTCAGAACTTAATCATTAAGTGTGTTTGTTTTTTTTACTTCACAACCACTTAATTGGTCTGAATTGATCAGTATGATTAAGATCTATAATAGAAACTTAATTTCATTAAGATGCTATCACATATTCATTATTAACTACCGCCACCGCCAACCATTTATCAACTACCACCATGCCACCACCACCATCATACTCAACCACCACCACCACCATGGCACCATCATCCTCAATCATAGCCGCCACAATTATCGACCACCACCACCCACCATCCCCACCACTCCGACCATCATCATTCTCACCCATAATCCATACATATCCACCTCAACTACCACAACTAAACACCCCATCAACATCAACAACCACAACCCGCACCGCCTATTATTATAACCTACCACCACCTTCCTCAATCACAAACCACCACCCGCCAGTGTTATCAAAGGCGAAAAGCGCAAAAAAGTTCTAAGGTCCGTTGGGGCATTAAACGCAAAGCGCAACTAAAGCGTGGGCTTTAATGAAAAAGGCGCAACAGGAGAAAAAGTAAAAATATATATATGTAGTCCAAGACTAATAATTATAAGCATGAATAACAAATAGACAAAGAAATTGAAAAAAAATTATGATAAAGCGAAATATCAATTGTTTAATGTTGCCTTTTCAGGCTTATACTCATTGGCATGGAAAAGTATGCCTTAGTCCTTAGAGCCTTGATGCGACACTAAAGCGCCCACAAAGCGAGGCGAAGCGCTCAACATGTTTTTAGCCTCGCTTCAGGGCTTAAGCGTGCTTTAAGCGCGCCTTTGACAACACTGCCATCCGCCATTATTAACTATCATCACCCACCACCACCATCCTCAATCATAATCGCCACCACTATCAATCACTACTAGCATGAACTACCATCATCAACCAAAACTACCACCGCCTCTAGTCGGCATTCACCCGTTAGCCATCACCACCAACAATTATCATTTTTTTTTGAAAAACTATATATTTTATCAATAGAATATTAGATTAGTTAGTATTTCATTTGAATTTTATGTTTATTATTTTTCAAATAAAGATATATTTTATACATTCAGATCTCAAAAATCAAACAACCCTAATTTTTAGTATTCAGATCTTAATACACGTCTTAATATGTTCAGATGTGTATTCAGATTCAGATGTTTTAATCTTAATACATACTTATCTTAATATTCAGATGTGTATTCAGATTCAGACGTATTAATCTTAAAAAAAACAAATGAGGCCTTAAGTGCCCATGAATATGAATCTTTGATAATCCAAAAAAAATTGGATATCTGGACAGTTAATGCATGCATTCATTGGCACAAAACCTAAAGCACAAATAAGAAGAACAAACGAAGCTGACACACAGAATCCTCAAACTTCACTACACTCTGGTGCAGGTAAACAGAAAAGATACTTGCCTCACCAACTTCTCCTCTGACACGATTTAGTGTATCTGCACTTGGATTACTTGAAAAGAACTCCATTTGCTGATGTAAGACCCTTGAGAATTCATCATTCATGGCATAGGCAGGAGCATAAGAAACCACCTTGCCGTAGTTCTTCATGAACCTCATCTGAATATCCTCCAGGTATGAGAAAGGAATCCTCCCTAAGTAAAGCATGTACCATTAGTAACAGACAGTGAAGGATGACTCATATGACTAACAGAATTTTCAATTAGCAAAAGATCCAGACAATATCAATTCATAAATTCTTCAATGCCAACAATATTTCTGTCTTGAAGTGTTAAAAGATAGCACTAGGAAAGTAAGAAGGTCATTGTGAAATTTGCAAAATAGAAATAGGATGATCAAGTGTGCATTTTGGCCCAATCAGAATATGAGAAGTCGACTAATTAGCTTCTATTTGGCATTGAAGCCATAAAACTTGGTCTTTTCTGACATCGAACTACCAAGAGCACCAAAACCAAACACTCGCAAAAGCTTTGGAAACCTAAACCTATCTCTAGAAATAGTGATCAAGTGTGCCTTTTGACCCAATCAGAAAAGAAGAAGTCAACTAATTCGCTTCTATTTGGCATTGACGCCATAAAACTTGGTCTTTCTGACATCGAACTACCAAGAGCACCAAAACCAAACACTCACAAAAGCTTTGGAAACCTAAACCTATCTCCATTATGTTATTTTTCTTTTTATGATGGTCGTGACAGGGCTAGTTTGCGCCAGAGGCGGAGCCAGGATTTCAAGCTTATGAGTTTGGAATTCTAATCGTCTTAAGTTACTGGGTTCTAAATTATATACATATTTAATGAATTTTTTAAGACAAATACAAGGTTCGAACCAAAGCTACTGGGTTCGGCCGAACCCGCTGGCTACACTCTAGCTCCGCCGGTTTGCGCGCACCTCGACTATTCCATCGAGTACGGAGTACCTACTGCCTCCCACCTACACAGGTACCAGTAAGCTGCCAATAAAGCTTATAGACGGATGAGAAGAAATCGCCTAGTATTTTTTGCCTCTGCTAGGAATTAATCCCAAGACCTCGTGGTTCACCTCTCATTTCATTGATCATTAGGTCACACCCTTGGGTGCCTATCTCCATTCCGTTATTCATAGTTCAATTCTTCCTAGCTGATGTTTAAAGGTAAAAGACCGAACGGGAGAACAAGTTTTATTGTGTTCTTAGCTCTATAGTTCAGATTAATTTTACAATTGGAGTAGTAAATTGATCAAAACGGAAGCTTTAAGAAAACTTTAAAAAAGAGAGGGAATTTTATACTGACTTCCGAAGGTGTCGTTGGCCATACAAAGGAAGCTGAGTCCATCAGATCGGAGTATGTGGAAGATGTATCGATCTTGAGAGAAACAAAGCCTCGATTCCGTTTCACCTGGAAGCTTCTCCAATATTCTTCGCGCCACCGCCCCTGTGTTCCCTGTCACCGCACTGAACTCCGCCAGCACCGTTGTGCCTCTCGCCACAACCGCATACAGTATCGCCATTTTTCTATCTCTTTCTCTGCTTCAAATGGAGCTGTTGAGTTGACTACAGTAAAAATTGGGGATACGTATCGAATTAGAGAAATATTCCAAGGAGTTCTGAGATAATGAAGAATCGGGACTGATTGGGCTATACCGGAAAGTCTACGGAGGTTTTGGTGTCGGGTTTTGACAAGGTCACACAAGATTTCACGGAAATCAGAACTACCTGTCCTCTTATTTTCTATCTATGCACTTTACACCCCTTGAGTTTGTTAGTTATCACATTGACCTCTTCCTCTTCCTCTTCCCCTTCCCCCTTTACTAAACATTGGACTTCCACCTTCTTCAGCTAAGCACCTCACTACGGATAAAAAAAATACAAGTATTCGTCTGTATTATTTACTAAAAAATAAGTTTGATAATCAATTTTTTAGACTTGAGTCAAATATACATATTATTCATATTATCTGCTTTAGAAATGGATAAATCATCGGTAAAAGTGGAGTAAAATCCTCAACCAATTAAACTCATCTAGCATTAAGGAGGACGAGCGAATGCCATTCTTTCCGACTTGTATATAATTTGTTCTTAAGTTTTGTTCTGAGAACTTAGTGAAAATCAACTACTATTGTTTTATTTTGTTTAAAGTTCAGTTGCAAAAGTGATAATCCTTTCATTTCAATTTGTGTAACACTCTTTCTTGTTTAGTCAGTCCAAACAAAAAATAATTTTTTAAAATAATTTTTTTTAAAATTAGTAGTAACAATTTAACTTCAAAGCACTCATTTTTATCCTTAATAAAATAATTTGTAGCCATGAAATATCTATAGCTCAATCAAAAGTTTACTTTTATTTCTTAAACCCGCACTCTATGAAACACCGTCATATATTCACTTGTATTTCCCAACCATAGTTTTTTTTTTGGTCAATAAAAGAGACATATATTAGAAGTAAAGTAGTGTCACACCTCCTTTTTCACTACACCCCGAGAAGGGGTATAAGAGAATTTTCCAATTAAAGTGACAATCGAAACGAGATTATTTTATTTAAATTCAGAGTCGCCACTTGGGATATTTATGGTGTCCCAAGTCACCCGTTTTAAATCCCGAATCGAGGAAAGATTGACTCTGTTTTACAGTCCGCGAACACAGAAATCCGGGTAAGGAATTCTGTTAACCCGGGAGAAGGTGTTAGGCATTTCCGAGTTCCGTGGTTCTAGCACGGTCGCTCAACTGTTATTATTGGCCTAATTATCTGATTTATTGCATGTTTTAGCCTATGGTACATTTTTAACTTATTAGCCGCTTTTAATTAGTTTTAGGAAGATTTAACGTTATCTAAAACATGTCTTGAACCACGCCACATGAAATGCACCCGCAGTCCTTGACACATTTTATTTACCGTTGTTGAGATTTGGATTTGGGTTACATGAAATGCACACCCGAGTTTAAGGAAATTAATTTTTAAGAATAGCGCGCCTAAAGCATCTACGCACTTTCAACTTTGCGAGGGCCGTGAAAATTCGACTAAATGGCACACCTCGATTTCTAAGGATTAAAAAAGAAATAATTAAGCGAGAGTCATGCATTAGGAAAATTGTGAAAGGAATGATGTAATCTAGGTATTAAGCTAAAACCATCACGTTATTTTATCAACTCAAATTCAACTATCTTTTCTATCCAACGTAATCAATCTACAACTCAGACAAATAATCCTACACCTCAAACCCAGGATCGCATTCTAGTATTTACCTCTATTTTCTTGTCATACAGTAACAAACTCACAAACCTAACAAGTCACGAGCCTTTTCTATAGAAGCACATTTTAAAAAAAACTTTTGCTCTCTCTTCATGTACTAATAAACTATTAAAACACGAGTCTACTCCAAGCACCATAAACATTTCATCTTCTGTTTCCTCCCACCCATCGAACACAATACCATGTCTACTAGAAATGATATAAACAAAGGCTCCCATACTACGTCTTAGCAAATTAAGGCTACTACATAAACTAAGAAAGCCCATAAAGCAGAATACGTATACCATCCAATTAACGAAGATACTAAAACAAAAACGAAAAGTACTATGATTTAACGAAGCTGCCAAGCAAGTCAATCGTAATAGACCACTCATCGATTCATAATCCAACAGTCAATGTTCTAGATCTACAAGATCAAATCTCAACACACTAACACACTTACTTCTTGTGCCTCATCGCAAATTTAGAGTTCTTCCCATCCTCCTCAGTGAACCGAGGGAGAGCCTGGTGATGACAGCGCCGGTGACGGCGAAGCCGACGAGGAATGGCCAGTTACGGCTTCATTCACGGCAGAAGAAGACCGGTCACGGATCGAATTGCCTCATTTTCTCCGAGTTAGACTTTTTTTTTATGCTCTGCGCTTGAGAGTGTTGTGATTGTCAATGGAAAATGGGTCTGCTGCAATGGGGTGGTGGAGTTAAGGTGGTTTGCGGCTGGGTTTTTGTGGGAGAGGGTACGGCTGTTAATAGATGTAGGAATTTGAATCCTACGTTCTGGTAGAGTTTCTATAATTGAGTATTTTATATGAAAATGGGGAGGGATGATGACCATTGGATTAGAAGGAAAATAGATGGCTAGGATTAAATCTTACACTTAAATGGGCTAATGGGTTGGGAAGAATGGGCTAAGGGTAATTGGGTTGAACCATATCTTTTTGTGTCTCCATTTTGGGCTAAGAAGACTCCAAAATTATTTTTTGTATTTTTCAAGATTATATAAAGATAAAAATAAGGTACTATCTTTTTATTTTTTTTACTTTATGAAAGGTACATAAAATAAATATTTTTGTAATTTTCATTTTCTTGTAATAAAATAAAGTAAAAGAGTCAAAATTAGTTAAAATAGCGATATTAGACCTAAATTAAATATTTACATGCTAAAGTATAAAAAATCTTGGGGAGGGTAAAAAATCACATGTCTACAGCTGCCCCTCTTTGACTGGAAAGACGAAGTATTTTCAGACAAAGAACGACTAGACAGGTTTTTTGACCCGACCCTTATTTGGAGAGACTGAAACTAAGAGAAAAGAAAAATGTGACCGAGCCTTGGTATCTGAACTGCCTACATATCCTTGGCTATAAAGGAATCAGGCCACGTGTAGTTTAGAAGTGAGTGAGATGAAGTAGTGTGCCGAGGTTGAGACCCGAGCGACGTGCCGTTCCGCCGAGGTTCTAGTCCACGGTCCTGATGTTACATCAAAAATCAAAACATGAAAAAGACTAGCTAAGCCTATCAACTACGAGTTACAAGATTCCTATCTATAAGTCTTCTGAAGCTTGATCTTGAGTCTTGAGTGGTTCTTCATGCAGACTTTAGATTTGAACCTTGACGCTTGCTAGTTGCAGGTGCTAGTTCGTTCTTCTTCAGCTTTTCAGACCAAAATGGGACATGCAGAGCTTGTGGCCTCAGCCCTGTCTTGAGCAGCTCACATCTTTTATTAACTTCTGCATTTGGATTCACTTCTTGTCTTTCTTTTTGTTTTTTTCTTTTTATTCTGGATTGTGACTAACTTATGTTGATCATCTTGGACTGCTGACTCGCATTCTTGACGCGAGCTTCTTTTGTTGCTGACCTGAATTGCATTCTCTTATTTTCCAGGCAGGCGCCTGATTGCTGAACTTGAACCGTCTTCTCTTGTTACTTGACACTGTTTTCCCTTGCACCTTAAACCATTTTCTTTTGAAACTTGAACTGTCTTCCTTCGAAACTGCTTTCCCTTGAAACTCGAGTTGTCTTCCTTCGAAACTGCTTTCCCTTGAAACTTGAGTTGTCTTCCCTTGTTCTCCAGGTGGACGCCTGATTACAATAAAACAGACAAAATAATTTTTTTTTCTGCCCCAGTTTGCACTAGGAAGATTTGTAAGTTGTTAGCAAAATTGTAAATCACTTGTACTATTGATGCAATGATGAGAGTAAACTAAAGAATAAACTTGGAAAACTATAAACTAAGCTTGACTAAAGTAAAGACTAACCCTATTCTCCAGACGGGGCCCCTGATTTCAAGAAAACTAGACATTGATAACTAAAAATTGACCCATCTTCTTTCAAATTCAGACTTCCCCTTTTTTAAAAAAAAATTATTATCCTAGGAGAAAATTCATCGGACTAGGTTTTCTATCTTAGGAGAAAGATTCATCAGGCTAAGATTTTGATCCTAGGAGAAAGTTCATCAGACTAGGTCTCTTTTCTACTTCTTTTTTTGGTATCTTAGGAGAAAGATTTATCAGACTAAGATTTTGATCCTAGGAAAAAATTCATCAGACTAGGTCTCTTATTTTGGTATCTTAGGAGAAAGATTCATCAGACTAAGATTTTTATCCTAGGAGAAAGTTCATCAGACTAGGTTCCCTTTTTTGTTATCTTAGGAGAAAGATTCATCAAACTAAGATTTATATCCTAGGAGAAAGTTCATTAGACTAGGTTTTCTATCTTAGGATAAAGATTCATCAGACTAAGATTTAGATCCTAGGAGAAAATTCATCAGACTAGGTCTTCTATCTTAGGAGAAAAATTCATCAGACTAAGATTTTGATCCTAGGAGAAAAGTCATCAGACTAGGTCTTCTAATTTATTATCTTAGGAGAAAGATTCATCCGACTAATATTTTGATCCTAGGAGAAAATTCATCAGACTAGGTCCTCTATCTTAGGAGGAAAATTCATCAGACTAAGATTGTGATCCTAGGAGAAAATTCATCAGACTAGGTTTTTTATCTTAGGAGAAAGATTCATCAGACTAAGATTTATATTGGGAGGAAAATCCATCAGACTAGGACTTTTATCCTAGGAGGAAAAATGTGAAGATCAATGGCAAGATTTTATGCGCAATAGCAAGACAAATAAAGGCAAAGATTTGAGAAACTTCCCTTTGTCGGCTCTTCTCGTCTTTTCTTTTTCTTCTTTTTTTTTTCTTTTTTTTGAACCACTTTCCTTGCACTGCTTTGTTTCCTGTTCCACACAAAGAAAAATTTGTCAATTTTAAAAATAGTGGTCGGTTTGTGGCCTTGAGTCTTGGGCAGCTTGGCTTCTGCTCAATCAGCTTGAGTCGGTTTCAAGAGACTTTTGCTCTGCATCAACCCTAATTGTTTCACACTCGGTACCATTCGAAGTTATCCCAACTAGAGATCTTTTCTTAGATGACCTTTTCTGATATCTTGAATGACTTCCTGCTTTTGAGCAATTTGTCTGTTAGAGAGAATCACAAGTTATCTTTGCTTACGCCAAATAGGCTGACAAGAGTCTTTTGGGGGAGCCTTTGCATGAATCCTCAAGGCATGTTGACAGTAACAACCGAGTGTACTGGCCAAATTTACTTTGTGCAACTGAAAAGCTGGTAGCAGATTTTGAAATCTTTTCTTGCTTATTTTGACAAGGACTGACTAAGAGGGAATGACACAATGCTATAAAGAAACAATATTAACAAGAAATGCCCCCTGTCGGAAGGACAGAAGGAAGAATTTTCTTTTTTTTCCCCCAATAACTAGCCTTAATGGTCATGACATGCATTTTGAACTCAACGGCCTGATCTATCAAACTAATCCAATCTTCCCTTTTGCCATTCTTATGAGCTTTGAAGTCGGGCTTGTTCGTGCCAATTCTTTGCATCAACTTTGCGACTCACTTTCTACTAGTGGTGCCCCGAGGGGTTTTCTCCAACAAGTCTCTCTTATTTATTCATCTCTACTTACCGTCGTCTTACAGTGCCCGTGAGGGTTTTCACTAATAAGACTCTCTCATTTTTCTTTTCTTTTTATTTCCCTTTTTGTGAGAAACTCGACGGTGTTCTACGTCATGTGACAACTGTTGCTCATTGCATGCTTCTCTTGGCATTCTTGAAGGCATATCGGGAGGCCTTTATTTGGAAGAATTTTGGATAGGGTTGGAAAGAAATGACGTTATGAAGGCTCAAAATAAACTCAAAGTAAAGGGGGTTGTGGATTTACAACTCTTGGAATCGACTCTTTCAAAAGTGAAATAAAATCTCTGCCCCAGTTTCAGCTATTGGAGATTTTTGGTATTTTTCTCTTTTTTTTTTGAATTCTTATTTGGTTGGACCAAACCGTGAGACTGCCTACGTATCCTTTTTTTAAGGAATCAGGTCGAACGTAGTTCAAACATCTGGCCTAAACTATTTTTCATGTTTCTTTCTGTTTCTCTTTTCCTTTTTCTTTTTTTTTTCTCTTTTTTTTTTCCTTTTCTTTTTCCTTTCTTTTTTTTTTGTTTGCCCCAACTTCTATTTTGAGGGCATGGACCTTTGACAATTCTTTTTTTTTTTCCTGAACTTCCTAAGAATTGCCCCAGTTTGTACTCTTGGGACATGATTTTTTTTTTGACTCTAAACTTTATTCCAAAAGAGGGTAGTCAAAGAAAAATAACACCGGCTCAAAAGGGGTAGCAAAGGATATAAAGTGTTTGGGTAGCAGAAAAAGGGCCTCCCAACCTCAAGAACGTCAAACATGATATCTTTTCGCGATCACAGCATTGACGAACATGTCTGTCTTCTTGGTGTGCCGTGGTCACAAGACATTTTTTCATCCCTTAGTGATAAACTTTCCAACAAACTTCAATTGATTAAACATCCTCAAGCCCAATATTCACAATGATTTGAAGGTGAATTTTACTCGACCTTAGTTCCAAAGTATTCCAACTCTTTATTCATCCTCAAATGTATTTTTTTATTTTTTTTAGTTATCCAATTCCAAATTAAATTAGTTCCTAAGATCTGGCCAAAATTTCCGCATACATGTCATGTCATTAGAACTAGCGACAAAAGAACTGGGAACAGAATAACACAAAAGGACAAACTGTATTTTATTGAGTAAAGGATGAAAGAGTTTTACAACTAAACAAACAACCCAAAATACGAGTTACAACCCTAAAATAACCCGAATAATGAAAATAGCAACAGAACAGACAAACAAGACTCACACAAATAGAATAGAGGGATAGAAGTATTTGACTCAATAAAACAAATAAAATCTGGATCACAACCCTGAAATGACCCAGATAATAGAAAAAACATCAAACAAGCTACCAAGATTCCTTCCTAGTGAGGAGGGAATGACTTTTCAATTGCTAGGCTTGACATTTAGCCACAAATTTGCTCATCAGAATCAGCAGAGCCTTCTCCAATTTCAACATCATTAACTTCAGTTAGCAAGTTCCCGAGAGGATTCTCATACTCCATGTCACCAGGCATCATCCCCTAAAGTGTGCATCATGATGTGTATGTAAAGGATTCTGCGCGACATTCTGGGCGTCACTATCTTGGATCACAATCAGGTTTTCTTGGATCATCCTTTCTATTTCTCTTTTCAAATCCCGACAGCTTTCAACATTGTGCCCCTGGGCATTGGAATGGTATTCACACCTTTTAGAAGGGTCAAAGCTTCTCGCACGTGGGTCCACATGATTTGGAGGAATAGGTGCAATCATGTCATAATGCTTTAACTTCTCAAATAAGCTTGAATAGGACTCTCCTATTGGTGTAAAATTATCTTTCAACCTTTGTTCCCCTTTATACCTCTGGCTTGGATGTGGGTTATAGGGCACCTGAAAATTTTGTGGAGGCTGTTGGAGATTTCGTGATGCCCGTGCTCACCTTCTGGGGTGTTTTGGTGGCTGGACAACATACTAAGGTGGAGCGACAGAGTATTGAGGGTTCTGAGGTGGATAATACTGCTCAGGGGAGTCATGGAAAACTTGAGGAGGCTGCTCATACCTTCGAGATATTCTCCTGGGACCTCTTCTCGACCCTGATGTCATCATGATTTCTTCAATCTTCTCATTTGTATCGCTAAAATTATCAGATTCAACCCGGACAACCTGAGTTGCGGCTTTAAAAACTGCTTGACTTATAATTTTGCCTGTCTTAAGACCATTCTCTACCATTTCTCCCATTTTAATTGCTTCCGAGAAGGATTTACCAACTGCAAACAGCATGTTTTGAAAGTAATCTGGCTCTTGCGCTTGAAGGAAGACAGTGATTAGATCGTGGTCATCCATGGGTGGCTTAACTCGAGCTGCTTGCTCTCTCCATTTAATGGCATATTCCCTGAAACTTTCACTTGGTTTCTTCTTCAGGTTTGAAAGGGAATTACGATCTGGGGCAATATCAATGTTGTATTGGAACTGTTTGACAAAGGCCTGTGCCATGTCATCCCAGACATACCAGTGAGACATGTCTTGATCCATAAACCATTCGGAGGCTACTCCCGTAAGGCTTTCCCCAAAATAAGCCATCAACAATTCTTCATTACTTCCCGCACCTCTCAGTTGATTGCAATACCTTTTCAGGTGGGCTATAGGATCTCCATGTCCATCATAATTTTCAAATTTGGGAGTCTTGAAACCAGGCGACACGTGGACATCGGGGAACATACATAGATCTTTGAAGGCAACACTCTTTTGACCTGCCAACCCTTGCATGTTTTTCAACCGTTGTTCTAAGCTTTTCACTCTTTGGGTCATTTCTTCCTGTACCATCTTTCGGGCAGGCTTCTCAATATTTGCAGGAAGATCAAACGAGTACGAGTGGTACTCAGGAGAGTGGTACTACTCTTGCTGTGTAGCAAATTATGACTCATGACGAGGCTGTCCTTGACCACTGGCCTATGCTTGACACATTTCGGTCATTTGTTATTTCAGTATTCTATTTTTCTCAAACAGAGTAGACTCTGGTTGAACCCTCTGACCCTGAGTCTCTTGAGCACTTGTAACAGCTTCGATGTCAACTATCATTTTTCCTTGGATCTTGTGTTTCCAGCTTACCACAAACCGACCACCTCAACTTTCTTCACAATTCAAAACAAAACATGTTAGAATGGACTCAGTCGGTCCTTATTATTATCAACATTTTTTTCATTTTTTCATTTTTTTTCATTTCTTTTTAATGGTGATCGAACCTGATGTGGGTTGCCTACGTATCATGTGGGAACATGAATCAGATCTTGCGTAGTTCAGGAAGATCATGAATAAAGTAAATAAACTAACTTTTTTTGAATTTTTTATTTTATTTTTTCGAAAGAAAGACTTATAAAAAAGAAGGGGAATATTTTTGGATTTTGATTTTTCTTCAGCATTTTTGCAAAGAAAGACTTCTAAAGAAGAAAGATTTTTTTTTTGAATTTTTTTCTGGAATTCTGAAAGAAAAACTTCTAAAGAAGAAAGAAACTATTTTTGGAATTTTATTTTGAATTTATAAAAGAAATGCTTCCAAAAAAAGAAAATATTTTTGAATTTTAAATTTTCTTTTCAATTTTGAAAGAAGAATGAAAATATTTTTGGATTTTTGGAAGAAATTAAAAGAAAATATTTTTGTATATTTTTTTTAAAAAACAATTAGGGTCTAAAAGAAAGACTTTCTAAAGCAAGTAACGGAAAATATTTTTGAATTTTTTGAAAATTGAGGTCTCAAAAAAAAGTCTTTTCTAGAGAGGAAGTAAAGGAAAATATTTTTGAATTTTTTGAAAATTATGGGCCGGAACCGATGAGGTTTGCCTACGTATCTCACATCCGGTGAGAATCAGACCCGCGTAGTTCGCCCAATTTTGACGGAACAGGAAAAACATGACTTATTTTGAAATGATTTTTTTTTCTTCAAAAATTCGGCAGAGTTTCAAGATATTGCAAATACCTACCTCTCGCTCTTTATTTTTTTTCTTATTTTTTTTCGATTTTGATTTTTTTTTCATTTTCTTTCCCTATTCTATAAGCCAGTCAACATGCAAGCCGAAACAGACAGATACACAAGTAGCACGTAAGATGCATTAGGGTGGTCTTTTAATTTAGGTACACCTGTCCTAGACGGACCCAACCCCTGTGTTGAGTCCCCAAAGTCAAATGCACGTGATGCAAACAAGCGTTCCTACTAGGGATCCGGCATGAGGCTATATTATTCTAGGTTTAAAATCTGGGTGTATTGTTCTAGACCTGACTTACCCGAGTGTACAGCTCGAGCCGACGGGGGCGCAACGTGCCGGGAATACAGAAGCTTTACCGGCTTTGCAACTTGTCCGAACCTCGTTCTAAAATTGGAATATGACTCTAACAGAAAAGAAGTCACACGAAGTGTACACTTCCCAAATGATTTAGAAGACTCAGAGAGAAGAGGGTTTTCGTAACAGTTTATATACAATTCAAGCAATATTAAAGCGGTAAAAAGTGGCATTTAGCACATTAGGCTCAAACACGCAAAAAATCAGATAATAGATAAAAGCCAAGTATAACAATTATTCTAAGCTCGAATTCTGAACCCTGAACCAGAAATTCTGGGTTCTTATTCCCAGCAGAGTCACCAGAGCTGTCACACCTCCTTTTTCACTACACCCCAAGAAGGGGTATAAGGGAGTTTTTCCAATTAAAGTGAAAATCGAAACGAGATTATTTAATTTAAATTCAGAGTCACCACTTGGGATATTTATGGTGTCCCAAGTCACCGGTTTTAAATCCCGAATCGAGGAAAGATTGACTCTGTTTTACAGTCCGCGAACACAGAAATCCGGGTAAGAAATTCTGTTAACTCGGGAGAAGGTGTTAGGCATTCCCGAGTTCCGTGGTTCTAGCACGGTCGCTCAACTGTTATTATTGGCCTAATTATCTGATTTATTACATGTTTTAGCCTATGGTACATTTTTAACTTATTAGCCGCTTTTAATTAGTTTTAGGAGATTCAACGTTATCTAAAACACGTCTTGAACCACACCACATGAAATGCACCTACAGTCCTTGACACATTTTATTTAACGTTGTTGAGATTTGGATTTGGGTCACATGAAATGCACACCTGAGTTTAAGGAAATTAATTTTTAAGAATAGCACGCCTAAATCATCTACGCACTTTCAATTTTGCGAGGGCCGTGAAAATTCGACTAAATGGCACACCTCGATTTCTAAGGATTAAAAAAGAAATAATTAAGCGAGGGCCATGCATTAGGGACATTGTGAAAGAAATGATGTAATCTAGGTATTAAGCTAAGACCAGCACGTTATTTTATCAACTCAAATTCAACTATCTTTACTATCCAACGTAATCAATCTACAGTTCAGACAAATAATCCTACACCTCAAACCCAGGATCGCATTCTAGTATTTACCTCTATTTTCTTGTCATACAGTAACAAACTCACAAACCTAACAAGTCACGAGCCTTTTCTATAGAAGCACATTTTAAAAAAAACTTTTGCTCTCTCTTCATGTACTAATAAACTATTAAAACACGAGTCTACTCTAAGCACCATAAACATTCATCTTCTGTTTCCTCCCACACATCGAACACAATACCATGTCTACTAGAAATGATATAAACAAAGGCTTAATCCCATACTACGTCTTAGCAAATTAAGGCTACCACATAAACTAAGAAAGCCCATAAAGTAGAATACGTATACTATCCAATTAACGAAGATACTAAAACAAAAATGAAAAGTACTATGATTTAACGAAGCTGCTAAGCAAGTCAATCGTAATAGACCACTCGTCGATTCATAATCCAACAGTCAATGTTCTAGATCTACAAGATCAAATCTCAACACATTAGCACACTTACTTCTTGTGCCTCATCGCAAATTTAGAGTTCTTCCCATCCTCCTCAGTGAACCGAGGGAGAGCTTGGTGATGACAGTGCCGGTGACGGCGAAGCCGACAAGGAATGGCTAGTTACGGCTTCATTCACGGCAGAAGAAGATCGGTCACGGATCGAATTGCTTCATTTTCTCCGAGTTAGGCTTTTTTTATGCTCTGCGCTTGAGAGTGTTGTGATTGTCAATGGAAAATGGGTCTGCTGCAATGGGGTGGTGGAGTTAAGGTGGTTTGCGGCTGGTTTTTTGTGGGAGAGGGTACGACTGTTAATTGATGTAGGAAATTTTTGAATCCTGCCGTTCTAGCTTAGAGTCCAGGGTCTAGGTATTTAGGAATTGAAAACTTAGGGTAGAGTTTCTATAATTGGGTGTTTTATATGAAAGTGGAAAGGGATGATGACCATTGGATTAGAAGGAAAATAGATGACTAAGATTAAATCTTACACTTAAATGGGCTAATGGGTTGGGAAGAATGGGCTAAGGGTAATTGGGTTGGACCATGTCTTTTTGTGTCTCCATTTTGGGCTAAGAAGACTCCAAAATTATTTTTTGTATTTTCAAGATTATATAAAGATAAAAATAAGATACTATTTTTGTATTTTTTTTACTTTATGAAAGGTACATAAAATAAATATTTTTGTAATTTTCATTTTCTTGTAATAAAATAAAGTAAAATAGTCAAAATTAGTTAAAATAACGATATTAGACCTAAATTAAATATTTACATGCTAAAGTATAAAAAATCTTGGGGAGGGTCAAAAATCACATGTCTACAAGTAATATTACAAGGAGCATGAGTTGGTGGGGATTCAGCATTACAAAAAAATAATTGATCACTCCCACCAGTGGTTACTACATTATCCCTACTAGGACCAACGTTTGCTACATTATCCATACTGGTATTCATCACATTATCAAGACAAATAGAGATAGGTTCCTCTTCAGGAAATGTACGTAGAGGGCGTCTGTAAAGCGTGCCCCGTTGGTCTGCTAGAAAGTCATGCATCACAAAAGGAGGTGATTGCAAAAAAGCAGTTGTAGAAGCATTGCATGCTAATGTGGTCCCATGTTTGACAAGCGTATCTGCTATTTGGTTTTGATCCTTGTAAGTATGTATGACCCATTGGCTATCCAGCTGTTGGAGGAGGTACCTGCATTCATGCATTAAAGATGAGTAACGTGGATTAAGATGACGGAGTAAAGAGATTACCTCAGTGGAATCCACATTAACTTCCAAGGGTGCGAGTTTGTGCTGTAGAGCAAGTTGCAAACCTTCTAGTAGGCCAATGAGTTCCATGTAGTGATGATTTCTTGTTATAACCCAATTATCCATGGAATCTCTAATGACACCCTCAAACCCCCTTTTGCTGTGTTTGAAAGTATAGGCACCGTCTGAATTTAATTTATACATCCTGTGTGAAGGAGGATTCCACTTAACATCTATGTAGGTGGGAGTATTGTTGTGTGTGCTACGTGTAACACCTAGATGGAAATACTTAGCAACTTGACCTAGAATGTGCTGCATATTTGGAGGGTGATTGGCATTGTCAAATACTAGGCGATTGCGACTGTTCCATATGTGCCATAGGGCATAACAAATGATAGTAGGAGAGCTCGTTATAGTGGTAGTAAGGTTATTATGGAGAATGATACGCGAGAGTTTTAAAATAGTTTGTTCATGGAGTGTTTGAACATGTATGTTTTGATATTGAATGCCTAGTTGTTTCCATACTGTTTTTGCTTGGTGACATTCAAAAAATAAATGTGCTATAGTTTCATCTGTGTATTGGCATACTGGGCATAAAGGATTGCGAGTGACATGGATAGTGTAGAGGTAACTAGTTGTGGGTAGTCGATGGTGGGACATTTGCCAAAGGAAATGTTTTATCTTTTGAGGTAGTTGTAGTTTCCATAACCATTGGAAGGAGTGGTTTTCTGATTTGGTACGTAGCTGGCGATATAGGGATTTAACTGAGAATTGCCCATTAGGTGTGAGGCTCCAGTAAATGTGATCATGAGATTGGTGATTAGTGAGGGAAGGGTTATAGTGGTTTTGAAGTTGGTAGTGTAAATCAAGAGGGAGCTCAAAAGATATTTGGGGAATGTTTAGGAAGTTCCCGTGTATATAAGAATCTAGTGTGGAACAGTGGTCATTTCTGGGCAAAGGTCCTGCAATTAAGTTTCTGAGTATGAGGTTGGTTCCGATCCAAGGCTCTGTCCAAAATTTGATATGTGTGCCATTGACAACATGCCAGCGGATACCAAGTTGACATGAGGCCCATCCATGTTGGATGGCTTTCCAAGTAGAGGAGGTATGAGTAAAAGTAGGTGAGTGTGAGTACTTGGAAATTATAATGGAATCCCAGTGGGATAAAGAGGAATTAAACAATCTCTAGGCTAGGGAGCCTAGTAAGGCACTATTTTTGGCAGCTAAGTTTTGTATTCCTAGGCCTCCACTAGGTTTTGGTTATTGAACGGTTGTCCAGTTAATGAGGTGTAATTTACGATGTTGAGGTGAGGATCCCCAAAGAAAATTACGTTGATATTGATCTAACATTTTGGTAATATGAGCGGGGAGCTTGATCATTTGCATTACATGGTTGGGTAGGCAATTTAGGGTTTATTTAATAAGAGTGGTTCTGCTTGCCATTGTAAGGCATCTTAAAGTTATCTAACAAGAATTGGAAGTCAGCAGTCTTAGGCTTCTTTATGAAAATAGGATATCCTAAGTATTTGCCAAATTTTGATCCTTCCTTCATGTGAAAGGAAGTAATCACTATATCTTTAGCAATTTGGGAGTTTGTATTTGAGAAGAATTTTTTTGATTTATTGTAATTTATGGTGAGTCCATAAACTTGAGTAAAGAAGTTTAGGGTATCTATGACGGAGTTAATGCTATTGGAATTATTCTTAGAAAGAATAGTAATGTCGTCTGCAAATAAAAGGTGAGAGTGGTGGTCCTTGTCGGGATAATTTGATTGGTTGCCATTTTTGGTAGTCTACCTCCATGTGTATTTTTCGCGAGAGCATTTCCCTACATAGTATGAATATGTAAGGTGATAGAGGATCTCCCTGTCTAATACTTCTCGAAGGTGAGAGAAGAAAGGTGACGGTTGACCATTAATGAGAATGGATATTGAAGAAGTTGTGATGCAAGACATGATTAATTTGATTAACTTAGGTGGAAATTTGAAGTAATAAAGGGTTTCATGGATGAATCTCCATTCTCATTTGTCAAAGGCCTTCTCTAGGTCTAGTTTGAGGAGAAAGGAAGATTGAGCACCTCTTTTCTTCTTGAAGTGGTGCATAATTTCTTGAACAAGAAGCACATTATCAGAGGCTCTATGGTTAGGCAAGAAAGTTGATTGTTCCGGACTGATGATAGTAGCTAATATTAGTTTAATACGAAATACAATAATTTTAGTAATTAACTTGTATATAGTGTTGCAAAGACTGATAGGCCGATATTGGGTGATGAGGGAGGGTTGTTGTGTTTTTGGAATGAGACATAGATAAGTTTTATTTAATTCAGTGGGTAATTGTTGTGTGTTGAATATTTCCTTACAAAATGAAACCACAGAGTGATTGACAAGTGGTCAATAGGTTTGGAAAAATATGGATGGAGTCCATCCTGTCCTGGGGCTTTAAAAGGTTGGAAAGGTTTTAGTGCATTAGTGATTTCTAAAGAAGTAAGTGGTGCATCACGTTTTAAAAGGTTAGTAGGGGTGATGGCATGATGCGTGGCTTGGAACTTAGGAATGGTATTGTGGGTGTGACTGGTGGTTAATAGGCCATGGTAATTATCCTCTATATAGAGGTTAATATCGCGTTGGTCTAAGATCCAATTTCCCACTGAAGCTTGTAGAGTAGTAATGCGGTTACGTCTACGACGTTTTAAAGTAGTAAGTTGGAAAAACTTTGTATTGGCATCCCCCTCTTGTAGCCAACTTATTTTAGATTTTAACTTCCAAAAATCTTCTTCTAGTTTTAGTAAGTCATTGTATTGGGCTATTAGATCAGTTTCTGGGTTTTGTAAGAATTGACTATTGATGTATTTGGGAGATTTTTGGATACCTTGAAGCCTTGCCAAAAGAATTTTTTTTATGAAAAATATTCCCAAAAGTGGTTTGATTCCATTCTTGGATATGAGTGGTAAAGTCTTTAACGGCAGTGAGTAGGGGCTTATTAAGAGTCCAATTATAGGTGATGAGAGAAGTAAATTGGGGGTGGGTGGTCCACATCGTTTCAAAATGAAATATTTTGTCCTAAGGAGCTTTGTATTTTTTTAGATTAAGTAATAACGGGCTATGATCAGAGTGCGTTCGAGGGAGATGATGAACTGAGGATTCAGGGAAAATGGTTAACCAATCAGAATTTGCTAAACATCTATCTAACCTTTCCAAGATACGATGGGAGATATTTCGATTATTAGACCTAGTATATTTTCCACCGGTGTAGCATAAGTCAATTAATTTGCATTGGTTAAGACAAGCCAGGAAGTTATAACTCCTCCTATTATTTATATGAAGGCCCCCAATTTTTTCTGTTGAATTAATAATTTTGTTAAAGTCACCACCAATTAACCAAGGCAAATTAATGTTTGCATGTAAAATACGAAGATTGTCCCATAGAACAGTACGTGCATGTATATCATTTTTTGCATAAATAACAGATAATAACCATGGATTAGGGTTGGGGTGTACCTGGACAATTGAATGGATTTTTTGGCTTGTGACAGCTACTTGATCTAGGTGAAGTTCATCAGCCTTCCATAGTAGAGCTATACCTCCAGCAATGCCTTGAGCTGGTGACTGAGCCAAATGTGAAAACCCAAACTCTTGTTTAAGCGACTCATGGTCTTGCATGTGTGTTTCTAGAAGTGAAACCAACACATGCTTATGATAATTAAGCATAGATCTGAAGTTACGTTTGAAATCAGAGGACTGTGCTCCTCGACAATTCCAAATGACGAATTGCATGGATTGATTATTGAGTGTGTTGGCTGGAGAGTCCCTCTCAAACGTGGAAAGTCTGTTCATCAATGCTGGGATTAGCGCTATAGCATATTTGCCCACTTCTGGGTTTCTTGTTGGATGGATATTGAGTGAGACACTTAGGAGTTCTGGATAGAAAGTGATGATCACCTTTCGTTCGTACTGTTCTTTTAGGACGTAGGTTTTGTTGCCATTGAGATAGCATAATATTGGTAGTGGACGATGAAGAAAGACATTGTTAGAAATGTCTCTCAGTGTTTGAATTATCAACAAGTGAAGTATGAATATCACTGCTATGTTGGCTGCCACCTCCAGTTGAGCTATTTCGCCGAGTTCTTCTTAATGTGGACTGGGAGGTTGAATTGGACTCGATAGAGGGGTGAGAGGTTGATACGGGGAGGCTTGTGTATGTAATGGTATTATTGGATCTATGGAGGAGCGTGGCTGAATCCATAGGACAAAGGCTTATGGTGGTTGTTGTGGTGGGTAGAATGGGAGCTCTAGTGTGTTGACTGGTGTTTGTGGTGGAGCATGCATGGACAGTGGTGGTAGGATTGGTGTGGCCATCTATGGTTGTTGGTGGAGAGTTGACGTTGGGTGCATGGCCCAGAGGAATTGGTTGTATAACATCACCCCCAAACACATCCCCTCCGTAACTATTTGTGCTATGTCCGCCGGGTTCTGGATCATTACTATGACATCCTGGTTGTTGATTTTCATCGTGAAAGTCAATGCATGTTCTTGTAGGCTCATCTCTAGCCAGGACTGTGGATATATTTGTAGTGGTGGGTACTGAGTTATGTATATGGATGTAGGCTGGGGGTGGGGTTCGTTGGGTGGTGGCATGATGATTGTGTGAAGGAACACTGGATGTTGAAGGAGGTTGGTGTTTGTGAAGGAGATGGTTCTCCGGTGGTGAAAGTTGAGTTGTGATCTGTTCATAGGGGGATTGTGTGTGCTGTGAAGTAGTATTATGGGTAGTAGTCGTGTGCAGTGTAGTATTAGAAGTAGTAGGGTTTAATGATGATGTTGCTGATGTTGGTTGTGCATGAGAGGGTGAGGGAGTCAGTTGATTTGATGGAGGTAATTAAGTAGTAGTAATTTCGTGTAAGTTACGGTGGTTTGAAAGGGCAGGGTGTGTTGCTTGTATTGGGTTTTGGGCTTTACCAGGCGTGGGATCTGTTATTAGAGTAGAAAGAGTGGTTATTGGGCCGATGTGGTGTAGGTAATTACGGGTTATTGGGGATAGGCCTGTACTTGAGAGCCTATCGAGAGGGATGAGTTCGTATTGCATGGCTTGTGATTGGGTAATGTGTCAGGCTCTTTTGCAACGTGGAGGGTGGGTGGGGTATGTGTGTTTGTTTCTGCAACTGAGTCATTTACATTGGTCGGTGGTGTGGTGTGTTATGTTTGCATGGGAATTGGGCTGGGATCAGGTGGAGTGGTGGGAAGGGCCTTGTCATTTGGGCCTGAATAGCTACCCAGTTGATCCAGTTGGTTGGGATCCATTAGTAAATCAAAGGAGTTGTTATTAAAAAAACTTTGGATTAGCATGACAACTGGACGGATTAAAATTATTTGTTAACAATTTATCTATGTTAGGAAGAGCAGGGTTAAAGGCCATACCTAAGGGTCCGCTACCAGTAGATGTTTTGGTGGGTGGTGATGTATGCCATAGAAGGGGGGATTTCCTTTTGACCCGTTCTTAGACTGGAAAGTAACTGTTTGCCATTCAGTTTTTTCAAGTTCTGGAGTGGAATTCTTGGTAGAAGATAGTTGTGTGGTTTGGAGTTGAGTGTGATCTACGTGGGAAACTATAGTGGTAATCTGGGCTGTGGGGGTAGTGGTTGCCATGGAGGATGAAGAGGGAGATGAGCAAAAGGGTTTTGTGTGGCCAAGACGACCACATAGTGTGCATAACATGTTTAGGCCCTCGTACAATATTTGCTGTCTATGGGTGCCAATGTACACATGTGTTTTGAGGGGCATTTCAAGAGGAACTTCGATGCATATTCTTGCATAACGTCCTCTGGTGGTGGCCGACGTGCATGTATCCACCTTGAGCAGGGAGCCAATCTTTTCACCAACTCGTTGCAGAATTTCAAAGTCATAAAATTCAGTAGGGAGTTCTGGCAATCTTAACCAGATTGCTATGCATGTAAGTGTTAGATGCTATAAATTTGGGTTCCCATTTTCGTACGGAGAGGAAGTTATTAAGAATGAACCAGGGTTCATTGTGCAGAGCTTTGAACATATTTCCTTCCTTTTGAAATTTGATTAAGTAAAAATCACATCCTAAGTCAATTAATGGAAGTTACTCTGTAGGTTTCCATAGTGCTAGGAGTTTAGTTTTGAGAGTTTGGTGTCTAACTCTTCTTCCGAACACTTTGACAATGACAAAGTATTTCCATGGTGAGTACAGTCGAGATTTGTCTGCTGGGGTGATGGGTATGAAGGTGTCTTGATTGGAGTTATTTATTCATTCATCAGAGAAGTCTATGTATGAATGGGTTTGATGGCATGTGTTAGGATAGGAATTAAGTTGGTTGTTCAGTAGTAATGTTTGGGCAAAGGATAATGGATGGGTAGAAACAATGGCAGTGTTTGGAGTTGGAGATGGAGATAGTGGTGGGTCAAGGTGCATAGAACTGATATTCAGTGGTTCAGGTGGTGGTGCTGCAGCGGTGGTGGTGTTCATAGTGTAGAGAAAAAAATACTTTGGGATCTTGAAAAATGTGTACAATATTGAAAATTTGAAACCGATCCCCAACTGTAGTTAGGAACATAATACATGCTGATATAAGACTCAAGAAAATCTATTTCTTTCTATCTAGAAATGATATTGAATGAGGTGAGACACTATCTTTGAGTAAATATAGATTTTTGAGTAACATAATACATGCTGACTTAAGCATGGAATTGAGTTAAGTTGGAAATGGCAGGGAAGTATGAAAATGAAGCTAAACAAGGTCACATCATTATTTTTTATGGATAATATAAAGGAAAAATGACACTATATAGTCGATCTCAAAATAATATCCGAAATATATATATATTTTTTGTATATATAGTTCTCAAAATAATACCCGAAAAATATATATTTTCTGTATATTCTTTTATATATACATTATATATGTTATATACAAAAATTATATAAATTTTATACACCTTTTCGGCTACAAAGTATAAATAGTTTCTGACGCGGGCTAAAAGTGATAATATCCCTAATATGAATATCTGGAAACAGTCTCTCTACCTTTTTAAGGTAGGAGTAAGGCTGCATACACACTAGCCATCCCAGACTCCACTTGTAAAATTACACCGAATTTGTTATTGTTGTTGTTGTTGTTGTAATTAATATGGATACTCATATTATTCGTTGTTCAACTTCTTTTTTATCCGTATCAAATATGAGCAGATCAGATATATTATTCATTTTTATCTAATTTATTTTCGACTAGGCACTCCTAGTTTCTACTCCCATTGGTACCCGCATTAGGTCCAGACTAATTGAAATTTGAGTATTGTAGCTCCCCGAAAAAAAAGTTTCAACATGTTATAAGGCAATTAAGAGGTCCGACGTGTGCCAATTGTGAGCACGTGATTTTACCTATATGAATTACTCCCATAAATTCAAAACAAAATTATTTCTTCAGTGTTGGCAATTTTTTGGATTTTTGTGACATTTTCTGTTAATTGTTTGCAATCGGCTGTGCATGTTTATTTTATTTTAACTAATGGAAAACTCAAAAATACGTGGCATTTGCATGTAGGATTTAACTCTATATTCTAGGATTAATTAGCAAATTAGTTGTTTTATAAAAATGAAAAAATTACAAAAATTGGCTTACTTTTGCATTTTTAGCCTTTTAGCTTTAAATTAGTAATTTCCTCTTTTAATTTAGGAGTAATTAATTTCTGTAAATATCATAGTAGATAATTAGCCTAATTTTAAAGATTAAATCAATTTAGGGGTTAATTTGGGATTTCAATTAATTATAGAAAAAAAAGAAAAAGAGGAATAATAGAAAAAGAAAAAGAGAAAAGGAATTTGCTCTTAAAAATCTGTTGGGCTAAATCCAACCGCAGACCTAATTGTTAAGCATCGAAACCTAGCCCAAACCCGCGTCTCAACCCGGTCTGGTCACCCCTTCATCCAAAACGACGTCGTTTTGATATCCTTTAATCTCGACCGTCGAGGTTAGTTGATCTGATGGTCCAGAACTAACCTCATCTTGATATATAAGTGTCCAAATAGCCCCCTCTACCACCTCTCATCTCCTTCACCAGACCCTCATCACCTCCACCGGAACCGCCTGCCGGAAATCGTCTCCGCTGGCGGCGGTACTCCAATCGAATCCCAAATTAACGCCATAGACTCCCCTCCTTCTCCTCTTCCCAAATCTCCAAAACCCCTCCCTCAAATCTTATCAGAATTCTTCGAATCTTGAATCGAAGAGGACGACCAAAACCCTAACTCGTCCAATCGGCCCCAAAATCACACCACAGAACCACCCTGACCCACTCTTCCCAAATCCCAGATCGATTTCCCTCGAATATTGGTGAAGCTCCTCGAATCTGGATTTGAATGAACAACCCTAAAAGTCTAGAGGTCAGAATCAGCGAGGTTTAGAAGATTTAGGCCTAAATCAATGTTACTCGTGTGTTCTTGATATTAAGAACATACGATTAACTTTGGATTTGGCCTAAATCAATGAGTTGAAGGCTGTCACTTAGGCCCTTTTGTCCGGGTCCTCTTGGGTATGTTTCTTGTCTTCTCCTCAGTTCTTTTCCTCCTCTACTTCTTCGTTTCTTCTATTATTTGTTGTCCCGTTAGGTCTTTTGTGTTCGTTTATGGTTGTCTATTACACATGTTATTTTAAAAAAATGTTAGGTTACTTAGCTTGATTAGTTAGGTTAGTTTTATCTGGTAATCTCTTTAATCTTAGTCCAAAACTTGATTTCTGTTGTTCAGACTCGTCTCTGTTTTGAACATTTTGTTTCAATCAATTCGACTTGGGTTAGGTTTGGGTTTATGCCTCTGATCTTAGATTTACTGGTTTGGGCCGGACCTGAATAAATTCAATTGGGTCGAATCGACCCATGCTCTGTCCGGTTCCTTCAGGTAATAACAAGGTCATTAAGGGGTAATTTGGGTAGTTTAGGCTTGAGAATCTTATATAACTGAACTAGGAAGCTTCCTAGAAGCTAGGGTGAGGTGCTATTCTGAAATTCTGAGGTTTACACAAGGGATTTCTAAGTTAAAATGAAAATTTCTGAAGGTTTTAAGTGCAATTTTGAACTCTTTGAGGCTGCCCTAGTAGCTTGCCTATAAAGGCATTGTTATTTAGAGCTCAAGTCAGATTTTTGAGAGCAAAAAAGATCAGAGATACACCAGACGCCTAAAATAAGAAAACACTATTCCATTGAAACTCTGCCCTAAATCTTAAGTTGTTCTTAGATTTCAAAACAATTTCTGAAGCCTTTTAAGTGTACATGGCTAGATCTTGTGCTGGAAAAGCTTTGGGTTTAGTTTGTTTCAAGTTTTCACAGTTCCATTGATCTTTTGTTTGGGTTTTCTGAAAGTTTTCAAAGTTTTGAAGCAATTTTGGTTCATCTGAGGTTGAGTGTGAATTGATTTGGGTTTGGAAACTAGTTCAAGGTTGGGTCTTGGGGTTTGCTGTGTGTCAACCTGTGTTGAACTTGGGTTTTACTGACTGTTACTCAAATCTGTGCTGTGCTGCTCACTGCTAGCTACTGATTCTTCGCTATTTTGGTTTCTAACTTATTTCCAGGTATTTCCTTCAAACCTTGAATGAAAATGAAACTTGTTATGGCTATTTGTGTTGGAATCATGTAATTTGAGTTGAAGAAACTGATTGTTTCCCTTCTCTGTTACATTACAAGCTTCGAAGTCTATTATATTTTGTTTTCATGTTCTTCCTAGGCTCACATAAGTTATTTAGTTTCTTGTCATTCTCTTTGTAGATTCTTTTATGGCGTTGTATAAATGTTTCCCTTTTACTTGCTTAGCTTAAATGTTTGAAGGTCCCTGATCATATGTATGAGCAGTAGAGAACTACTGCAAATAAATTTTAGTAATGTCAAGTATGTTTCAGGTCTATTTTGGCCTGTTAAGGCCAGTGTTGTTGGATTAAGAGCATGCTGCTTAGTTGTCTTTAGTTTAGCTATACATTTCAAGCCTTGCAGGTTGAGGCCTGTTTATTGTTAGGATGGAAGGTCATACATATGTTATCTGTTTCTGAGGAGACTCAATATCGAGTCTTAAAGCCTCCAACAGTTGGCCTTGAAATCTGGTTTGGGCTCGTTTGGGCCCAAAGTTCATTTTCCTTGTGGTGTAGTCTTGTGAGTCCAATGCAAGCGTGGGTCCGAGGTGCAGAAATATCAGAATTATAATTTTAGCTGCTTTATATTTAAATAATCAAAGAAGCAAAGATGTTAGTTTAGTCACGTGCTCAACATAGTTTTATGATCGGCATTCAATAAAACGTGTACAATTCTGAGTTCTTACGTGGATTTGGCATTGAAATCTGCAGCTGGGCCTTTAGCGTTGGCCCAGTGTCTTTGGATGCGCTATAAATTGCGCTCAAGACCTCTGTCTCATTTGCGATCTGGGCCTCTGTTGGGCCAATTGCTCATGTAGAATCATCATAAGTGGTCTGCCTTTTAATGGGGCCCAACATGGATTTAGGCCCCTTCAACGTCAATAATATTTAGTTCGAATTCATTATCATCCCATTGGTTACTAGAACTCAGTTTGAACATTTAATTAAAATTAGAAAAATAAGAATCCTCTTAGCCTTGTTAAGTAATCAAGTAAGCCCATTTATTAGATTGGAGGTGAGTCATATTAGACAACGCCAATAGTTTATGGCCCTCCGAGTTTGATTTAATTTCTTCTTTTAATTCGGATTTGAGGTGCGCCATGCCAAACAAAGACGAAAATTGCATGGCCCTCATTTAATTATTGCTTTAATCTTTAGAATTCGAGGAGTGTCATTTAACAAATTTTCCATGGCCCTCACAAAGTTAAAATGAGTAGTTGCTTTAGGCACACTATTTTAATAATATTACCTTCCTAAATTCTGGTGTGCATTTCATGTGACCCAAATCCGAATCTTAATAACGTTGAATAAAATGGGTTTCGGATTGTGGGTGCATTTCATGTGGCGCAATCCAAAGACATGCTTTAGACGACGTTAAATCTTCTTTAAAATAAATAAAAGCGGTTTTGAAGTAAAAATGCACATAGGTTCAAAATATTTTAAAATCAGATAACTATGCCAATAATAACAGTTGAGTGACCGTGCTAGAACTACGGAACTCGGGAGTGCCTAACACCTTCTCTCGGGTTAACAGATTTCTTTACCCGAATTTCTGGTTCGCGGACTGTGATACAGAGTCCTTCTTTCCTCGATTCGGGATTTAAACCGGTGACTTGGGACACCATAAATTATCCCAAGTGGCGACTCTGAATTTAATAAATAAATAATCCCATTTCGATTATCACTTTAAATTGGAAAAACTCCCTTATATACTCCCTTCCGGGGGTGTAGTGAAAAGGAGGTGTGACAGCTCTGGCGACTCTACTGGGGATCGAACCTAGAATCTCTGGTTCAGGGTTCAAGAATTCGAGCTTAGATGAATTGTTATAGTTGGCTTTATCCATTATCTTATTTTGTTACATGTTTGGGCCTAATGGGCTAGTTGTTGCTTTCACCGCTTTGATATTTTGTGAATTGTATATAAACTGTTGCGAAATCCCTTTTCTCTCTGAGTTTTCTAAATCATGAAGAAGTGTGAACTTCGTGTGACTTATTTTTTGGTAGAGTCATATTCCAAATTTAGAACGAGGTTCGGGTAAGTTGCAAAGCCGGTGAAGCTTCTGTATTCCCGGTACGCTGCCTCCCTGGCTCGAGCTGTCCGCTCGGGTAAGCCAGGTCTAGAATAAATAAACCCAAGTTTTTAAACCTAGTATAACAATACCTCATGCTGGATCCCTAGTAGGAATGTTTGTTTGCATCATGTGCATTTTGACTTTGGAGACTCAACACAGGGGTTGGGTCTGTCTAGGACAGGTGCACCCGAAATAAAAAAGACCATCCTAATGCATTTTACTTGCTACTTGTGCATTTATTTGTTTCGGATTTGCACGCTGACCGTCTTTTGAATAAAAGGGAGAGAATTTGGAAAAGAAAATAGCAGTGTGAGGTAATTACCTGCGGTGAAAACCAATGTCCCTAAAATATACTGAAACTCTACCAGAATTTTGAAAAAAAGAGGGGAATTTTGTGGATTTTAAAGAAAAATAGAAAATATATCCTTGTGTTTTTGGGAAAAGAAAAAGAAGTTGGGTTTATTTTCTTAAATTTTTTCCCGAACTACGCCAGTTTGATTCTCACAGGGTGTGAGATACGTAGACAACCCCCGTCGGGGTCCAACTTCCTTTTTGCAAAAATAACACAAAAGAACAAAATTTTTACTTTAATTTGAAAATAATTAGGGTGGTGCCATTCTTGTCAGAAATAGCCAAATGTCCCTAAAAGGGCGCCGGAAGGCCCTTTTTGCAAGAACATCCACTTTTAGTCACTTTTGGCTGGTTAGCCGACACAGCCTTAAAATCTTCGTTTTCGAAATGCTGAAAGGCCGTATCCGCAACGATTCATTTTTCTTGAGTCAAAATGAGTCATAGTTTCCTTTTAATTAAAATCACCTAAATAAATGTGCAGGATGAGCACAATTCAAAATGAACCTTTCTCAGTCCGTGAAGAGATCCCTTTGGAGCTATATATGTGGTGGCATGATTTGGGGGAAGATAGCAGAAAGGCTGTGACAAAAGCATTGGGCGGTCTTATCGGGCTCTTGAAGGTTAAGCCAAGAAAAGACGTGATTGAGGCCTTGATACCATTCTGGGACCCATCGCATAATGTATTTCACTTCGCTGATTTCGAGTTAACTCCTACACGGGAAGAGATATCAGGCTATGCCGGTTTCGAAGGGAATCCTAGAAGTCAATACCCGGTGGCACCAAGAACAATAACCCCTCATAAATTATTGGAATTGTTAAGCATTAGTCGTGACATCCGAGGCGGAAATTTGGCTAAAGAGTTCTGTACCTTCTACTTTCTGTATCGACGTTACGGGAATCCCCGTGGCTTCGAAACGCCAAATACCGGTCTTACTCATGCAGGAAACCAATACAAGTGGGAAACTCGGAGAGGATTAGCTTTCATTGTAGCGTTCTTGGGTATTTTGGTCTGCCCTAGAAAAGACGGGAACATAGAGTTGGGACTTGTAGGGATAGCCGACTTTATGATGAAAAAGACAAATGGGACTATAGTGCCGTTGATCTTGGCGGAAATTACCGAGCACTGACCCATTGTCGAGAAGGAGGGAAGCTCTTTGAAGGGTGCAATATGTTGTTACAATTATGGATGGAGGAACACCTTTGCCACCGTCCTGGATACTTGAATTGTGGTATGACTGGCCTTGAATGCATCAAAAAACATGAAAAATAGGTAGAGGGTTATGAGTTCCCGGATGGTATAGAAGCATGACATGTTCATCTGAGATCTTTGACTGCAAACAAGATCGAATGGACGATCGGGTGGCTCTCGATCAATGAAGTGATCTATATGTCGGCCGAGGTGTGTTTTTTGCTGCTGATGGGTCTTCAGAGTATCCAGCCTTATGCTCCGCACAGAGTCCTACGTCAATTAGGCGAATATCAGACCATCCCACACGATGAAGATTTGAGTCGGCAGGTTATTATGTTAGAGCCAAAAGCTGCCTTCCCAGAAGAAAAAGTGCATCGGATTTGGCATCAGTGCAGATTCTTAGGGCCTAATACTCAAGTACGAGATCTATTCAGAGGCGAGGTGGAGCCCAGTTATATTGCTTGGTATGGTAAAAGATCCCGCATTCAACATGAGCCCGAAAGGCCCGCAAAGAGACCCCATGTCCAACAGTTCACCGACGGAGCACAGGTGCAATGGGATTGGTTGGCCAAAGAAAACGAGTACAGGGCTACCATAAGCAAATTGGAGAAACAAGTCAGGGACCTTCTGTTTGAAAATAGCTTGCAAGCCACGACAGACGAAGGAGAAAAGAAAAAGCTAACCATAGAAAATGAGGCCCTTCGAGCCCAGATTCAGAAAATGAAAATAGCTGTAGAAAACCCAGCCCGAAGTGCCAAAGATGAGAAACTCATAGCTAACTTGAGGCAGAAAGTGAGTGACTATAGTTTTGATTTGAACAAAGCAGAAAGTGAACTAGCCAAGGATCGAAAACAGTTGGCTAAAAATGCAGATGAACGAGCACGCCTGGTTAAGCAGTTGAAAGAAAAGTACGATGATGAGGTTGCGAGATTAAAGAAAAGGGCCATCACCATGGAAAACAAAATGATGAAACATGCGAAAGACTTCAAGGTTGAAAGAGAACATTGTTATATGGCATTGGCACAATTAGAAATAGATTTTCAACAACTTTAGGAGTAAAATCAAGTGGCCGAGCAAACTTTGGGGGCCAGGGCCCAGCAGATTGGGCGTTTGTTACAAGAAAAAGGTGTCATAAGAGAGAGAATCAGAAACATCGCCGATTACATCGTTATAAATTACCAAATCTGTGAGGATATGACTCGCACTACCTTCTTCGCGGCATTAATGACATTCGTTAAACAGATAATGAGTGACTTGAACCGACTTCAAAGGGATCTTGCATATAGGCCCGCGGCGAGACCGAATGATGTCCCGCGGGCACCAGGAGCATTGATGTATTCATGATTTTTCATTTGAGTCTATATTTCCTTTTTCGTTAGAGTCTATCAGTTGTGTTGAGTTTGTATTTTCTTTTTGCTGGAGTCTGTCAATTGTGTTCGAGTCTGTATTTTCTTTTGTTGGAGTATGATAGTTTATTTTGGAGTCTATATTTCATCTTTTCATCAGCATCTGTTAGTTTCTTTTGGAGTTTGTTAGTGTTGAGTCTTTGTAATCAAAGCGTTTACTTTTTAATTGAAAATCCCAAAAATTGTTTTATTATTTACTTTTGTACTTATCTCTCAGAACTATGCTCGGTCTGATTCATGTGGAGTCATGATACGTAGGCAATCTCCATAGGATTCGACCATAACCAAATGAGAAAAAAAGAAAAGAAAAAAGAAGAGAGGAAAAAAAAACAAGAGAAAAAAAAAGAAAAGAGAGAAAATAAGAGAAAAACAATGGCAAAACAAGAGGGAAATGAGAGGAAAAACAAAGAAAAGCAAAGGCCAGAATGGAAAAAGAGAAGAAAGAAGTTGCAAATGGAAAAGCCGGGATGCCGCAAGTAGCCGATCAAATGCATAATAGAAACGGTTAATTGCTTAGGTGCATTCATTCCCCAAATATGTGGTTACTAATTTGTTAAAGCCCTAACCACTAACAAGGTTGTTGTTGATGTATTGAGTTCAGGTAGGTGGTTAGTTGATTGGAATTCTAGCAACTCACTCATACAACACCCGATCAAAAGACAAGCTGAATATGGCCAACCAAGAACTGGAGACAAGTATTTTCGACCTGTCAAAAGAGGTGGAAGAACTGGATGTTAATGCAATGAAGGAATAGATGTATAAGTTAAAGCAGCAGATGGCTGAGATGTACCAAGCCTGGGCAAAGGGGCATCCACCACCGGTTTATTCCGCCAACCCTGCTTATATCCCACCATCGGCCCAACCTCAGGAGCCTCCCACTGTGAACTCATCTCCAGCCTTTCCCCTATACCAACAATGCTATGGCACCACTTCCCATACTTCTTAAGCTACACCACCCAAAAAAGTCCCATACCCTCCCCCACCAATTACACCCGTTTTGTGGCACCTCCACCTGCTACATTACACTGATCTTCCAGTGAACCTCTGTTCCAAACTCACGACAACCAGTACTATACCCTGAACCCACCTTCAAAGTTCCAGAACCATATTCTTACACCCCTCATCTTGATCTCCTGGCAGAGACCGAGAAGCCACCCAAAAATTTCGAGCATGAAGAGATGATCAAAAAGGTCAAAGGCTTAGAACAATCGTTCAGAGATATGAGGGGGTTGTGAGGTCAAGTAAGTGTGTCCTATAAAGATTTATGTATGTTCCCAGATGTTCAGTTACCAGCAGGGTTCAAAATGCCCAAGTTTGATCTGTACGACGGGCATGGTGACCCAGTAGCACACTTAAGAGGATTTTGTAGCAAGATGAGAGGAGCAAGTGGAAGAGATGAATTGCTGATGGCATATTTCAGCCAAAGTTTGAGTGGATCGGTATTAGAATAATATACCAGACAAGATCACAGCAGGTGGTACACATGGGACGATTTGGCCCAAGCCTTTGCCTGCCATTTTCAGTACAATCTCGAAATTATCCCAGACCGTTTGTCATTAACAAAGATTGAGAAGAAGCCCGGTGAGAGTTTCAGGGAATATGGATTCCGTTGGAGAGAGCAAGCAGCAAGGGTTGACCCTCCGATGAAAGAAAGTGAGATGGTTGATTATTTCTTGCAGGCTTTGGAACCCACTTATTTTGGTCACTTGGTGTCAGCAGTGGGTAAGTCCTTTAATGAAGTTGTAAAAATGGGAGGCATGGTTGAGGAGGGACTCAAATCCAACAAGATCATGAGTTATTCAGCAATCAAAGCGACCACCCAGGCCATTCAAAATGGTACTGGAGGTGTACTCGGGAAAAAGAAGAAAGAGGACATTGCAACAATTGAGTCGGGAGCTTGGGTTGGTTCCAGGAACCTTTCACGTTACTACAACCCGCCTCGACCCTACCACCAAACTTACCCCCACACTCCATATAGCCCACCGCCACACTACTACCCACCGCCAGATCCCCATTTTTCCATCCATCATGCACAAACCTATACCCAAACTCCGGCATACACACAATGGCATGCACCGGCTCCACAAAGTCTATACCTAGCTCCACAAAATGTCCATCCACCCCTAAGAGCTTACAGAAATCCCCCTGGAACAGGTTTTAGGCCCAATAAAGCCTTTAAGAATGAGAGGTTGCAGAAGCAGAAGACTTTCACTCTGTTGGGAGAATCATATGCTAGTCTATTTCGCAGACTGAGACAGTTGGGTATGTTGAATCCGATCGAGGCTAAACTTCCGAATCCCCCTCCCAAAAATCTTGACCGCTCGGTGAGTTGTGAGTATTGTTCAGGGACCCCAGGTCACAACATAGAGAAATGCTGGAAATTGAAAATAGCTATGCAAGAGCTCATTGATACTAATCGGATTGAGGTCCAAGCCCCGGAGGCACCCAACATCAACCAGAACCCGTTGCCGGCCCATCATGAGACTAATATGATTGAGATAGTGCATAAGGGAGGGGAGCCTAAGAAGCCTTTGCAAACCGTCATGATGATTCGGGCTAGTGAAGCCAATCCATTTGAAAAGTCAACAAGTGAGAAGTTTGTGATCAAGTTGAACGGGGCAAATAATGAACCATCTGTTGAGGTCAAGAAGCGGCCTCAAGTGGCGTTGTAGGAAAACATGAAAGAGCAAAAATGGTTGTGCCAGGAGTGACGAACAAGCCTGTGGTAATTATGAAGGGCGCCCACACAAATCCTGTCATTATCAAACCGGTAACTCAATTACCGATAGTCAATAGCAAGGCAGTCCCATGGAATTATGAACGAGTGATAGTGACTTACAAGGGGAAAGAGGTTAAAGAAGAAGTGTGTGAGACCCATGGTTTGATTCGATCGGGGAGATTCTTTGCCCTCGAAGAGTTGAGAAAAGCTAAGACCTCAAAAGATAACCCAGTGTTGGTGAAGAAAGCGGTGACCGAGGAAGAAGCAGAAGAATTTCTGAGAAAGATGAAAGTACAGGACTATTCCATTGTGGAGCAGTTATGGAAGACACCGGCTCAGATGTCGCTCTTATTATTATTGATCCATTCAGACGAGCACCGTTGGGCTTTGATGAAGATCTTGAACGAAGCCCACGTTCCTGACAAAATCTCAATAAACCACTTGGAAAAGATAGCTAACAAGATATTTGAGGTAAACAGAGTCACTTTTTCTGATGATGAGTTGCCCGTAGAGGGTACCGAGCACAATAGAGCCCTCTATCTCACGGTAAAATGTAAATATTCCGTGGTTACTCAGGTACTAGTTAACAATGGTTCCAGTGCAAATATTTGCCCTCTTTCCACTCTGAACAAGTTGAAGGTGGATGATGAAAGAATTCGCAAGAACAGTATCTGCGTTCGGAGATTCGACGGTGGATGGAAAGATTCGGTCGGTGATATAGTGCTCGAGCTTACAATAGGGCCAATTGAATTTACTATGGAATTCCAGGTTCTCGATGTAGCTGTTTCTTACAATCTGTTATTAGGTCGACCCTGGATTCATGCTGCTAAAGAGGTCCCGTCCACTCTGCATCAAATGGTTAAGTTTGAATAGGATAGACAGGAAATTGTTGTGCATGGAGAAGACAATTTGTGTGTTCCCAATAATGCCATTGTTCCATTCATAGAGTTTGAAGGCGACAAGGGGCCATGGGTTTATCAGGTTTTTGACACGGTATCGGTAGAGAAAATTCCTGAAGGGAAGTGCGTGCCGACTCCAAGGGTAGCTGCTGCATCAGTCATGGTAGCCGTTGAAATGTTGAAAAATGGTTTTGTGCCGGGGAAGGACTTGGGTTCATCTCTGCAAGGTATCGTACAGCCGGTTTCTCTTCCTAAAAACTTGGATACATTTGGTCTGGGGTTCAAGCCCACAGTCGCAGACGTGAGAAGAGCTAGAAAAATGAAACAGAAAGCATAGGCCCTTCCAAAGCCAGTCCCGCGTCTTTCCCGATCATTTGTCAAGCCTGGTACCCGAAAGCGCTCAGTAACGATAGTCCCCAATTCAGTGGTTGATGTGGATGGAGATTTGATGGAAAGGTTCGAGAGGATATTCGCTGATGTGAACGTGTTGGAAGCTGGAGAGGGCTCTAGCAAGGCGGATGTGCAATTTGTTGGGCCCAGTGCAAAGATTAACAATTGGGAAGCTACTCCCCTCCCCACCAGGAAGGAGTTTTGGTAGTTTGCTTTGATTTTCTTTCAATTTACCTGGATTATTCCAGGGTTGTAATTCAGATTCTATGTTCCGTCCGTTTGGATGTATAAACCCCGTTATCTTTAATTTCAATGAAATGCAATTTCTCTTTTCCTTTCTTCCTGATAGTTTTATTTTTGTTTTCTTTTCTTCCTTGTACAGTTCTTTTTATGCTGGCTTCAATGATATGACATGCATGCGGAATCTCTGGCCCAGTCTTAAAAGCCAATCTAATTCTGAAATAGTAATTCAAGAAATAGAGTGTGATGTTGAATCAGACTATGACGAGGATGAAGCCTTTGAAGAGATTAGTAAAGAATTAAGCCATTTTGAAGAAAAACCCAAGCCTAACCTGAGTGATACAAAAGCAATCAATTTAGGTGACCAAGATAATGTCCGAGAAACTAAAATAAGTGTCCATCTTGAACCATAACTCAAAGAGGAGATAATTAAAACACTGTTCGAGTATAAAGATGTTTTTGCGTGGTCCTATGATGACATGCCAGGTCTACGCACTGGCTTGGTGGTTCACAAATTGCCTACTGATCCGACATTCCCCCCTGTCAAGCAGAAGCTGAGGAAATTTAAAACTGATATGAGTGTGAAAATTAAGGAAGAGGTCACCAAATAGTTTGAGGCCAAGGTCATTCGGGTCACTCGGTATCCCACTTGGTTAGCCAATGTAGTGCCTGTGCCGAAGAAGGATGGCAAGACCAGGGTGTGTGTTGATTATCGAGACCTCAACAAGGCGAGTCCCAAGGATAACTTCCCACTGCCGAACATCCATATATTGATCGATAATTGTGCCAAACATGAGATTGGTTCTTTTGTGGATTGTTATGCGGGCTACCACCAGATCTTAATGGATGAAGAAGACGCAGAAAAGACAGCATTCATCATGCCCTGGGGAATGTACTGTTATCGGGTCATGCCATTTGGTTTGAAAAATGCTGGGGCAACCTACATGAGGGCAATGACGACCATATTCCACGACATGGTACACAGGGAGATCGAGGTTTATGTGGACGATGTGATTGTAATGTCTAGAAAGCATTTTGACCATGTCAAAGACCTGAGAAAGTTCTTCCAAAGGCTTCGCAGGTACAATCTCAAGCTTAATCCTGCAAAATGCACGTCTGGTGTTCCGTCTGGAAAGTTGCTAGGATTCATAGTTAATTAGACCCGTCAAAAATCAAAGCCATCCAGGAATTGCCGCCTCCAAAGAACAAGACTGAGGTAATAAGTTTGTTGGGAAGATTGAATTACATCAGTCGGTTTATTGCTCAGCTCACGACAACTTGTGAGCCTATCTTCAAATTGTTAAAGAAATATGCTGCAATCAAGTGGACAAATGAATGTCAAGAAGCATTTGATAAGATAAAGGGGTACTTGTCAAACCCACCTGTGTTGGTCCTGCCAGAACCAGGGAGACCTTTGATTCTGTATTTGACAGTCTTGGAAAATTCATTTGGATGCGTGTTAGGACAATATGACATCATTGGTAGGAAGGAGCAGGCCATATATTATCTCAGCAAGAAGTTCACATCTTACGAGGTTAAGTACACTTAGCTTGAGAGGACATGTTGCGCCATAACTTGGGTAGCCCAGAAGCTGAAACATTATTTGTCATCTTATACTACTTACCTCATCTCTCGCTTGGATCCGTTGAAGTATATCTTCTAAAAGCCTATGCCTACGGGAAGGCTCGCAAAGTGGCATATCTTGCTCACAGAATTTGACATTATCTATGTGACTAGGACAGCAATGAAAGCACAAGCATTGGCCGACCATTTGGCTGAGAATCTTGTGGATGAAGAATATGAACCTTTGAAGACTTACTTCCCTGATGAAGAGGTAATGCACATTGATAAGTTAGAACAGATTGAAAGGCCAGGATGGAAGCTTTTCTTTGATGGTGCTGCTAACATGAAAGGCGTTGGAATAGGAACGATACTTGTTTCTGAAATAGGGCATCATTACCCTGTTACAGCACAACTTCGGTTCTACTGTACTAACAACATGGCGGAATACGAGGCATGCATTTTGGGTTTGAGGATGGCTGTGGACATGGGTGCCCAGGAAGTCTTGGTCTTGGGTGACTCGGACCTTCTGGTACACCAGATTCAGGGAGAATCGGAAACACGGGATTTAAAACTCATACCGTACCAGCAATTCTTGCATGATCTTTGTCAACAGTTTCAATCAATAGAGTTCAGGCATATTTCGAGGATCCACAATGAGGTCGCTGATGCTTTGGCTACTCTGGCATCAATGTTACATCATCCAGATAAGGCTTATGTAGACCCGTTGCATATTCAGGTCCGCGATCAACATGCTTATTGTAACGTGGTGGAAGAAGAACTCGATTGAGAACCTTGGTTTCATGATATCAAGGAATACATCCAAAGGGGAGTATATCCAGTACAAGCCATAGGTGATCAAAATCGAACAATTCGTCGCTTGGCAAGTGGATTTTTCTTCAATGAGGAGTTTTGTACAAAAGAACTCCAGATCTTGGGTTATTAAGATGTGTGGATGCCAGATAGGCCGCGGCTATCATGACCGAAGTACATATTGGAGTCTGTGGACCACACATGAGTGGGTATGTGCTGGTAAAGAAGATTCTCCGGGCCGGTTATTATTAGCTCACTATGGAGCGAGATTGTATCAGTTTCGTGCGTAAATGTCATCAGTTTCAAGTGCATGGAGATTTGATTCAGTCTCCACCATCTAAATTACAAACAATGTCTGCACCATGGCCTTTTGTTGCTTTGGGAATGGATGTCATTGGACCAATCGAGCCAGCAGCGTCCAACGGGCACAAGTTTATTCTGGTGGCCATCGATTATTTCACCAAGTAGGTAGAGGCTAAAACATTCAAGTCTGTAACCAAAAAGGCGGTGGTTGATTTTGTGCATTCAAATATCATTTGCCGGTTTGGGATACCGAAGGTGATCATTACAGACAATGGGGCTAATCTCAATAGTCATCTGATGAAAGAGGTATGTTAGCAGTTCAAGATTACACATCGCAATTCTACCCCATACCGCCCTAAGGCAAACAGAGCAGTTGAGGCGGCCAACAAGAACATAAAGAAAATACTTCGAAAAATGGTGGAAGGTTCTAGGCAGTGTCATGAAAAGCTGCCGTTTGCATTGCTGGGTTACCGCACTATTGTCCGTACTTCAGTAGGGGTGACTCCTTATTTGTTGGTGTATGGTAATGAAGCAGTGATACCTGCAGAAGTGGAAATTCCATCCCTTCGAATTGTCGCGGAGGCTGAGATCGATGATGAGGAGTGGGTTAAAACCCGCTTGGAACAACTGAGTTTGATCGATGAGAAGAGACTGGCAGCAGTGTGTCATGGCCAGTTATATCAACAGAGAATGGCAAGAGCATACAACAAGAAGGTGTGTCCATGGAAGTTTGAAGTGGGGCAGTTAGTATTGAAACGCATTCTTCCTCATCAGGTTAAAGCAAAAGGAAAATTCGCCCCAAATTGGCAGAGGCCGTTCGTTATGACTAGAGTGTTGTCCAATGGTGCATTGTATTTGACAGATGTAGAAGGCAAATGTGTAGAAATGTCTATCAATTCTGATGTAGTCAAGAGATATTATGTATGATTTCTTTCTTTGATTGTACTTGTTTGTATTTGGCATGTCTCGAATATTGAAATGACGAAGGCATTTTGTTCTCCTATCTAAACATTTTATCCATCGTTACCCCTTTGAGCCTCATTTATTTTCTTTCATACCCCTCCTTCGGAATCAATAGCAAATATCGGAAACACAAGCGTAAAGATAAGTAAAGGAAGGAGAGAAAAAGAGAAAGGAAAAAGAAAAGAGAAAGAAAAGAATGGAAGGAGAAAGAAAAGAATGAAAAGAAAAAGAAAAGAAAAAGAAAAAGAGAAAAAAAGAGAAAGAAAAAGAGAAGAAAAATCAATACAAACAAAGTAATTCCTATGTCATGAACTACGTTCGACCTGATTCCTTTTAAGGATACGTAGGCAGCCTCACGGTTCGGTCCCATCAAAGTAAAAATCCAAAAGTCCCCAAACAAGAAACTAGGGCAGAAGTTGTGGTTGTTATCAGAAATCTGATTCCGAAGGTTGTAAGTTGGAACCCAATCAAATTGGTTTGAGCTTTTTATAGTCTTCCTTTCTAAACCCATCCAAAAGCCACATTACGGTCCAAAGAAAGATCTTCCGATCAGTCTTCGGGAAATGCCAAGTCAAGCAGGTAGAGGTGATTCATGTTAGGGGCAACACTTTGGTCCAAACAGGGAAAAGAAATAAAAAATGAGAGAGTCTTATTGGTGAAAAGCCTCGCGGGCACCGTAAGGCGACGGGAGTAGAGAAAAATAAAAATGAGAGAGTCTTATTGGTGAAAACCCTCACGGGCACCTTAAGGCAAAAGTGAGTTGATAGATGGACGAATGAGAGAGGTCTGCTGGTAAAAACCTTTCAAGGCACTGCAGGACGAACAAGGTCGGGATTTGGGTGAAGAAATCAGGTTACAAGAATTCCGGTCAACAAACTGTGGCAACTGGATGTTGATTGTTTGGACAGATTGAGCTGATTAATCCAAAATGCATGTCATGATCATTGGTACCAGCTGTTCCACTCAGATAAATCTCTTTTCTTTTTCTCTTCATAGTCTTCCAGTTTTGGATTTCTTTATCTTTAACTTTGAAAGTCATTGCATTTCATTTCTCTTGGGTTTATTTCTTTAAGACGTTCCCCAATGTCAGTTATATTTAAGCAAATAAGAAGGAATTTCAAAGTTCACTACCAACTTCCAAAATTGCAAAGCACAGCGTGGTCAGAGCATACTAAGGATAACAAGATGTAAAGGGGGGGGGGTACAAGGAATCACCGGAAATTTCATTTGGGGAATGATTTGGTAATTTCATGGAAATGCAAAGGTTCAGATAAAGGGGTCAAAGGTGTAAAACAATAGCATGAGTATAGAACACTTGGGTCGTCAAAGGTCAGGGGTTTGAAAGTCAGTCAGAAAGTCAGGCGGTTCAGGGCCAGTGCGGGGAAGACAGTCAAAACAAAACAATGCAGTGGAAGGATCTTCAGCACGAATGCCATCAACTAACCACCATTTTAAACTGACAAATGTTCTTTGATTGAAACAGGGGCCAAAAAGTTCGTTTGTTTCGGAGGAACTCTCCGCAAGGAAAGGCAGGCATCAAACAGGTTTGACAGTAAGTTTCAGGACCCTCTTGAAAAATGGGACCTAGTTTAAAGTTCAAAACAATCATGAGTCACATAATTTAGCACAAATGTATCCCTAGAGGAATATAAGTTGGTCTGCATGTTTAAAATAGGATTCAATTATGAGTTTTCAGGACCCTCCTGAATAATGGGACCTAGTTTTAAAGATTTCCATTAGATCACAAGATGTAGCATAAAATCCTATCATAAGGTAGTATAATTCAGTCATAAAAGTGTCATTTTAGGACAAGACTTGATTTTGATTTTCAGGGTCTTCCTGGATAATAGGATGTAGTTTAAAACCCTCTTAGATAACAGGACTTAGCGGAAGCAATACATTTAGAAGATATAGCTTAGATCTATAATTGTCAGTTGGCAAGACCTCCCTAGATAATAAGACTTAGCTTTCAAATTCTTAGTAATAATTGGTAGAATGATTCAGTTTAACACTCACCCATGTGCCCAGCTACCAAACTGAGGCAGAAAAGTTTCTTTGTTTTATCTGTTTTATCTATTTTGAAATCAGGAGCCCGCCTGGAAAGCAGAGAATACTTTCAAGAGCAGCAGTCAGGAGCCCGCCTGGAGAACAGGGGAGTACAATTTAAGTTTAGCCTTCAAATCCTCTGTTTTATCTATTTTGAAATCAGGAGCCCGCCTGAAGAGCAGGGAATACATTCAAGTTTAGCAATCAGGAGACCGCCTGGAGAGCAGGGAATAAGTTTCAAGTTGAAGTCAGGAGCCCGCCTGGAGAGCAGGGAATGCATTCAAGTTTAGCAATCAGGAGCCCGCCTGGAGAGCAGGAAATACGTTTCAAGTTGAAGTCAGGAGCCCACCTGGAGAGCAGGGAATACGTTTCAAATTGAAGTCAGGAGCCCGCCTGGAGAGCAGGGGATACATTTCAAGTTGAAGTCAGGAGCCCGCCTGGAGAACAAGGGAATACAATTCAAGTTTTAGCTTTCAAATTCTTTGCTTTGTCTATTTTTGAAGTTAGGAGCCCGCCTGGAGAGCAGGGAATGCACTTCAAGTTAGAAGTCAGGAGCCCGCCTGGAAAGCAGGGAATACATTTCAAGTTTGAAGTCAGGAGCCCGCCTGGAGAGCAGGGAATACATTTCAAGTTCAGCAATCAGGAGCCCGCCTGGAGAGCAGGGAATACATTCAAGTTCAGTAATCAAGTGTCCAATCAGAGAAAGGAAAAACATCATCAAAGTGTAGTTGGCAGTCAGGCATCCACCTGGAGAAGCGGAAAACATCTCAGATTATAATTCAAAGCGGCAACAAGGGGATTCTATCGGGAGAATACAAGTCAACAAGAACCACCAGAGCAAGGCTGGATTTATAAATATGATTTTGTAATGCATAGATCATAGTATAGTCTAGCTTCTTTTCATTTTATCATGGTGTAATAAGGGGATGCAGTAAGCAGTAGCAGCAGCAGCAGCAACAGTGAAATCACAGCTTCATGGTAGTCCCAGCTACCAAAACTTCCCGAACAACACTGACCTGATTCCTTTTTTAGCCAAGGATATGTAGGAAACCTCAGAAGCAGGGTGCGGTCAAATCTTTCAAAAATGCTTCATATAGAGTATTCAAATGGGCAAAAATCGCTCGTATCCGCTCACTTATCTTTGCACGAAAACTCTTCGTGTTTCCGGGCAAAGAGGGGCAACTGTGAGCACATAATTTTTGCCCTATATGAATTACTCCCATAAATTCAAAACAAAATAATTTCTTTAGTGTTGGCAATTTTGTGGATTTTTGTGACATTTTCTGTTTATTGTTTGCATTCAGCTGTGAATGTTTATTTTATTTTAACTAATGGAAAACACAAAAATACATGGCATTTGCATGTTGGATTTAACTCTATATTCTAGGATTAATTAGCAAATTAGTTGTTTTATAAAAATGGAAAAATTACAAAAACTGGCTTACTTTTGCATTTTTAGCCTTTTAGCTTTAGATTAGTAATTTTCTCTTTTAATTTAGGAGTAATTAATTTCTGTAAATATCATAGTAGATAATTAGCCTAATTTTAAAGATTAGATCAATTTAGGGGTTAATTTGGGATTTCAATTAATTATAGAAAAAAGAAAAAGAAAAAGAGGATTAATAGAAAAAGAAAAAGAGAAAAGGAATTTGCTCTTAAACATATATTGGGCTAAATCCAACCACATGCCCAATTGTTAAGCACTGAAACCTGGCCCAAACCCGCGTCTCAACACGGTCCGGTCACCCCTTCATCCGAAACGACGTCGTTTTGTTATCCTTTAATCTCGACCGTCGAGGTTAGTTGATCTGACGGTCCAGAACTAACCTCATCTTGATATATAAGTGTCCAAATAGCCCCTACCCCCTCTCATCTCTTTTACCATACCCTCATCACCTCTGCTGGAACCGCCTGCCGGAAATCGTCTCCGCCGGCGGCGCTGCTCCAATCGACCCCAAATTAATGCCATAGACTCCCCTCCTTCTCCTCTTTCCAAATCTCCAAAACCCCTCCCTCGAATCTTATCAGAACTCTTTGAATCTTGAATCGAAGAGGACGACCAAAATCCTAACTCGTCCAATCGGCCCCAAAATCACACCACAGAACCAACTTGACCCCCTCTTCCCAAATTCCGGGTTGATTTCCCTCGAATATTGGTGAAGCTCCTCGAATCTGGATTTGAATGAACAACCCTAAAAGTCCAAAGGTCAGAATCAGTGAGGTTTAGAAGATTTAGGCCTAAATTGATGTTACTCGTGTGTTCTTGATATTAAGAACATACGATTAACTTCGGATTGGGTCGGAATCGATAAGTTGAAGGCTGTCACTTAGGCCCTTTTGTCCGGGTCCTCTTGGGTATGTTTTTTGTCTTCTCCTCAGTTCTTTTCCTCCTCTACTTCGTCGTTTCTTCTATTATTTGTTGTCCCGTTAGGTTCTTTGTGTTCGTTTATGGTTGTCTATTATGCATGTTATTTTAAAAAAAATGTTAGGTCACTTAGCTTGATTAGTTAGGTTAGTTTTATCTGGTAATCTCTTTAATCTTAGTACAGTACTTGATTTCTGTTGTTCAGACTCGTCTTTGTTTTGAACATTTTGTTTCAATCAATTCGACTTGGGTTGGGTTTGGGTTTATGCCTCTGATCTTTGATTTACTAGTTTGGGCCGGACCTGAATAAATTCAATTGGGTTGAATCGACCCATGCTCTGTCCGATTCCTTCAGGTAATAACAGGATCATTAAGGGGTAATTTGGGTAGTCTAGGCTTGAGAATCTTATATAACTGAACTAGGAAGCTTCCTAGAAGCTAGGGTGGGGGGCTATTCTGAATATACTGAGGTTTACACTAGGGATTTCTAAGCTAAAATGAAAATTTTAGAAGGTTTTAAGTGCAATTTTGAACTCTTTAAGGCTGCCCTAGTAGCTTTCTATAAAGGCATTGTTACTTAGAGCTCAAGTCAGATTTTTGAGAGCAAAAAAGATCAGAGATACACCAGACGCCTAAAATAAGAAAACACTATTCCATTGGAACTCTGCCCTAAATCTTAAGTTGTTCTTAGATTTCAAAACAATTTCTGAAGCCTTTTAAGTGTAAATGGCTTGATCTTGTGTTGGAAAAGCTTTGGGGTTTAGTTTGTTTGAAGTTTTCACTGTCCATTGATCTTTTGTTTGGGTTTTTTGAAAGTTTTAAAAGTTTTGAAGCAATTTTGGTTCATCTGAGGTTGAGTGTGAATTGATTTGGGTTTGGAAACTAGTTCAAGGTTGGGTCTTGGGGTTTGCTGTGTGTCAACTTGTGTTGAACTTGAGTTTTACTGGTTGGTACTCAAATCTATGCTGTGCTGCTCACTGCTAGCTACTGATTCTTCGCTATTTTGGTTTCTAACTTATTTCCAGGTATCTCCTTCAAACCTTGAATGGAAATGAAACTTGTTATGGCTATTTGTGTTGGAATCATGTAATTCGAGTCGAAGAAACTGATTGTTTCCCTTCTCTGTTACATTACCAGCTTCGAAGTCTATTATATTTTGTTTTCATGTTCTTCCTAGGCTCACATAAGTTATTTAGTTTCTTGTCATTATCTTTGTAGTTCTTTTATGGTGTTGTATAAATGTTTCCATTTTACTTGCTTAGCTTAAATGTTTGAAGGTCCCTGATCATATGTATGAGTAGTAGAGAACTACTGCAAAGAAATTTTAGTAATGTCAAGTATGTTTCAGGTCTATTTTGGCCTGTTGAGGCCAATGTTGTTGGATTAAGAGCATGCTGCTCAGTTTTCTTTAGTTTAACTATACATTTAAAACCTTGCAGGTTGAGGCCTATTTATTTTTACGAAGGAAGGTCATACATATGTTATCTGCTTATGAGGAGACTCGATATCGAGTCTTAAAGCCTCCAGCAGTTGGCCTTGAAATCTGGTTTGGGCTCGTTTGGGCCCAAAGTTCATTTTCCTTGTGGTGTAGTCTTGTGAGTCCAATGCAAGCGTGGGTCCGAGGTGCAGAAAGATCAGAATTATAATTTTAGTTGATTTATATTTAAATAATCAAAGAAGCAAAGATGTTAGTTTATTCACGTGCTCAACATAGTTTTATGATCGACATTCAATAAAACGTGTACAATTCTGTGTTCTTACGTGGATTTGGCATTGAAATCTGCAGCCGGGCCTTTAGCGTTGGCCCAGTGTCTTTGGATGCGCTATAAATTGCACTCAAGACCTCTGTCTCATTTGCGATCGGGGCCTCTGTTTGACCAGTTGCTCATGTAGAATTATCATAAGCGGTCTGCCTTTTATTGGGGCCCGACACGGATTTAGGCCCCTTCAACGTCAATAATATTTAGTTCGAATTCATTATCAACCCATTGGTTACTAGAACTCAGTTTGAACATTTAATTGAAAGTAGAAAAATAAGAATCCTCTTAGCCTTGGTAAGTAATCAAGTAAGCCCATTTATTAGATTGGAGGTGAGCCATATTAGACAACGCCAATAGTTTATTGCCCTCCGAGTTTGATTTAAATTCTTCTTTTAATTCGGAATTGAGGTGCGCCATGCCAAACAAAGACGACAATTGCATGACCCTCATTTAATTATTTTTTTAATCTTTAGAATTCGATAAGTGTCATTTAACAAATTTTCCATGGCCCTCACAAAGTTAAAACGAGTAGTTGCTTCAGGCGCGTTATTTTAATAATATTACCTTCCTAAATTCGGGTGTGCATTTCATGTGACCCAAATCCGAATCTTAATAACGTTGAATAAAATAGGTTTCGGATTGCGGGTGCATTTCATGTGGCGAGATCCAAAGACATGCTTTAGACGACGTTAAATCTTCTTTAAAATAAATAAAAGCGGTTTTGAAGTAAAAATGCACATAGGTTCAAAATATTTTAAAATCAGATAACTATGCCAATAATAACAGTTGAGCGACCGTGCTAGAACCACGGAACTTGGGAGTGCCTAACACCTTCTCCCGGGTTATCAGATTTCCTTACCCGGATTTCTGGTTCGCGGACTGTGAAACAGAGTCCTTCTTTCCTCTATTTGGGATTTGAACCGGTGACTTGGGACACCATAAATTATCTCAAGTGGTGACTCTGAATTTAATAAATAAATAATCCCATTTCGATTGTCACTTTAAGTTGGAAAAACTCCCTTATATGCTCCCTTCCGGGGGTGTAGTGAAAAGGAGGTGTGACACCAATTATATGCGTGTGTCAAATAATATAAAAAAATATCTCATGAACATGATAACAAGTGTACAAGGTATATTTGAAGTGATATAGGGCCTAAGGAGAGCCTTTGGGACAAGTCGAGTTGGAAATTAGATGATAGGCTAATGTCTCAAATAAGCACGTATAAGACCTAACTTTAGACGATAATATTTAAATATATATAAGGATTTATGTGATGAACAACCTATCAGATGAAAACTCTTCGTGTCTAGTTTTTGACGCTTCAAACCGTTCCTCATTTGGACATTCCTAGAAGAAGTTATGATCAAATTACAAAAGGCTGGCAGTGAAGTACTGTTATAGTGTTCGGGTCCGCATTCGGGCTTGGAGGAGGAGTGAACTGGGGATATGAAGCGTCCGGAGAAACATCCGAAATCCAAAAATTTGGGCCTATTACTACAAGGTCGGGGAGAAAGAGACTATTTTGAGCTTTTGGGGTTAGGGTTCTTGAGGTCAAGAGGCAATTTTAAGCTCAAATCAAGTTCAACTAACTAAGGTAAGCTGTTAATGATATTTTGGGTTGATTCTTACTCAATATACATGAGTTCTAATATCATTCTTACACACAAATACTATAATTCATCATCAAATCTTCAAGAACACAAAAATCATCAAAGTTGTGATTTTTCAAGATTGGTCTACAAGACATAATTCTAATGTTTCAAACTCATTTGTTATGAGTAATTAGATGTAATTGTAGCATTTGTTACAAGTATTAATGGTTGAAAGATTGGATTATAAAACTCTAGTTCATGGCATAAATAGTACTTTTGAGAAAATGAGAGAGAGAATGAATAGTATTCTTGGAAATGAAATTGCACTATGAACCTATGGAATTATTTGTTAGCAGAAGTGGGAAGTGATCAACTAACTAATCACCTGAATTTTATGTTTTGCAAGTGTTGATTAAGAAAGACGATGAATAATAACTTGGTGGCATTGGACAATTGATGTAGTATCATTAACAATTTCAAATGAGTATTAAATTATAAGAATGAAGTTATTTTAGGCTAGCATGTGAATCTATTGAGAGATTTGAGTTGTTGCAGGCTTGTAGCAGACTTATGAGCCATAAATGGATATTGATCAATATTTTAGGTTATATTTTGATGTAATTAGAATATCTAATTGTAGATAACAACTTGTTGGTGATGTTTGAGCATTTTAATCAACAGTGGAATAATGGAAGGGAATTGAAAGCTTGTGAATATTAATAAAGCGAAAGCAAGGTAAGTTGATTAAAACTTACTCTTCATGAAGGATTTCTCTAAAAGCATGTTCCGAATTAATGCTTAATGTAACAACCCGATCGGTCATTTTTCTTTCTCAAATCCCGCTCCCCTAAATAAGACTCCCCATAGGTGCTTTTACTATTTTATGATTTGCGGGGATGGTTAGTTCGAGATTTGGAAGAGTTCGGGTAGAAATCGGAACACTTGGTTCCTTAAGGTTGGCTAAAAAAGCTAAGTTTGACTTCAGTCAATATTTTGAGCAAACGACCTTGGAATCAGGATTTGGCGGTTACAATAGGTTTGTATGATGATTATGGACTTGGGAGTATGTTCGTATCGGGTTTTGGATGACCCGGGAGCGTTTTGGCACCTAATAGTGAAAGTTGGTTCTTTGAAGGTTTTGAAGTTCTTTAAATTTGGTTTGGAGTATGTTTTGATGATATTGATGTCCAAATGAGATTCCGAGACCTGGAATAGTTCTGTAATTTCATTTAAGACTTGCACGCAAAATTTGGTGTCATTCTGAGTAGTTTAAGTACATTTCGGCGCATTAGGAGTAAATTGAAGAACATAAAGTTTATATTTTTTATTCAATTGGTTTGGGGGTGTGATTCTTAGTTTTGATGTTGTTTTGGGCATTCCATGAGTTCAAACGAGTCCATTTTGTGATTCGAAACTTGTTGGTATGTTCGAGCGGGGCCTCGGGGGCCCAAGGTGTTAATCGGACGAGGCTCGGACCAAGTTGGAACTTGGGAGCAACAGCTGAAGCTCCCAGCTGCTGGTGTAATCGCACCTGCGCTTGGCCAGCCACAGGTGCGAGCCACGAGCCGCAAAAGCAGACAAGCCAAGGCTGCCCAGGATCTACAAGAGCGAGGGATTTAGCGTAACTGTGAACGCGCATGTGCGATAACTGTGACTGCAGAAGCGGCAGTGCCCGCAGGCGCGAGAGAAATGGTCGAAGCAGCGGTTGCGCAAGAGCGGCCTGAGATCCGCAAGTGCGAATATTGGCCAAATGGGAGAGGACTGCACCTGCGAGGTTTTCTCTATAGAAGGGAAACCGCAGGTGCGACAGTGGCTTCGCAGGAGCGGGAAAACGCTGGGCAGTAAGGTTATTTTAAATCGGGACTTAGTCACTTTGACTCATTTATTCCATTATTGGGCGATTCTTGGAGCTCTTAGAGAGGGGATTTCATCTAACACTTTGAGGTAAGTAATTTCTACAAAATTTGGGTTAAATATATAGTTTATGGGTAGATTATAACATGTAAATTAATGGAAATTATGGGTTTAGGTGAAAACCTAGGGTTTTGATAAAAACAGGATTTAACCATGAATTTGTTATGGAACTTAGTAAAAATCATATATTTGAGTTCATGAGGTTATGGGTAACAACTTTTTTCGAAAATTTCCGGAATCCGGGCACGTGAGCCCGGGGGTAAAATTTTGGGATTCTTCAAATAGGATTGGGAAATCACTTTGATAGTAAGGATACAAACTTTTGACCATGTATTGACTATTTTATATAACATTTGACTAGTTTCGAGTTATTTGTCACCGAATTGAGGGTTTAAGCACAATCTTGGACCAAAAAGTAGGCTTTGAGATGAGGTAAGTCTCTTTTTTTAACCTTGCAAGAGTCAATTAACCCCATAGGTGAACTTAATTAATATGTGCTTTTATTTGTGGGGGATACGTACGCACGAGGTAACGAGAGTCCTTGCGTAGCTACTATTTATGCTTATGTACGGATAGTTTTAGGATTATGCCATGCTTTGTTGACACCGTTATTTGGTTATGCTTATTTATTGCCTTGAATAGAGCTGAGGTTAAGGATTTCAATATTTATAAAAGTTACTAGTTGAATTTCTTGTTTGAAAAGAAATGAGGGATATTATGATAGCTTGAGAAATCTATGTTCAACCGCATCGTAAGTATATTTCGCGAGGGGGGTAAATTTCCATTACTCTCATGGGAGCGGGCCATTCGCCTCGGTAGGTTAATAGATGCATCTATGGTTCATGCCATTCGACCCTCGGCAGTGCACACAATATATGTATATGTATATTTGGATCGGACCGTTCGTCCTCGGCATAATTCGTGCATAATAATATTGGAAGCCTTATTATATTTGATATTGTTTTCATTGGCTTGGGAGGTTAAATGGTTAAATGAGGGAAATGATTTGGTACTTTGAAATGAGGGAAATGATTTGTTTATTTATTTCTTGCTCCGAGTTCTATTATCATTTATATATATCATGTTTAATTGGAATTTCATATATTATATTGTTGGCCCATAGTAAGTGTCGAAGTCGACCCCTCGTCACTACTTCGAAGTTAGACTAGATACTTACTGGGTACATATTGTTTATGTACTCACTCTACACTTCTGCACTAAATGTGTAGGATCTGAGGCAGGTGCATCTGGATATCAGTTCGGCGTGCATCCTTGTCTACTCCGAGACTTTGCGGTGAGCTGCCTTCTGAGCCTGTTCTGCAGCAACCAAAGCATTTCTTTTGCTTGTATTTCCTGACTATTTCATTTCAGACAGTAGTGTAGTATTCTTTTGTATATTCTACTAGTAGCTCATACACTTGTGACACCAGGTCTTGGCACACACTAGTAGACTTGTGATTTTGGTTTATTTCTATGGTCATGATTGCACTCAGTTGCTTTCGTTTTATCTATTTTAAATATGCTATTTCTTAAATCTATTAAATTAAGGAAGGCTTAATTACTTGGAAATCTATTAAAAAGGTTCACTGTTGGCTTGCCTAGAGACGATGCTAGGCGCCATTCCGGCCTATAATAGAATTGGGTTGTGAAAACATGGTAATAGAGCACTAGGTTCACGTAGGTCTCACAAGTTATGAGCATGCCTAATACAGTCTTGCGGATCGGTGCGGAGACATCTGTACTTATCTTCAAGAGGCTATACGGTGTTAGGAAACTACTCTTTCTTCATCCCCTATCGTGCAATTGATGTTATACTAGGTGTCTTCCTCTTATTCTCTCATAGATGGTGAGAACACACACGATGGACGTTCCAGACCCGGAAAGAGCTGCTCCCTCTGTTGCTAGAGGCCGTGGTAGAGGCCAGGGGAGGGCACCAGCCCGAGATAGGGGATGAAGACATCCCAAAGTTGCCCCAGCTGTACCACCAGCGGATCCAGTAGAGGATCCCGTTATCGAGGAGTAGGGCGAGGTGCCTGCAGTAGAGCCAGCCCCGGTAGATTTTATGTCAGCATCAGGCTTCCAAGAGTTTATGGGCCGTATGCTATGGTTCATAGATTCTATGACCCAGGCTGGTTTATTTCCAGCAGACCCAGCCACATCTCAGGTGGGAGGGGGAGCATAGACCCCTACTACTCAGGCTCGCGGGGCCCAGCCAGTCGCATCAGCTGTACTTGAGCCTAGACCAGCTGCAATCGGTGAGCCGTAGAAGCTATTGGATAGATAGAGCAGGCTTCACCCTCCTATTTTTGGGGGTGAGTGATATGAGGATCCCCGTGACTTTATTGATAGGTGCAGGGACATACTGCACAACATGAGTATATTAGAGTCCCATGGAGTGGATTTAATTACTTTCCAGCTAGAGGGCAGGGCCCGTAGGTGGTGGCAGTCACATCTTCTCGGCAGACCAGCAAGTTCTCCTCCCATGACTTGGGATCAATTTACATGCCTTTTCTTGGATAAGTATTCCCACCCTCCTAAAGGAAAGAGTTGCGGTGTCAGTTTAAGCAGTTTCAGCAGGGTCAGATGTTAGTGATCGACTATGAAGCGAGATTCTCTAAGTTGTCTCAATGCACTTATGATACTTCCTACTGACGCAGAGAGAGTGTAGAGGTTTGTTGCGGGGTTGCACTCAGGTATTCAGGCTACTATGGTCCGGGAGGTTGATATGAGGACTTCTTTTCAGCTAGTAGTGGAGATAACCCAGAGGATTGAGGGTTACCGTCAGCAAGGTAGAGAGCAGATACAGCGGGACAACCGGTTCCATTTTTCTAGAGAGTTTAGAGGTGCCCCAACTAGGGGTAGAGGTCAGTTCAGGAGGGGTCAGGCTAGCAGTCCCACATATCCAGCACCACCACCTCCTCGAGGTGCTCCAGCGCGACCCTATTTCAGTGCCATGCCAGAGAGTTCTTACCGCCCACCAACTATTCAGGGTTCTTCCAGTGGGTGCTCAGGCCATCAAGGTTCTTCCATCACCTATTTCAGTGCCATGCCAGGGTGTTCATACCACCCATCAGCTATTCAGGGTTCTTTTAGTCGGTATTCAGGCCATCAGGGTTAGACTTCAGGGCAGCAGTCTATGGTATCGAGGGTTGTTACGAGTGTGAGGATTCGGGTCACATGAAGAGTTTTTGTCCAAGACTTTGGGGCAAGGCAGTACAACAAGGCTATCAGCCTATGATTGCTGCACTAGCCGTCCGACTGCCTAGAGGCAGAGGGTAGGCTGGTAAGGGCAGTCCTAGAGGTGGAGGCTAGGTGGGGGGAGGCCAGCCAGCTACTGTTCAGTTAGGCAGAGGTCAGCCAGTCGGTGCTCCATCTAGGTTCTATGCTTTCCCAGCCAGACCAGATGTAGTGGCCTCAGATGCCGTGATTACATGTATTATTTCTATCTGTAGTAGGGATGCTTCCGTATTATTTGATCCAGGGTCTACCTATTCATATGTGTCATCTCTGTTTGCTCATTTCCTGGATAATGCTTGTGAGTCCTTGGGCACTCCTATTTACGTGTCCACTCTTGTGGGAGATTCTGTTGTTGTGGATCGGATATATCGGTCCTGTATGGTCATATTCTATGGTTACGAGACTAGAGCATATCTTCTGTTACTTGACATGACCAACTTTGAGGTCATCCTGGGCATGGACTGGCTATCCCCATATCACGCCATCCTTGATTGCCATGCCAATATTGTTACCTTACTGATACCAGAGTTGCCTAAATTGGAGTGGAAGGGTTTGTCTGTCAGTACATCTAGTCACGTTATCTCTTTTCTGAAGGCTCGACATATGGTTGAGAAGGGTTATTTGGCTTATCTAGCTTATGTTTGGGATACTACCATAGAGACTCCGACGATTGATTCAGTGCCAGTAGTCTGGGAGTTCTCCGATGTGTTTCCTTCTGACCTTCCAGGTATGCTACCAAAACATGATATCGATTTTTGTATTGACTTGGTTCCAGGTACCCAGCCTATATCTATCCCATCATACCGTATGGCTCCGAAAGAGTTGAAGGAGCAGCTTGAAGAGTTTCTAGCAAAGGGGTTTATCAGACCAAGTGTATCACCTTGGGGTGCACCAATATTATTTGTGAAGAAGAAAGATGTGACTATGCGAATGTGCATTGATTACTGCCAGTTGAACAAAGTTACCATTAAGAACAAGTACCTGTTGTCGCGTCATGATGAGTTGTTTGACCAGTTCTAGGGTGCTAGGGTGTTCTCTAAGATCGACTTGAGATAAGGGTATCATTAATTGAAGATTCGGGACTCGGATGTTCCGAAGTCTGCTTTCAGTACTAGATATGACCATTATGATTTTCTAGTGATGTCCTTCGTCTTGACTAACGGCCCAATGGAGTTTATGGATTTGATGAACAGGGTGTTCAAGCCATACATTGATTCATTTGTCATTGTCTCCATTGATGACATTTTAATCTACTCGCGTAGCATAGAGGAGCACGAGCAACATTTGAGAGTGGTGCTTTAGACCTTGTAGGAACAGAAGCTATATGCTAAGTTCTCCAAGTGTGAGTTTTGGCTAGATTCTGTAGCATTCTTGGGGCATGTTGTATCAGGCAAGGGTATTAAGGTGGATCCCAAGAAGATTGAGGCAGTTCAGAGTTGGCCTCGTCCCACTTCGGCGACTGAGATTAGGAGCTCTTTGGGGTTAGCAGGTTATTATCGCCGGTTTTTGGAGGGCTTCTCATCCATTGCAGCACCTTTAACTAGATTTACCCAGAAGGGTGCTCTGTTTCGTTGGTCCGATGATTGTGAGGCAAGCTTTCAGAAGCTCAAGACAGCTTTGACTACAGTACCGGTTCTAGTGTTTCCTTCCAGTTTGGGGATGTATACGGTGTATTGCGATGCGTCACGCATTGCCTTGGGTTGTGTATTGAAGTAGGAGGGGCGAGTTATTGCATATGCTTCATGCCAACTGAAGATCCATGAGAAGAATTACCCTGTGCACGATTTAGAGTTAGCCGTGATTGTTCATGCTCTTATGATCTAGAGGCATTATCTTTATGGGTGTCCTATGAGGTTTACACTGATCATCGCAGCTTTTAGCATTTGTTTAAGCAAAGGTATCTCAATTTGAGGCAGTGCAGATGGCTTGAGTTACTGAAGGATTATGATATAACCACTTTTTATCATCCGGGCAAGGCGAATGCGGTCGTGGATGCCATGAGCAGAAAGATAGAAAGTATGTGTAGCTTGGCATTCATTTCAGCAAAGGAGAGGTCAGTAGCTTTGGACATTCATTCCTTGGCTAACATACAGGTGAGGTTGGATATTTCAAAGCCCAGCTGAGTTCTTACATGTGTCGTTGCCCAGTATTCACTATTGGAGCAGATCAAGGCTCAACAGTTTGATGATCCACACTTGATGGTTCTTAGGGAGGCGGTACTACAGGGTGGTTCCAAGGAGGTTTCTATCGACGAGGATGGTGTTATGTGACTCCAGGGTCATCTATGTGTTCCGAATGTCAACGACTTGAGGGAGATGATTCTATATGAGGCACAAACTACTCGGTATTCTATTCATCCAGGTGCTACGAAGATGTATCGCAACCTGAGGCAGCATTATTGGTGGCGGCGGATGAAGAAAGACATAGTTGAGTATGTAGCTAGATTCCTAAATTGCCAACAGGTTAAGTATAAGCACCAGAGGCCAGGTGGCCTACTCTAACAGATGACTATACCAGAGTGGAAATGGGAGCGCATTACTATAGACTTCGTAGTTGGGTTACCGCGGACCTTGCAGAAGTTTGATGCAGCTTGGGTTATTGTCGACAGGTTGACCAAGTCGGCACACTTCATTCCAGTTGTGACTACATATACTTCAAAGAGGTTGACCTAGATTTATATTCAGTAGATAGTTCGGTTGCATGGTGTGCCTGTTTCTATTATATCAGATAGATTTAGTTCACTTTGCATTTCTAGAGAGCAGTATAGAGTGAGTTGGGGACCCGTGTAGAGCTCAGCACAACATTTTCTCTACAGATCGACGGGCAGTCAGAGCGGATAGTTCAGATCATTGAGGACATGCTTAGAGCATGTGTGATTGACTTTGGAGGGCAGTGGGATCCATTCTTGCCTTTGTCCTAGTTTGCTTACAACAATAGTTATAAGTCCAACATCGAGATGACTCCATTTAAGGCTTTATACAGTCGGCGATGTCATTCTCCCATCGGGTGATTTGAACCCGGTGAGGCTAAGTTATATGGTACTGAATTGGTGAAGGATGCCTTGGAAAAGGTAAAGTTGATTCAAAAGCGACTTCGCAAGAACAGTCCAGATAAAGGAGTTATACGGATTCAGAAGGCGCATGATTTATCATTTATGGTAGGCGAGAAGGCTCTCTTGAAAGTCTCGCCAATTAAGGGTATCATGAGGTTCGGGAAGAAGGACAAGTTGAGCCCAAGGTTTATAGGCCCATTTGAGGTGTTGAGACGAGTTGGAGAGGTTGCTTATGAGCTTGCTTTACCTCCTAGTCTATCGGGAGTTCATCCAATTTTCCACGTGCCTATGCTCCGGAGGTATCATGCCGACTTGTCACATGTGTTAGACTTCAGCACGATTCAGTTAAATGAGAGCCTGGGTTATAAGGAGGAGCTAGTTGCCATTGCTGATAGGCAGGTTCACTAGTTGAGATCCAAGAGGATTTCCGCGGTAAAGGTTTAGTGGAGGGGCCAACCAGTCGAGGAGGCAACCCGGGAGTCCGATGAGGACATGGGGAGCAGATATCCACACTTATTCAACACTCCAAGTATGATTCTAAACCAGTTTGAGGATGAACATTTGTTTAAGAGGTGGAGAATGTAACGTCCCGACCAGTGGTTTGGCTTTCTAGAACCTTGTTACCCTAAATAAGACTTCCCGTAGGTGCTTTTACTGTTTTATGACTTACAGGGATGGTTTGTTCGAGATTTCGAAGAGTTCGGGTTGAAATTGGAACACTTGATTCCTTGAGGTTGGCTAAAAAGGCTAAGTTTGACTTCGATCAACATTTTGAGCAAACGACCTCAAAATCAGGACGATTCCAATAGGTTCGTATGATGATTTCGGACTTGGCGTATGTTCGGATCGGGTTTTGGATGACCCCGAAGCATTTCAGCGCCTAATAGTGAAAGTTGGTTCTTTAAATTTGGTTTGGAGATATTAATGTCCAAATGGGATTCCGAGACCAGAATTTGGTGTCATTCCGAGTAGTTTATGTGCATTTCGGCGCATTGGGAGTAAATTGAAGAACTTAAAGTTCATATTTTTGATTCAATTGGTTTGGGGTGTGATTCTTAGTTTTGATGTTGTTTTGGGCATTCCATGAGTTCGAACGGGTCCATTTTATGATTCCAAACTTGTTGGTGTTTTCGGGCAGGGCCTCGGGGGCCTCAGTTGTTAATCGGACGAGGCTCGGACCAAGTTGGAACTTGGGAGCAATAGCTGAAGCTTCCAGCTGCTGGTGTAATCGCACCTGCGCTTGGCTAGCCGTAGGTGCGAGCTCACAGGTTTGAGCCACGAGCCGCAAAAGCGGACAAGGCAAGGCTTCCCAGGATCCGCAAGAGCGAAGGATTTAGCGCACCTGCGAATGCGCAGGTGCAATGACTGTGACTGCAGAAGCGGCAGTTCCCACAGGCGTGAGAAAAATGGTCGCAATAGCGGTTGCGCAAGAGTGGCCCCAGCTTTGCATGTGCGAATAATGGCCAGCTGGGGGAGGACAACACCTGCGAGGTTTGGCCATGGAAACACTAGGTAGTGAGGTTATATTTAAATCAGGACTTAGTCACTTTTGGCTCATTTATTCAATTATTGGGCGATTCTTGGAGCTCTTAGAGAGAGGATTTCATCTAACACTTTGAGGTAAGTAATTTCTACCAGTTTTGGGTTAAATACATAGTTTATGGGTAGATTATAATATGTAAATTAGTGAAAATCATGGGTTTAGGTAAAAACCTAGGGTGTTGATAAACATAGAATTTAACCACGAATTTTGTTATGGAACTTAGTAAAAATCATATATTTGAGTTCTTGAGGTTCTGGGTAACAACTTTCTTCGAAAATTTCCGGAATCCAGGCAAGTGTGCCCGGGGGGTAAATTTTTGGGATTCTTCAAATAGGATTGGGAAATCACTTTGATAGTAAGAATACGAACTTTTGACCATGTATTGACTATTTTATATAATATTTGACTAGTTCCGAGTTGTTTGGCACCGAATTGAGGGTTTGAGCATAATCTTGGACCGAAAAGTAGACTTTGAGACGAGGTAAGTCTCTTTTCTAACCTTTTAAGAGGAAATTAACCCCATAGGTGAACTTAATTAATATGTGCTTTTATTTGTGGGGGCTACGCATGAGGTGACGAGAGTCCGTGCGTAGCTACTATTTATGCTTATGTCCGGGTAGTTTTAGGATTATGCCATGCTTTGTTGACACCATTATTTGGTTATGCTTATTTATTGCCTTGAATAGAGCTGAGGTTGAGGATTTCAAGATTTATAAAAGTTACTAGTTGAATTTATTTTTTGGAAAGAATTGAGGGATATTATGATAACTTGAGAAATCTATGTTCAACCGCGTCGCAAGTATATTTCGCGAGCGGGGTAGATTTTCACTACTCTCATGGGAGCGGACTGTTCATCTCAGCAGGTTAATAGATGCATCTATGGTTCGTGCCATTCAACTCTCGACATAATTCGTGCTTGATAATACTGGAAGCCTTATTTTATTTGATATTGTTTTCACTGGCTTGGGAGGTTAAATGGTTAAATAGGGGAAATGATTTGGTACATACTAATGGTGAAAGAATTATTTATTTATTTCTTGCTTCGAGTTCTATTGTCATATATATATATATATATATCACGTTTAATTGGAATTTGATATATTATATTGTTGGCCCATAGTAAGTGTCAAAGTCGACACCTTGTCACTACTTCTTCGAGGTTAGACTAGATACTTACTGGGTACATGTTGTTTATGTCCTTACTCTACACCTCTGCACTAAATATGCAGGATCTGAGATAGGTGCATCTGGATATCAATCCGAAGCGCATCCTTGACTACTCCGAGACTCTGCGGTGCCTTTTGAGCCCGTTCTACAGTATCCGAAGTCTTTCTTTTGCTTGTATTTCCTGTCTATTTCATTTTAGATAGTAGTGTAGTACTCTTTTGTATATTCTACTAGTAGCTCATACACTTGTGACACCAGGTCTTGGCACACACTTGTGGACTTGTGATTTTGGTTTATTTCTATGGTCATGATTGCACTAAGTTGCTTTTGTTTTATATATTTTAAATCTGCTATTTCTTAAATCTATTAAATTAAGAAGGCTTAATTACTTGAAAATCTATTAAAAAGGGAAATCACGAGGTTGGTTTACTGTTGGCTTGCCTAGCGATGGTGCTAGGCGCCGTCACGACGTATAATAGAATTGGGTTGTGACACTTATGTTATCTGCAAATATGCTTTTGTGCTTGTGGGGAAAAACAAGTGCGAATGTCACCATGCACTAAAATATTATGTTGCATATGTAGTGTCATTTTATTTTATAAAATTTTATTTTAAATCTTGTTGGAAAAATGACATTTAAGAAAAATGTTACAAGTTTTTATCAAAATTTACGTATTGATAAGAGTATACATATTTGAGTGCTAAAGATAAGTTTTAATGAATAGTATTTCTTTTGAAAATTGATAAATGGAAATAGCACTTCACGACCCGGATTTTCCATCTTCGGGAGTCATGATGGTGCCTACTAGTGAAAGCTAGGCAAGCTAATCATTTCAAATATTTACCTATTCCATTTATAATCCTTTAACAATTATGAATTCGCATTATATAAAAAACGGAATTAAATAAGCGGGAGAACGAAATGTAATAGTTTAATATTAATACCGATACAAATCCATAAACTAAAAACTACCCAGATCTGGTGTCATAATTTCACAGACCGTCTAAGAATACTACAAATAAGGGTCCAAAAGATAAATACAACCTGTTTCAGAAATACATAGAAGAAACAGTATACAAAGGTAGTAGGAGATGCCAAGGCATGCGGATGCCTGCAGGACTACCTCGGGTCACCTGAATGGACTAAAGGCAACAACCTTACTGCGGTCCAAAAGTTGCAGCACCGGGATCTGCACATAGTGCAGAGTGTAGTATCAGCACAACCGACCCCATGTGTAGGTAAGTGCCTAGCCTAACCTCGGCGAAGTGGTGACGAGGCTAGGACCAAAATACCAAATAAACCTGTGCAGTTAAATCATATGCAACGGAAAAGTAAAAGAAGAAATTTTTAGCTAAGGAAAGGAGGGGGAGACATGCTGCGGGGAACAACAAGTATCAACAGAAAAACAACTGATAAATGTAAAGAACACCATAATTCACGTAACAAAAAGAATCAAAAATCAAAGGCGAGTGCACGACATCACCCTTCGTGCTTTTACTCTCGTCCTCACCATAAGAATCAATAAAATCGGCACGGTATCACCCTTTGTGCTTTTACCTCACATAATCATGGCACAGAATGATCCTTCGTGCATTATCACTCATATCATGGCATAGAATTGTACATCGTGCGGCACGACATCACCCTTCGTGATTTACCTCACAATATCGGCACATCATCACCCTTTCTGCATTAACATTCTCAAAAATCATACACGCATTACCTTTCCTGCTTTACACTCTTCCTCACCTAAGAAACAATCGCAAAGCAATTTGGGCAAGGGAATCAATAATATTTCAATAAAACCCCGGCAAGGGAACAATAGCATAACAACAATATCCCGGCAAGGAAACAATATCATGAATAATAACGTCCCAGCAAGGGTGATAATATCAAAAGCAATAACATCCCGGCAAGGGAGAAAATATTATAAACCTCTTCTCTTTTCCACAATTTCTTCACAACTCATTTCTCAACTTGAGCCAACGCTCTACAATGATCAATTACTAACAATACTTCCACAAGCCTTGTTCAATAGAAATTATCATATAAAGCATGAACAATACGAAACGGAGGCACATTAGTCATAGTATAAGACTCACGGGCATGCTTGACACCAATGTATAGATACTCGTCACCATGCCTATACATCGTACTCAACAATTAACACATAGCAAATAAGACACGACTCCTAATCCCTCAAGCTAAGGTTAGACCAAGCACTTATCTCGATGCCACAAACACAATTAAAGCCTTGACTTCCGCTTTACCTCTTATTTCCACCACCAGTTCGCTTGTATCTAGCCATAATTTACTCAACGATATCAATAAATGCTAAATGAATCAATTCTAATGCATGAAAATAGGTTTTCAATGATTTCCCCAAAAAGTCAAAAATCGCCCCCGGGCCCACATGGTCAAAACCCGAGGTTCGAACCAAAACCCGTATACCCATTTACCCACGAAGCCAAATATATAATTTATTTTGAAATCGGACCTCAAATCGAGGTCCAAATCCCCAAAAATTGAAAAATCTAAGTTCTACCCAAAACACCCAATTTCTCCCATGAAAACCCTTGATTTTGAGTTGAAATCATGTGTAAAGATATTATAAATTAAAGAAAATGAGTTAGAAATGACTTACAATCGATTTGGAGAAGAAATTTTCTTTATAAAATCGCCCAAGAGAGTTTAGGTTTTTAGAAAGTTTGAAAAATGAAGAATTTTCGGTTAAGTTATGATTTAGCAGGCCGCAGATGTCGCAATTGGGACCAGGGTTCGCAATTGCGAACCCTTTGGAACCTGCTATCTTCGCAAATGCGAAGACTCTGTCGCATTTGCGACCAAGGACAATTCAATCACCTTCGCATTTGCGAAGGTAACATCTCATTTGCGAAAAGGAGGCTTCGCAATTCCCACCACTGGTTCGCATTTGCGAAAAGGGCCTGCCCAGGCTTGGGTCGCATTTGCGACGCTTGGGTCGCAATAACCAAGCCTGAGAACTTCGTAATTGCAAAGCCTGATCTCGCAATTGCGAGATTAGAGTCCTGGGAAAAAATACCAGATAGCAACACTTGATCCTAAGTCCAATTCCACTCCGTGGCCTATCCAAAACTCACCCGTGCCCTCGGAGCTCCAAACCAAACATGCACACTAACCTTAAAACATAATACGGACTTGCTCGTACAATCAAATCAACAAATTAACATCAACAACTATGAATTAGACCCCAAATTCATGAAATCATTCAAGAACACCAAAATTTCTAATTTCTCAACTTTAAGTCCGTTTTATACCAAACCAATTCCGATCTTTACCAAATTTTTACAAATTCAACCTAATTATTATTTCAAACTTGTACCGGGCTTCAGAACCAAAATACGGTTCCGATACCATCAATTTCAAACATATTTTCCTTTCCAAAAACTCTAATATTTTCCAGAAAATAATTTTCTTTAAAAATTCATTTCTCAGGCTTCGGACCTCGGAATTCGATTCCGGGCATATGCCCAAGTCCCAAATTTTACTACGGATCCTACGAGACTATAGGATCACGGGTCCGGGTCCATTTACCAAGAATGTTGACCAAAATCAACTTTATTCAATATTAAAAGCCAATTTCCTTATTTCACTTAGTTTTCACATAAAAGCTTTCCGGAAACGCGCCCAGACTATCCACGCAAATCGAGGTGAGACAAAAAGAGGTTATTAAAGATTGATGTTAAATTGCTAAAGGCTTGAACATGTAAAAGGTTGTTTAATTATTTTTTATTCAAATGGTTGTTTATTTAATATTATGGTTTGATAAAATAGATCTTTTGAGGCTACTATGCTATGAATCGTTTTTTTGGAATGTCAAATATTTTGGGAGTTACTAGTGAAAATCACCGAGATTGGTTCGACTGTTGAGTTTGTTACCATGAAACTTCACGTGCCGATGTAGGGAAATATTCCAAGGCTAAGACGAGGTTTGTGGGATAAGTCCCCCAAGTGGGGAAAATATGCTATATTAGCATAGCTAAATCGAATCGTGCGACACTGTGATGGGACGACCTGAGCAAGTAGGGTATATGATACTTGCCGGTAGGCTGATCATCTAGTTGACATTGTTCTTATGTCAGTGTCAGTATAGTGCTCCCTGTGAAAGGTAAAGAATAATTTTTTTTATGTTTAGGGCAAAGGAGCCGAAAGTGATTTCAATGACTTAAAGAAAAAACTCTTATATTTTCCAGAAAATAATTTTCTTTAAAAATTCATTTCTCGGGCTTGAGACCACGGAATTCGATTCCGGGCATATGCCCAAGTCCCAAATTTTACTACGGACCCTACGAGACCGTCAGATCACAGGTCCGAGTTTGTTTACCAAGAATGTTGACCAAAGTCAACTTTATTCAATTTTAAAAGCCAATTTCCTTATTTCACTTAGTTTTCACATAAAAGCTTTCCGGAAACGCGCCCGAACTGAACACACAAATCGAGGTAAGACAAAAAGAGGTTTTAAGGCATCAGAACACAAAATTTACTTTCAAAACGAGTGATGACCTTTTGGGTCATCACATTCTCCACCTTTAAAACAACCGTTCATCCTCGAACGGACATAGAAAAAAAGTACTTGACTCTGCAAATCGGATTCGGACTCCCAGGTCACTGCCTCAACAAGTTGATCTCTCCACTGAACATGAACAGAAGGAAAGCTCTTCGATCTTAACTGACGAACATGCCGGTCTAGGATAGCTACTGGCTCCTCCTCGTCGGACAAGTCCTTGTCCAACTGGACAGTGCTAAAATCTAACATGTGGGATGGATCGCTGTGATACTTCCGAAGCATGGACACATGAAATATTAGATGCGCAACTGATGAACTCGCGACAACGCAAGTCTATAAGCCACCTCTCACACTCGATCAAGAATCTCAAATGGGCCAATGAATCTAGGGCTAAGCTTGCCCCTCTTCCCAAATCTCATCACGCCCTTCATAGGCGACACCCGAAGCAACACCCGCTCACCGACCATGAATGCCACATCACGAACCTTTTGGTCGGCATAACTCTTTTGCCTTGACTGAGCTGTACAAAGGCTATCCTGAATGATCCTGACCTTGTCTAAGGCCTCTTATACTAGATCCCTACCCAACAACCGAGCCTCTTCCGGCTCAAACCATCCAACCGACGACCGATACCGCCTACCATATAAAACCTTATAAGGAGCCATCTAGATGCTTGACTGGTAATTGATGTTATAGGCAAACTCTGCTAAAGGCAAGAACTAATCCCACGAGCCTCCAAAGTCAATGACACAAGTTCGGAGCATATCCTCCAAAATCTAAATAGTACGCTCGGACTGCCCGTCCGTTTGAGGATGAAATACTGTGCACAACTCAATATGTGTGCCCAATTCACGCTGAACTGCTCTCCAAAAATTTGAGGTAAACTGTGTACCTAGGTCCGAAATGATAGACACGGGCACACCATGAAGTCGAACAATCTCCCGAATATAGATCTCAGCTAACCTCTCGGAAGGATTGGAGACTACCACTAGAATGAAATATGCTGACTTGGTCAGCTTATCAACAATAACCCACACTACATCGAACTTCCTCTGAGTCCGCGGGAGTCCAACAACGAAGTCCGTAGTGATACGCTCCCACTTCCACTCAGGAATCTCAATCTTTTGGAATAAAATACCAGGTCTCTGATGCTCGTACTTTACCTGCTGACAATTCAAACACCGAGCCACATATGCAACAATATCCTTCTTCATCCTCCTCTACCAATAATGCTGCTGCAAATCCTGATACATCTTAGCGGCGCCCAGATGAACAAAGTATCGTGAGCTATGGGCCTCCTCTAAAATCAACTCTCAAAGTACATCCACATTAGGCACACAAACTCGACCCTACAGCCTCAAAACCCAATCATCTCCTAATGTAACCTGCTTGGCACCGCCGTGCTGCACCGTGTCCCTAAGGACACACAAATGGGGATCGTCATACTACCGATCTTGGATACGCTCCGATAAAGAAAAATGAGTGACTGTGCAAGATATCACACGGCTGGGCTCAGAAACATCCAACCTCACGAATTGATTGGCGAAAGACTGAACATCCAAAGCAAGCGGTCTCTCACCTACCGGAATATATGCAACACTGCCCATACTGACTTTTTACTCAAAGCATCGGCCACCATATTGGCCTTTCCCGGATGATATAAAATGGTGATATCATAGTCTTTCAATAGCTCAAACCACCTTATCTGCCTCAAATTTAGCTTCTTCTGCTTGAACAAATACTGCAGACTCTTGTGATCCGTAAACACCTCACATGACACGCCATACAGATAATGCCTCTAAATCTTCAATGCGTGAACAATGGCTGCTAACTCCAAATCATGGACTAGATAATTCTTCTTATGAATCTTCAACTGACGCGAAACATATGCTATGACCTTGCCATCATGCATCAACACCGCACCAAGTCCAATACGAGATGCATCACAATAAACTATATATGGCCCTGAACCTGTGGGCAAAACAAACACTAGCGCCATAGTCAAAGCTGTCTTGAGCTTCTGAAAGCTTGCTTCACACTCGTCCGACCACCTAAACTGGGCACCCTTCTGGGTCAACCTGGTCATCAGGGCTACAATAGATGAAAACCCCTCCACAAACCGACGATAATAGCCTGCCAAACCCAAGAAACTCCGGATCCCTATAGTTGATGCGGGTCTAGGACAGTTCTTGACTGCTATTATCTTCTTCGGATCCACCTGAATACCCTTTGCTGAAACTACGTGACCCAAGAATGCAACTGAACTCAACAAGAACTCACACTTCAAAAACATAGCATACAATTGACTATCTCTCAAAGTCTGAAGGACCACTCTCAGATGCTGCTCATGCTCCTCCCGGCTGCGGGAATAGATCAAAATATCATCAATGAAGACTATCACAAATGAATCCAAATAAGGCTTGAACACTCGGTTCATCAAATCCATAAAAGCAGCTGGGGCATTCGTCAACCCAAATGATATCACCAAGAACTCATAATGCCTATATCGAGTGTGGAAGGATGTCTTAGGGACATCAGATGCCCTAATCCTCAACTGATAGTAGCTAGATCTCAAGTCAATCTTCGAAAATAACTTGGCACCCTAAAGCTGATCAAACAAATCATCAATCCTCAGCAATGGATACTTATTCTTGATTGTAACCTTGTTTAACGGCCGATAATCTATACACATTCTCATCGACCCGTCCTTCTTCTTAACAAATAACACTGGCGCACCCCAAGTGAGACACTAGGCCTTATAAAGCCTTTATCAAGAAAGTCTTGAAACTGCTCCTTCAATTCTTTCAACTCAGGCGGGGCCATACGATATAGCGAAATAGAAATGGGCTGAGTGCCCGGAGCCAAATCAATGCAGAAGTCAATATCCTTGTCGGGTGGCATACCCAGTAGGTCTAAAGGAAATACATTAGGAAACTCACAAACAACAGGCACAAAATCCATAGAAGGAACGTCAGCATTAGAATCACGAACATATGCCAAATAAGCCAAACACCCCTTCTTGCCATACTCCGAGACTTTATATATGAGATAACCCTATGGGTAGAATGACTAGGAGTCCCTCTCCACTCTAAATGAGGTAAACCCCGTAAGGCTAAGATCATAGTCTTGGCATGACAATCCAAGATAGCATGGTAAGGTGATATCCAGTCCATCCCCAATATGATATCAAAATCAACCATGTTCAAAAGTAACAAATCTACACGAGTCTCAAGACCCTCAATCACAACTATACATGAACGATGGACACGATCTACCACAATAGAATCACCCATCGGTGTAGACACATAAACAAGAGCACTCAAGGAATCACTAGGTATGACTAGATACTGTGCAAAATAAGATGACACATAGGAGTATGTAGACCCTGGATCAAATAGGACTGAAGCATCTCTACCACAAACCACAACAATACCTATGATAACTGCATCGGAAGCCTCAGCCTCAGACTTGGCTGGAAGAGCATAACATCAAGGCTAGGCCCCACCACTCTGAACTACATCTTTGGGACGACCCCCTGCTGGCTGGCCTCCACCTTTAGAGGCCTGACCTCCACCTCTAATACCTATACCTCCACCTCTAGCACCTTTACCTCTACCTCTAGCTGGCTGAGTGGGCGGTGGAACACTCGGTACCTGAACCATGGCACGGGAACCCTGATGCTGAGAGCTTCTCGGTGCTCGAGGGCAAAATCTAGCAATATGCCTCAGATCGCCACAAGTATAACAAGCCCTCGGCCGCTGAGACTGCTGAACCTAACGGCATGAATAACTACTTTGAAAACTCTGGAGCGGTGGTGCACTGATAGGAGCTGGCGGTGCACTATAGGGTAGCTGATCAGAATACTACATAGGAGAACCACAACAACCTGGAGCACTGTAAGAAACCTGAAACGCTGAATAAAATGGTCTGGGAGGATGGCCCCTACCAAAAGAATCCCTGCCTCCAGATGAGGCACTACTAAACCTGCTCGAATGACGAGGCCTCTTGTCAGATCCCTGATCACTCCCATGCGATAGAACTATCTCAACTCTCCGGGCCATATTGGCCGCCTCCTGAAAAGAAATCTCACTCCCTGTCTCCTTAGCCATCTGCAATCGAATAGGCTGAATGAGTCCCTCAATTAACCTCCTCACTCTCTCTCTCAGTGAGAAGTATAAGAAGATCATGATGGGCCAAGTCAATAAATCTAGTCTCGTACTAAGTAACAGTCATAGAACCCTACTGGAGATGCTCAAACTGCCTCCGATAGTTCTCCCTTTGAGTGATAGGAAGAAACTTCTCCAGAAATAGCTGAGAGAACTGATCCCAAGTCAAAGCGGGTGACCCAGCTGGTCTAGCCAAACAATAATCTCTCCACCAAGTCTTGGTGGATCCAGATAAGCGAAAAGCAGCAAAGTCGACCCTATTGGTCTCCACTATCCCCATGTTTCGAAGAACCTCATGATAGTTGTCCAAATAATCCAGGGGATCCTCAGAAGATGTACCACCAAAAGTAGTAGTAAAGAGCTTGGTGAACCTGCCCAACCTCCACAAGGCACCAGCAGTCATAGTTGGCCCCTCTCCGGTCTGTGCCACAATACTAGGTTGAACTACGACAACTGGATGAGCTGTTGGAGTATGAAACTGTGGAGTCATCTGCTCCGGAGTGCGAGTAGAAGGAGTCTGGGCTCCTCCTCTAGCCTGAGAGACGGTTGGTGCTACAGGAAGCAAACCTTCTTGGAAAACACTCTCCATAAGGTCCACTAGACGGACCAGAGAAACCTGAAATACCGTGGTGGCGATGAACCCCTCTAGGACCTGAGCTGGCCATGCTGGAATTGTCTGGGCTGGAACCTCATCGTCAAACTCAACCCGAGGCTCCGCTGCTAGTGCTACTTCTCGAGCTCTGGGCTGAGCCCTACCTCTGCCTCGGGCCCTAGCACGGCCTCGACCTCTTCCCCTCGTTGGAGCTGCTACTGGGGGCTCGAGTTTCTGGTCAACTGATGAAACGGTACGTGTTCTCACCATCTGTGAAAGAACATAGTAGAAGCTCAATTAGCATTGAGAAATCAAGTTGCACGACAAGAAGGAATAGATGTGAAGTTTTTTCCTAAATCTGTGGCCTTTAGGGGATAAATACAGACGTCTCCGTACCGATCCCTCAGACTCTACTAAGATTGTCTGTGGATTGTGAGACCTAATCAACCTAGAGCTCTAATATCAACTTATCACAACCCGGATTTCCCAGCTTCGGGAGTCGTGATGGAGCCTACTAGTGAAAGCTAGGCAAGCCAATCATTCCAAATATTTTCCTCTTCCATTTTTAATCCTTTAACAATAGTGAATTTGCATTATATGAACAGCATAATTAAATACGCGGAAGAACAAAATGTAACAGTTTAATATTAATACCGATACAAATCTATAAACTAAAAACAACCTAGATCTAGTGTCACAATTTCACAGACTATCTAAGAATACTATAAATAAGGGTCCGAAAGATAAATACAAGCTGTTTCAGAAATACATAAAAGAAACAATATAGAAAGGTATAAGGAGACGCCAAGGTCTGCGGACGCCTACAGGACTACCTCGGGTCACCTGAATGGACTGAAGGCAGCAACCTCACTGCGGTCCAAAAGCTGCAGCATCGGGATCTGCACATAGTGCAGAGTGTAGTATCAACACAACCGACCCCATATGCTGGTAAGTGCCTAGCCTAACTTCGGCGAAGTAGTGACGAGGTTAGGACCAGACTACCAAATAAACCTGTGTAGTTAAATCATATACATCGGAAAAGTAAAAGCAAAAATTTACAGCTAAGAATAGGAGGGGGAGACATGCTGCGGGGAACAACAAGTATCAACATAAAAACAACAGATAAATGTAAGGAACATCATAATTCACTTATAAAAAGGAATCAGAAATCAAAGGCGAGTGCACGACATCACCCTTCGTGCTTTTACTCTCGTCCTCACCAAAAGAATCAATAAAATCGGCACGACATCACCCTTCGTGCTTTTACCTCACATAATCATGGCACGGAATGATCCTTCGTGCTCATATCATGGCACAAAATTGTACATCGTGTGGCACAACATCACCCTTTGTGCTTTTACCACACAATATCGACACGACATCACCCTTCGTGCATTAACACTCTCAAAAATCATACACGGCATCACCCTTCGTGTTTTACACTCTTCCTCACCCAAGCAACAATCGCAAAGCAATTTGGGCAAGGGAATCAATAATATTTCAGTAAAAACCTAGAAATAGAACAATAGCATAACAACAATATCCCGGCAGGAAAACAATATCATGAATAATAATGTCCCGGCAAGGGAGATAATATCAAAAGCAATAACACCCCGGGAAGGGAAACAATATTATAAACCTCTTCTCTTTTCCATAATTTCTTCACAACTCATTTCTCAACTTGAGCCAATGCTCTACAATGATCGATTACCAACAATACTTTCACAAGCCTTGTTCAATAGAAATCATCATATAAAGCATGAACAATACGAAACAGAGGCACATTAGTCATAGTATAAGACTCACGGGCATGCTTGACACCAACGTATAGATACTCATCACCATGCCTATACGTCGTACTGAACAATTAACACATAGCAAATAAGACACGACTCCTAATCCCTCAAGCTAAGGTTAGACCAAACACTTACTTCGATGTCACGAACATAATTCAAGCCTCAACTACCGCTTTACCTCTTAATTCCACCACCAATTTGCTTGTATCTAGCCACAATTTACTTAACGATATCAATAAATACTAAATGAATCAATTCTAATGCATGAAAATAGGTTTTCCAATGATTTCCCCAAAAAGTCAAAAATCGACACCGAGCCCACATGGTCAAAACAAGAGGTACGAACCAAAACCCGATTACCCATTCACCCACGAACCCAAATATATAATTTATTTTGAAATCGGACCTCAAATCGAGGTCCAGATCCCCAAAAATTGAAAATCCTAAGTTCTACCCAAAACACCCAATTTCCCCATGAAAACCCTTGATTTTGAGTTGAAATCATGTGAAACAATGTTATAGATTAAAGAAAATTAGTTAGAAATGACTTAGGATCGATTTGGAGAAGAACTTTTCTTTAGAAAATCTCCCAAGAGAGTTTAGGTTTTGAGAAATTTTGAAAAATGAAGAATTTTCGGCTAGTTATGATTTAGCAGGTCGCAGATGTCGCAATTGCGATCAGGGTTCGCAATTGAGAACCCTTTGGAACCTGCTATCTTCACAATTGCGAAGGTAACATCGCACTTGCGAAAAGGAGGGCTTCACAATTCCCACCACTGGTTCGCATTTGCGAAAAGGGCCTACCCAGGCTTGGGTCACATTTGCGACGCCTGGGTCACAATTACCAAACCTGAAAACTTCGCAATTGTGAAGCCTGATCTCGCAATTGCGAGATCAGAGGCCTGGGCAAAAATACCAGATACCATCACTTGATCCTAAGTCATATTCCACTCTGTGGCCTATCCAAAACTCATCCGAGCCTTCGGAGCTTCAAACCAAACATGCACACTAACCTAAAAACATCATACGAACTTGCTCGTGCAATCAAATCATCAAATTAAGATCAACAACTATGAATTAGACCCCAAATTCATGAAATTATTCAAGAACACCAAAATTATTAATTTCTCAACTTAAAGTCCGTTTTATACCACAATTCCGATCTTTACCAAATTTTACAAATTCAACCTAATTATTATTTCAAATTTGTACCGGGCTCCGGAACCAAAATACGGGCCCGATACCATCAATTTCAAACATCTTTTCCTTTCCAAAATCTCTTATATTTTCCAAAAAATAATTTTCTTTAAAAATTCATTTCTTGGGCTTGGGACCTCGGAATTCGATTCCGGGCATATGCCCAAGTCTCAAATTTACTACAGACTCTAGAGACCGTCGAATCATGGGACGGGATCCGTTTACAAAGAATATTGACCAAAGTCAACTTTATTCAATATTAAAAGCCAATTTCCTTATTTCACTTAGTTTTCACATAAAAGCTTTTTGGAAACACGCCCGGATTGCAATCGCAAATCGAGGTAAGACAAAAAAGGTTTTTAAGGCCTCGGAACACAGAATTTATTTTCAAAATGAGTGATGACCATCAAAACACTTGTGATATTTTTTTAAAGATTGATGTTAAATTGCTAAAGGCTTGAACATGTAAAAGGTTGTTTAATTAATTTTTATTCAAATGGTTTTTTATTTAATATTATGGTTTGGTAAAATAGATTCTTTGAGGCTAATATGTTATGAATATTTTTTTGGAATGTCAAATATTTTGGGAGTTACTAGTGAAAACCACCGAGATTGGTTCGATTGTTGAGTTTGTTACCATGAAACTTCACGTGCCGATATAGGGACACATTCCAAGGCTAAGCCGAGGTTTGTTGGATAAGTCCCCTAAGTGGGGAAAATATGCTATATTAGCATAGCTGAATCGAATCGTGCGACACTGTGATGGGACAACTTGAGCAAGTAGGGTATATGATACTTGTCGGTAGGTTGATCACCTAGTTGACGTTGTTCTTATGTCAGTGTCGGTATAGTGCTCCCGGTGAAAGGTAAAGAATATTTTTTTTATGTTTAGGCCAAAGAAGCCGAAAGTGATTTCAATGACTTTCGTATGAGTTTATTCAAACACTTAGCTGGATAAAAATGTTTTGAAACTCTATATCATGGGTTATATTTGACTTGTCTTTTATTTAAAATGATAAAGATCATGAATTGATGAAATTACTTACCATTTTATATCAAATATTTGTGCATTACTTTTATAACATAAAAGGGCCTAAACTACCCCTCTCGTTTTTTAAATGGTTTATAGATGCCCTTTGTCTACGCCTATTCGTCCAAAAAAGCACACGACGTTAATTCTATTAACAAAATTACCCCATTGACTAACAGCAGAACCTGTAGGTCTTCTATTTAGTGACATGGTAATTTTTCAATAGGCCACATGGCAATTAGGTCTGAGATAACAGATGGGTCTTATTTTGGATTAGGTAAATGGGTCGAACTCGACTTACTAACAGTATCAGACACTAGGTTTTCTTTATCCGGTTCAAAATTACATAAAACAACCTTCTTTTACCCGATTACGGAAAAGAGTCATCTTCTAAGAAAATTTGACTTATGATATCATTATTATTATTATGATTTTAATAAATCTAAGAAGGAGCAGACATTGCTGGAAGTATAAGTCGAACAATGGCCAGTATAAAGACTTCTGCTTTGGTGAGAATCAATTACGACTTTTCAATCTTTTTTTGTGTTTAGTGTGCTATTTGAATGTAAAGTGATTCTTCTTATCTTACGTGTTTTGATGTTCTTGATTTTTTTTTAATATATAATTTTAAGTTTCAGATTTTATGTTTTGAAGTTTGAAACCATTACTGCAGTATTGTATTTTTTTTATCTTTCTTTTGAAGTAGAGGAAGAGGGAAGGGGAATATTTGAAGTTAAGGTCGGTACCTGTATGTGGTATTTTGTGATCTTAGATGATCATCTTGATGTAGAACGACATCTGATTGATTTTTTAGACACCAATCACGCATCAATTTGGTCCATATATCTACTTGTATAGCTCAAAGCTCTTCAAGTATCATATTAAATTAATAGTTTCAGTGCTCTATGACCTCATCTTTTTTACTATAATCTATTCGCGAGGATCTTGAGAGTGGCGAAGAAGAAAAGATACCAGTAAGGAAAAGGCGTAGACCATAGAAGCCATAGAAGGATGAAACATAGGAAGAAGAAGCCAAACATGCTCTTTTTTTAACTGTAAAAGAAATGGGGCATGTTCAGTTTATGGGGGGATACTAAACCCATATGTGCTGTCTGACCTGAAATGCCACGTGGCCTAATAAAAATATGCCACCTTATTAAATAGAAGGCCCACATTTTCTGCCATTAGTCGCGAGGGTAATCTTATTAATATAATTAATGTCGTATGTTTTTTGGACGAATAGGTGGGCGGAGGACAACTCTAAACCATTTAGTAAATGATAGGGGTAGTTTTGACCCTTTTCTGAAGTTTGTCCTAAGAACTTAAGTTAGAGAGAGTCTATGAGACTTACTGAGTAACATGGTGGTGTAATCGGTCCTTAGGGGTTATGTATTTTAGGATGAGGTGTGGCATGTGATGTATGGATAAGGCTAGGATGACTCTCTTTCCGAGGTATGATGAAGCACCACTTTTATCTCGTGGTTATCGTGTTATTTCTTATTTTCTTTTATTGTAATTATTCCAAGTGTTAGTTCTATTTTTTGGTACAGGGCAACACAGATAGTTGTGTTGGATTGTAAACATAAGATTATGGACGTTATTTGATTATATCATTTTTATGAAAAATTTCATGTATGATTTTGGAACTGAAAAAATATTTATTTGTGATTTGATTTGAAAATGTACAAGATTTTCAATTGGCTTCGTCTTGACATATGGGTTGGTGCGCTCGTGTAGGGAAGTGTGATGGGTACAGATCACGTGGATTTAGGTCGCGATAAACTTAGTATCAGAGCAATAAGTTCTAAGTCGAGTCTTAGAAAGTCTATGGATCCGTGTTAAGTAAAGTCCCTCTTATCAGTGTGTTGTCGGCCATACTTATATCGGGGATGCTACAATGACATCTAGGGAGTTTCACTTTCTTCTCACTCTAGATCGTGCATTTGTGCCTTAAGTGAGAGTCAATATTCTTGATCGTATTGATTACCTATCATGGATGATATAGAAGTGAAGAGCACAAAGCTCTAGGTCCAAGTTATAATACAAATTGTTTGCAACTAGCCAAAAGTGTCGGATTGTCCAAAGTGAAGTAAGTTTGAAAACATATTGGAACTGATATAGTCAAGACATATAACTATGGTGAATAAGAATAATTAGTTTAATACTAATGGCCCGTTAAAAAAAATAACTTAAATGAAGAGATTGCAGCTTTAATTATCATGACAAGATATAGAGAAATGATATGAACTTAATTGACAAGTGAATGTGTATCAGTTAAGTTTGTGGAGAACATAGTATGACTCATAAGAAATAGGGCATAGTTAAGATAGTGTTAATAATGACCAAAGACACCTTTCCAAAAAACTTTCTTGATCATCCGAAAAGGGAGTGTTACAAAACGAGAGTGATGACCCTTATTCTTCTAGAGATCTGGTTTCCCCTAAACATGATCGATTTTTGTCATAATTGTGTCATATGTAATAGAAGTGACAAAAAAATGCCATATGTGAGTACGAGTTGAGGATAGACGAAGCAAGCCATATGTAAAAGATGAGCATGACAACCTTGAGTTCCTCCAGATGATGAATGTAATACAAATAAAAGTCAATCTCTAATGATGCATACCAAGGTATGCGAGGATAAAGTATGTGAACTTAAAAAGGTAAGTGTGAAAATATTAAAGCATAACATGCACAAAAGGCGTAATCATGGAGGTTATAAGAAGCAATATAGGTTGTTAGAGAAGGAAAAGAATGACGTGGAATGATAAACTTAAATTTGTCTAGTCGAGGTATGTCTTATTTGTTCTTTTGAAATGATGAAAACTGAGAATTTCCATGAATAAGCTCAAAACAACTCTATATGTGCCCAAAAAAAAGAGAAGTTAACGTGTGATTGAACGGATCCTTATGATTTAAGAAGAATAAATATTGAAATATCACATGGGCTAAGTTAAAGCTTTTGGAAGGTTATACATATAATGTATACAACGTAAGGCTAAAAAATAATAATTTAAAAACAGTTATGGTACCAATTTGAAAATTGAGAAGTTACAAAATCTAAGGCTACATGATAATGTGTCACAAATCTCTAACATGATATGTATGTGGATGAGGTCAATGATACCTTGGAGATACGAAAGTAATTACCATGCGAAGGATCGTGTACCTATAGACTGATTCCATGAAGAGTGGGAAAATGTGCAAGTATATATTTATTATATGAAACATGTTGATGTAAAGATGTGGTATTAGCTATGGACAAAAGAGTTTGCGTTATGATAAAAGACATAAGATAATAAAACCCTACATGCATGACATCTTCATTAGAAGTATTAGCCTACTAGGTGGGATACCATCAAAATAAGGTTTTCTGAAAGGAATTAAGAGCAAGAAATATAATTTTAGATATATATACTACGAATCTCATAACATGATGGTGGAATAAAGATAGACTGCGTGTTTCTTACATTTAGCATTGTGAAGATGATATATATTGTGAAAAGTTTTGCAATGATACGTGGATTTAGCCTGAGAGCGTCACACTTGTTCAACACATTTAAGCATGAGATGAGAGGCGTAAGGTAGTCGTACTTTCTATAGCTGTGTTAGAGCATGGATTGAAGGGTGAAATGTTAGAAGAAATTTCAACGGTAGAGTGAACAGGAAAGAGTGAAGTTCTACCTATTATATCGTAAGGGCTGGAAATAATGACACTTAGCAATATATGTTTCAACTAGTAGTGATGTAATGCTTGGATATGAAAATGAACAAAAAAAGTTCTTATGAGTATAACAAATTTATCCTATTGGCAAAATAGTGAGCATATCAGCATAATGATGAAATAAAAGTCAAGGTACGATAAAAGATTAAAGCGGTAAAATAGAGATTTCTGGTTGGGGAATAAAGAGCCTATAGTAGTGGGTGAGCATGTAGATGGTAAATAGGAAATTTCCTGTGAGATGCAGTTTAATAAAGACTTCGAGTGACTGGTAAGAGTTTGAATTGAGTTTACTCTTAAGTGGGGGAGCATCTAAACAGGAAAAGTTCACCTTGTCGTGCCCTGTTTTCTCACGAAAGTGGGATTCGACGTCATGACAACTCCTTTTAGAATGGGGGATAGAGTGCTAAAAGAAGAAAAGTCACCACCTAACGATTTTTAAGGTGCGTTAGGGCCCCTATTATGTAGATAACACTATTTGACTAGTCAACGTCACCAAAGATCGGGTAAGGGCTTAAATTACCTCAAAGAGAAGGTGTTAGGCACTCTTCGAGGTCTACAACTGTGGGTCCTGGCCGAACTTAAGATTATGTGGATTACAATTAATCTAGGTGATCAAATAAAAAAAGGGAATTCAGAAGTCAAGAACTTTATTACAACATGATTAATACAGATATTAGTGCGGATATAGGGATACAACTATTTAGATCTAATAACAACGTATAAAGAGGAAGGGAGTCCTAAGTTTTTAGCCTAAAGGATCACCCTGTGCAACTTAAATAATACTTCGCAACTCCCTAAGGATAAGGAGTTACTCATATTATTCAGCGGGCACATACTATCATCTCCTGCTACCCGATTACTATGTTAAAGTTGTTTACCTAAAATCACTCTAATTCAATTCTAAGTTGTACCCTATGCGTGCACTACCCGTCCCATGCCTATGGTACATGAGGTTTTAGACCTCTATTTGGGTGGTTCTAGACCTCACTTATAGCCTGTTTGGCCAAAAAAGCACTTTTGGCCAAAAATTGAGGTGTTTGGCCAAGCTTTTGGAAGGAAAAAAATGGTTTTGAGGAGAAGCATAAGCAGTTTTTGAGAAGCAGAAAAAAGTAGCTTCTCTCCAAAAGCACTTTTCTGAGAAGCACTTTTGAAAAAAATACACTTAGAAGCAGTTTTCAAAAGCTTGACCAACTACTAATTACTACTCAAAAGTGCTTTTTAAATTAGTTAGTCAAACACAAACTGCTTCACACTAAAAACACTTTTTTAAAAAGTACTTTTGAGAAAAGTACTTCTCAAAATAAGCTGATTTTAGAAGCTTGGCCAAACATGCTATTAGGTTGCTCAGAAATGTCAAAACTAGGCGACATACAAAACACATTGGACTTCAAATATGGATAATTAAGGGCTCAAGTTTGTCTCCACACTTAAGCAACAAATGCACTCAGGACAAATTTCCATGTTAGGCAATTCAGAATTAAGAAATTTAAGCCCTATAGACATGATTTCCATGTGACAATGCATCAAAGCATACAAACAGTTTCAGAGGCTGGGCACTGCTCACAGACAGGATTATACACGTTGATTATTTAGATTATGGATCTCCAGTTATTAAACCTGTTGTGTCTATGTGACTTGTGCAGTAAAGAGTAATGAAGACCATTGGAGAAGCCTAAAATTACTAATCTGTCACGACCTAAAATCTACTAGTCATGATGACACCTAACCTAACCCACTAAGTAATCCAACTAATAACTATCCAATTCCACTAATATTAATAAGAGAATTAAACAAAAGGAATTATCTAAATTAAATACATTCCCCAAGGACTGGTAGTACAAATCATGAACTTCTAAGATAGAGTTTACAAAGCTGATATGAAAAAAACACACCTTCTGTTTGAAAAGTACATAAATAGAGTTTTATAGATCTAATGCTACCATGAACAAGGGGAAGCTACAATAGGGATACAGGTACATCTTCAAATCCGACAACAATCGAGCACAACAACAACATCCAACATCTCCACGCAATGTGCAGAAGTGTAGTACCAGACAACCGACCCCATGTACTGAGTAAGTAACAAACCTAACGTTAGGTTGAAATTAGTGACAAGCTGGAACATGGTCAGGTCCAACACAAATAGCCAACAATAATCCATAACAACGTAAAGCATTTACATAAGGAAGTAACTCAGAGATAAGATCCTCAGCTGTCGCGCCCCCTTTTTTCCTCCGTGGAGAAAGTTCAGGTTTCAACATTCGTGGGGGTAATAACTCATTTCCGTTTGGGAATTGAGTATTTGAAAAGTCACCACCTAACAGATTATGGTGCGTTAGGGCACCTAGAGCGATTAACTCTTAGACTAGTTTACATTACCAGAGATTAGGGTAAGGGTTCGAAATAACCTTGAGGGGAAGGTGTTAGGAACCCCTCTCGGTCCACAATGGTGGGTCCCGACTGAACTTATATTCGCGAATTAGTCTATTAACAAATAAATAGTTGAATCAAATAATTTGCAAGTAAAGCACGTTGGACATTGTATAAATCAAATAATAAGACCAAGGTTTTGAACAAGTTATATATAAAACAAAGTTGTAAATAGAAGGGATTTGGGAAAGGAGGGGTCCTAGGTTGGTTACCCTACAGGGTCACCCCACACAATGTCCGGTAAACACTCCTCAATTATGGGATACACGTGACATTAGCGCGTAGTCATCATATCCCATATCTACCCTTCCCACCTCGTGGTCTTAGCCTAAAGCGTGCTAGTAAACTTGACGATGCCTGCGCATGTACTACCCGTCCCTTCCTTGTGATCCTGGAGGTATTTTAGGACCTCTAAATCTGGACAGTTTTAGACGACCCCTAAGGTGCTTAAAAGGAGAAATTCTAAAGCGATAGGCAAGAACAAATAGGACCTTAGCACATAAGGCAGAAAAGAAGCAATTAGAGGCTCAAGTTCACCTCCACAGATAATGCATGTAAACAGCACGACTCAAACACAAATAAGGGCAATATTGTTAAACAATATCCTAAGACATGATGTCTAGGCGAATACCAGAACATATGAGATATGCAGTTTTTATTTTTATAAACTCAGAAGTAATGGCCCTATCCGTTTGCCTACTGATTTTAAAATCAAAACAACATTAAGTAGCAGAAACAGTTTCAAAGCTGCAGGATTTGAAAAATGTCATATAGGCTTGCCTACACTCTGAATAGCGGTGTCCTAAGAGCATGATAACTACGCTTTACATAGTGAAACAGTGGGCGGATTTTAAAACTGACTCTTGAGTCCTTTAGGCATGCTTTCTAATAGTGAATTAAAGCAGTATTTGAGAGAATTCATTTCAAGAGAACAAACCGTTAATTAAACCAACTTCGAATCAAACTACTCAAGAACTGGATTGACTTATTTAAACTAAACTAATTTTAGATCTAGGCAGAGTTTCTGATGTTGTTTCCTATAGGCATGACATCTAATTGTTTAAGAGCTGATGTTAGAAACTTGTAGGCATGATAACAAATGAAAACACATGTAAACACTCATTATAACAGAAGTTGAACTGGAGCATATCCTATAAGCATGGTATCTACTTGTGAAGTTGATTTTAAGACCTATAAATATGATTTCTATTATTGGAACCATTTGAGACGTATATGCAATATTTCTAACATGGTAAGGCAAATATAGCAAATATAACATCCTATAAGCATGGTTTCTACCCATACTACCCTACAAATATGTAAGTACCCACCCTTTTTCACTAATTACCCCAATATTCGTTTACAAATTATTACAAACTAAATGAATGAATTACATAAATAGATAAAAGAAAAGAAGAAACTACACTATAGGGAGCCTGAAGCAGGCCCAAGTGATTTTCCAAGACCTCTAATAGCCTTAAATGGCAATTTCATAAACAATATCATTGTCTAGGTGTGTCAGAGTTCCCTAAGGATATCAAGGATCCCGAGCAGTGCTCATACCTAGACTTTGTAACCAAATTGAGTAAGTGCAATGTGGAAGGGCCAGCCTCAGTGTGCTAGAGTTCATAGGGTTCTCAAGAGGATCTCAAGGCAGTACACATACTGGAGGGGGCAGATCCTAGTGACTTAGGAGTAGAGTGAGAGTGCTTGACACAATTTGAAAGGTTTTAGTGGGAAAACAGTGTTAAAAAAGAGATTTGCTTGAAATTGTTTTGTAAGAAAACACATAGGGAGTTATCAAATAAGACAATTTTAAAAGGTAAGGTGACTAATAATTAGTCAAACCAATACAGAACCAGAAAGAGGTTCATCAGCACTTCAATACATGGAGTCAAACAGGTGCACACATCCACTTAGGGGTAATGGGGATTTGGGGTAAGCATAGGTCACATAGCAAGCACAGATGCACATAGGTACAGAGTCAGAGGAGCCTTAAAAGGGGTCAAGGCTTTTAAAGTATAACATGAACTGTAGGGTTAATACAGAATCAATAGGCTTAAGATAGCCAATTACTTCATACAGGAAGGTGCATGCCAGGAATCATAGAAACATAGTCACATTGGGTCATACTAGAAGGGTATCCTAAGGGGTATATAGCATGCAACAAAGAAGACATTGAAGTATACATGTTAATTGCAGGTTGAACAACAAAACCATAGATAGAAGCATATTAGAAATATGACAAATTGAAGTAATAGGAGAAACATATTGTTTTGGGACTTGAATTAAAATTGGAACATACCAGTAAGGGGATAGTAAGCACAAAGTGAAAGAAAAACCAGTAATTAGCCTTGGCTTGCAACTGGCTAACTTTAGACAGTAGTAAGTAACACAAAAGAGAGCATAAAGCTTTTAGTATGAAAGAGAGAGTTTTTGAACCAATGTGTTAGTGTGTTTGTGTTAATGGGAGAGTATGTATATATGTAGTAGTTCGAAACTAGGTAAAATAAGGAAATAATCACAATAGTATAGTAATTATGGAACCCAAAACCAATTAGAGCAAAATCAGTACAAGTATTCTCATAAGTTAAGGGAATCAGTTCAAACGGTAAGAACAAGTAACAAATAAGGAAATAAATCAATGTATGACCAATAAGGAAAGATTTCAAATTCAGTAAGTATAGGGTAAACAATTAGGGCTAAGTTCAGAAAACTCTAATTGAGGAGATAATCAGTAGGAATAAAATACTAATGTAGACAAGGTAAGCAAATAAATCAATTTGAATAGAAAGAGTAGGAATCAAAGGTTTAAAGGAAGGTCTTCCAATCAAACCATGAAATAGGGAATCCAAAATCAATCACAGAGAAAGTCATGATTCAGTGTTCAGCATATAAATAGGGTATGATAAGAACAACCAGACATAGCAAACACGAAGGTTAAACAACACTGATAGAAAGAAGCAAGTCTTGAATAGTCAAGATGGACACAAGCACATTGAAGTGATATAAGTTAGGCTAAAAACTCAGTAGGAACATATTCGAGGCAAGATAGTCACAGAAACTCAAACAAGAAATGATCACTCATGCTAATAAACAGAACCAAACGAAGAAACCTTGAAAATTAGGTCTTTAAACATAGATGAGTTGAAGAGGTAGTAAATTCATAGAATCAGTCAAAAATATGCAAGAAAATGGAAGTTTAAACCCAAAGAATCAGTTAAACAAAATTTTAAAAGAAGTTCCGAAACCCTAATTTTTTAGAAGAAGGTGAAAAACACTTTAAATCAATGATTCTTGCAAAAGAGTTCCAAGGACAATGTAAAACATTAAAGAAATAAACTCAAATCATCTTAGATCTGTACAGATCTAAGAGATATAGGAAGAAATTAGGGTTTCAGAAGAAACCCATAGAGAGATGAAAGAACCTGTCTAGAATTCCACGGATCATAATAGATACAACATGATTTTAATCGAATCACACTGGAGTAGCCCAAATCAGACAAGTGACAAACCTTAGATGCAAGTCGGCATGGCCCTAGGCCCTTGAAGACCTTAGAGAAGGCAGGCATGGCATGAGAGAAGCCATTGGAGGCTTAGGAGACGATGAGAGGTCACCGGAGATGAACGGAGAGGAGAGGTCGGCGGTTGAAAGGCTAGGGTTTGGTTGAGAGTTACTGAGAGAAGGGAGGATCTTAGGGCGGCGGATTTGGAAAAATGGTTAGGGTTGGGGGGTCGTTTGGAATAAAAAAGGCAAGAACGAATGAGGGCCGTTGATCTTTTAGATCAACGACTAGGATTTGTTAGGTTTTGGGTTGGGTAGGGGTAATTAGGGCCTGGGTTGGGTTATTTAATCTGAAATTGGGCTGGAGTTGGGTAAAATTGAGGCTAAAGTTGAAATGCAATCTGGCTATATTTTAAATAGCTAATTTAATCCCATAAATTTATAATAAATAATAAATAATTTCTAAAAATAATTTTGTGTACTAAAATAATTTAAAATTGATATTTAATATTTTAAAAATATAGAAGATCAATTTTAGGCGTATAAATATAATTATACATTAATAGGGCTAATATTGCAATTATATGCAAATTAGCTTTAAAAATGCAAAATGCAATTATAAAAATGCAGTAAAATATTTTAACAATATTTTGGCATAAATATAGAATTTAGATGACTAAATTACAACAACAATAATTTGAGAAATAATTATTGGAGATTTTATGGGTAAAAAAGGAGGAAATAATCATTTTAAAATCTTTAAAATTATAGAAAAAATTATAAAAACCTTATGCATGCTTATATATGTGCATATATGTGTATATATGGTATTTTGCAAGTATTTATGCATATTAAAATATATAGGAAAAAATTGGGTATCAATAGATGCCCCTCTTTAACCGCGAAGGATGAAAGAGTTTTCGGGTAAAGAAATGATGGCCAATTTTGACCGGCCGGGATGCTTTGGAAGAAAGGGGCCAGACTCCGGTCTTCGAGCTACCTACATATCACTGGTTTTACAGGAATCAAGCCATGTGTAGTTCTGGGTTCATTTGTGAAATATGCCGATGAAATTATTGCAAGAACGGACACGCAATGCCGAAACAGCTATGGTGAGTAGTTAAAGCTCGAGACGGTTGGAGAGAACTGGAGCGAGATCGATCCTGCTACGATATTAGTTGCTCATTGGTTACCTGCAGATAGAAGATGCTACAAGCATGTATTTGCGAAAAATTAAACATGATGCAAATTCCCCTTGGACCATGAAGGTTGTCTTCGGAGGTTGAAGATGATGTCCTCGGACCATGACGTCATGGGCCATGAATTATTTAGTGAGGGATTTGCATGACATGAAATAATCTTCTCGGTTCATGAAGATGGTGCCTCCGAACCATGAAGCCTTTGAATAATGATATGCAAGTTTGAGAGATCCTCATGCCATGGCATGATGCCTTCCGGCTATGAGGATATTCCTTTAGACTATGACACCTTTGGATAGGTTGGCGATATTTCAGCCCATGATATGCAATAGCCATGATGTTATCAGAACAATGCTTAGTCTTGTGAAATGGAGGACAGAGCTTAGCCCGATTGAAAAGCGAATAAAGAGTACTTAGAAATAGAGCAATATTCGTGCAAAGAGGGACACTGCTTAATCCCATGCGGATGGGGAGGCAAGGATTATCCTCATGCAAATATGGAGTCAGGGATTAGACTCATGCAAATAGGGAGTCGGGGATTAGACTCATGCAAATAGGAAGGCAGGGATTAGCCTCATGCAATTATGGAGGCAGGGATTAGCCTCATGGAGTTAAGGATTAGACTCATGCAAATATGGAGGCAAGGATTAGCCTCATGCAAGTGTGGAGGTAGGGATTAGCCTCATGGAGTCAAGGATTAAACTCATGCAGATAGGGAGGCAATGATTAGCCTCATGCAAATGGGGAGGCAAGGATTAGCCTCATGCAAGTATGGAGTCAGGGATTAGACTCATGCAAATAGGGAGGCAGGGATTAGACTAATGCAAATAGGAAAGCAAGAATTAGCCTCATACAAGTATGGAGGCAGGGATTAGCCTCATGGAGTCAAGGATTAGACTCATGCAAATAGGAAGGTAGGGATTAGCCTCATGGAGTCAAGGATTAGACTCATGCAAATAGGAAGGTAGGGATTAGCCTCATGCAAGTATGGAGGCAGGGATTAGCCTCATGGAGTCAAAGATTAGACTCATGCAAATGGGGAGGCGGGGATTAGCCTCATGCAAATGGAGTCAGGGATTAGACTCATGCAGATAGGGAGGAAGAGATAAGCCTCATGCAAATGGGGAGTCAAGGATTAGCCTTATGTAATTATGGAGGCAAGGATTAGCCTCATGAAGATGGGGAGGAAAAGATTAGCCCCATGCAAGTAGGGAGGCATGTATTAGCCTCATGGAGTCAAGGATTAGACTCATGCAGTTAGGGACGCAAGGATTAGCCTCATGCAAATGTGGAGTTAGGGATTAGACTCATATAGATAGGGAGGTAGGGATTAGCCTCATGCAAATAGGGAGGCAGGGATTAGCCTCATGCAAGCGTGGAGTCAAGGATTAGACTCATGCAAATAGGAAGGCAGGGATTAGCCTCATGGAGTCAAGGATTAGACTCATGCAAATGGGGAAGCAGGTATTAGCCTCATGCAAATAGAGTCAGGGATTAGACTCATGCAAATAAGGAGGCAGGGATTAGCCTCATGCAAATAGGGAGGTAGGGATTAGCCTCATGTAGGTATGGAGTCAGGGATTAGACTCGTGCAAGTATAGAGGCAAGGATTAGCCTCGTGTAGAGAGAAAGTAGCAAATAAGAGTAGTATATGTCTTAGCTAGAGATATATTTGGTGTCGGATGGCCTAATTGATAGTGAATTATCTTTGTGTATACATGTTTTGCGAATGCTATCATTACGTCAAATGTGCCTACGTTCAAAGAAAAATTGTAAGTTTTGTGGGGGGAAGGTTGGTTCATGCTCTTGTCGGCTGGCTTTGCTTTGCTCCATTCTGAAAGCCTTTCAGGTTCCCCTGGGTGACACCTGACTGTTATAGAAATAGAGTTTTTGAAAATATGCAATTACTGATAAAAATAGAGTTGTTTTGGGAACGTATTGATATATCAAGTAATTTTTGATGAACTAGTGACTGTACACATCTTGAAGGCATTGCAGCTCTCTCATATTGGAATTTTGAGGGTCCTCCTCAAAATTTTGCCCCAGTTTGGTAGATGATCTTTGACTGTTTGCGGATAATGGATCTTGTCGAACCTTCTCCGGAATTTTGAGAATCCTTCTCAAAATTCTGCCCCAGTTTTAAACTGGTTACTGACCGTCTAACACATGTTGGCGTTGGCTGGACTTGCTCCAGAATTTTGAGGACCCTCCTCAAAATTCTGCCCCAGTTTCTTATTTTGGGGGAAATGAAAATTTTATTATGATATGACCGAACCCATAAGGCTGCCTACATATCCCCTCTTAAATGGGAATCGGGTCAAGTGTAGTTCAATTACATCAGAAGAGAAATGTAAAGTAATCTAAGCATAGTATCTCTTGACTGCGTCTGAATTGATTGGTTTTGGCCAGATTTCTCCAGCCATTTCTGCAAGTATGAGTGCTACTCCTGTTAGCACCCTATGGACCATGTACGGACCTTGCCAGTTGGGTGAGAATTTCCCTTTGGCTTCATCTTGATGTGGGAAGATCTTCTTCAACACCAACTGACCTGGTGCAAATTTCCTGGGTTTGACCCTTTTGTTGAAAGCTCTAGACATTCTGTTCTGATAAAGTTGGCCGTGACATACTACGTTCATTCTCTTTCCATCTATAAGGGCCAATTGCTCATAGAAGCTCCTTATCCACTCTGCATCGCTGAGTTCAGCTTCCTGTATGATACTTAAAGAAGGAATCTCTACCTCGGTTGGGATGACAGCCTCAGTACTATAAACCAACATGTAGGGAGTTGCCTGGTGGATGTGCAAACTGTACTGCGATATCCCAACAAAGCGAAGGGTAACTTCTCATGCCACTTTTTGTGGTTCTCTACCATTTTCCTTAGTATCTTCTTAATATTTTTGTTGGAGGCTTATACGACTTCATTCATCTGAGGTCTGTAGGCTGTGGAATTCTTGTGCTTGATTTTGAAAGTTTTACAAATAGCTTTCATCAAATCACTGTTGAGATTGGCGGCATTGTCGATAATAATGGACTTAGGAACTCCGAATCGAAAGACATTACGATCCTTGACAAAATCTGCGATGACTTTCTTGGTTACAGCTTTGTAAGATGCAGCTTCTACCCATTTTGTGAAGTAAGTAATGGCTACCAGAATAAACCTGTGTCCGTTTGAAGTAGTGGGCTCAATCGGATCAATAACATCCATTCCCCAAGAGGCGAATGGACAAGGAGAGCTTGTTGCATTGAGCTCATTTAGAAGCACTTTTATCATGTCGGCATGCACTTGACATTGAAAGCATTTGCGGACATACTGAATGCAATCTATCTCCATGGTCATCCAAAAGTAACCTGCCATAGTATCTTCTTAGCCAAGATGAAACCATTCATGTGTGGACCACAGGTCCTAGCATGCACATCCTCAAGTAGCTTAGAAACTTCATTTGCGTTAACACATCTTAGTAAACCCAAATCAGGAGTTCTTCTGTATAGGTTCCCTCCGCTGCTGAAGAAGTGATTTGACAATCTCCGGAGCGTGCATTTCTGAGTGTGATTTGCATGCTCCGGATATTCTCCTTTTGATAAGTATTCTTTGATGTCATGGAACCAAGGCTTTCCATCTACTTCTTCCTCGACATGAGCATAATATGCCGGCTGATTATGGATCCTCACCAGAATGTGATCAATGTAGTTCTTATCTGGATGTTGTATCATGGATGACAAAGTGGCCAATGCGTCGGCAAACTCATTTTGAATTCTGGGCATATTTCGGAATTATCTTTGTAAACCTCTTTCTCAATTCCCGCACATGGTACAGATATGGAAATATCTTGGAATTCTTGGTGGCCCACTCTCCTTGTACCTGGTGCACAAGCAAATCTAAATCAATGATTACCAGCAACTCCTGAATGTTCATGTCGACTGCCATGTTGAGCCATAGTATGTAGGCTTTATATTCCGCCATGTTTTTAGTGTAGGGGAATCTAAGTTTAGAAGATACATGATAATGCTGACCCATTTCTGATACCAAAACTGCTCCAATGCCCACTCCTTTGAAATTTGTGGCTCCATCAAAGAACATCCTCCAATCGTCATATGCTTCGGTAATGTCCTCTCATACGAATGATATTTCTTCATTAGGAAATACATTTTCAAAGGTTCGTATTCTCCTCCCACCAAATTTTCAGCAAGGTGATCTGCCAATGCTTGTCCTTTGACCGCCTTTTAAATTACGTAGACGATATCGAGCTCACTTAATAGTATCTGCCATTTAGCTAACTTCCTAGTAGGCATGGGTTTCTGAAATATGTACTTCAGAGGATCCATCCTGGATATGAGGTATGTAGTGTAGGCACATAAGTAATGCCTCAATTTCTGGGCTGTCCAGGTCAAAGCACAACAAGTGTGTTCAAGCAGAGAATACCGTGCTTCATAGGGTGTGAACTTTTTACTCAAGTAATATATGGCTTGCTCCTTGCTTCTTATTTCATCATGTTGTCCCAAAACACATCCGAAGGCTCCATCTAATACAGATAGATAGAGTAGCAAAGGTCATCCTGGTTCTAGAGGGACCAGAACTGGTGGCATGGACAACTACTCATTGATCTTATCAAAAGCTTTCTGACAATCTTCTCTCCAGCTTGTTTCGACATCCTTCCTCAACATCTTGAAGATAGGTTCACATATGACTGTGGATTGTGCTATGAAACGACTGATATAGTTGAGACGTCCTAAGAAGCTCATCACATCCTTTTTTCTCTTAGGTGGTGGTAACTCCTGAATAGCTTTGACTTTAGACGGATCCAGTTCGATCCCTCGATGATTGGCGATGAATCCTAGTAACTTTCCTGCGGGAACCCCGAATGCACATTTTGCGGGGTTTAGTTTCAAGTTGTACCTCCTTAGCCTGTCAAAGAACTTCCTCAAGTTTGCTATGTGATCTGCGGCCCTCTTGGATTTGATAATGGCATCGTCCACATACACCTCTATTTCCTTGTGTATCATATCATGGAAAATGGTTGTCATGGCTCTCATGTAAGTGGCCCCAACATTCTTCAGACCGAATAGCATCATCTTGTAACAGTATACACCCCAAGGTGTAATAAAAGCTATATTATCTGTATCTTCTTCATCCATCCAGATCTGGTGATAACCCGCGAAGCAATCTACAAATTATTGGAGTTCATGTTTGGCGCAGTTATCGATCAGGATGTGTATATTTGGCAGTGGGAAGTCTTCATTGCGACTTGATCTATTAATTCCCGATAATCAACACATACTCTGACCTTCCCATCCTTCTTCGGAACTGGCACAATGTTAGCTAACCAGGTTGGGTACTCAACCACCCTGAGAACTTTGGCTTTGATTTGCTTGGTAACTTCCTCCTTGATTTTCAGGCTCATGTCTGGTTTGAACTTTCTGAGTTTCTGTTTTACTGGCAGACATATGGGATTAGTAGGCAACTTGTGAGCCACTATGGAAGTGCTCAAACCGGTCATGTCATCATATGACCATGCGAAAATGTCCTCATATTCTTTTAGGAAATGAATGTACTCTTCCTTCTTTGTTTGTGACAAGTGAATGCTGATACGGCTCTCCTTGACGGTCTCGACATCCCCCAATTTTACTGCTTTGGTCTCGTCCAGATTGGACTTAGGCTTATTCTCAAAATTTTCAACCTCCCTGAAAATTTCCTCGGGTATCTCATCTTTTTCCTCTGAATCACTATTCTCATATCGCATTGCCTCATTACATGTCATAGTCACTGGTTCATTAGGAAAAGTAATGATAATGTTGTAGAAAGGAAAATGTAAAGATAGTAGTAAATAATAAAGAGCAAATGCATTTGATTAAAACTTGAAAAATTGTCCAGGCAAAGTACGACTCGATGAGTCGAGCATTCATTCTGAAACAAGTAAAACAAAATTACGGGAAATTTTAAATGCCTAGAATGGCTTATAGAAGTAAATTCTGCCAGGCTACCTAGGGACTCGGCGGGCTCGGAATGGTGTGGCGGTCCAGTTTCTGAGAACAACTCCCTTCTCCACAGTCTGAATAGTGAGGTCTTCTTCTTCCTCCTCCTCAATTATGGCACTACAGTCCATGTCTTCATCTTCCAAGAACAAATTCTTCAACCCAACTAGTGCTTTTTCCTCTGCAGTCTCCTATATTGTGTCAGCCTGGTGAAAAGCTTGTTCCAAACGTGGCACTGGTTGCTCAAGAGGGTAATACGGTGCACGCCATGGAGGCGACCAATCATTGTACTCTTGCCATGTATACTGGTATCCAAGCCCAAAGGTGGTACCATGATTTTTCAGCTGTATTAGTTTGCTGATACCTTGGAGATTCTTTCCCAACCCCTTGCCGGGTTTATATCCATACCATGCTAGTATGGTTTCTATTTTGTTACTCCACCACTTATCCTTCTCAACGACATTGGCTCGTTCAATGTGATGATAGGTTTCCCCTCCGAGCCTTCTTCTATGTCCAATGGTCGGGATGGTTTGACTAGTGTAGATGAGGTTACTTCCATCTCCATGAATGATTACCTCCTGGCGGTTCCATTCAAACTTCACGGCTTGATGTAGTGTGAAGGTCATGGCTCCAGCAGCATGGATCCATGGCCGGCCCAACAGAAGATTATATGAGGCTAGTATGTCAAGCACCTGAAATTCAACGTCGAACCAAGTTGGCCCCATCTGCAAGAAAAAGTGGATTTCCCCGATCGTGTCCCTCTGGGACCCATCGAAAGCCTTCACATTCATGCTTCCTACCTGTATCTTATGGAAACCTTTGTCCAACCTTTTCATGGTGTCCAATGGACAAGTATTTAGGCTCAAACCTCCATCAATCAAGACCCTGGCAATGAACTTGTCTTCAAATTGCACCGTAATATGCAATGCTCGATTGTGATTCAATCCCTAGGGTGGTAGCTTGTCTTCATGGAAGATGGTCTTATGACTTTCTAGTACTTGCCTAACCATGTTGGCCATTTCTCTATCGGTGATGTTATTGGGTACATAAGCCTCGCTCAACACTTTCATTAAGGCGTTCTTATGTGCCTATGAATTCTGCAATAGTGAAAGGATAGATATCTGAGCAAGGACTTTGTTCAGATGATCAATAATAGAATACTCATTTGCATGTACTTTCCTCCACAGGTCATCTAGCCCGGTCTCAATGATAGGCTGCCTAGTAGTGGCCTCCTTACTTGATCCTCCCAAATGTTCCGATGTATAGACTCTTCCAGTTCTAGTCATTCTTTGTGCAGCGTCAGATTCCTCTACCTTGGCCTTCCCTTTAAGCCGAGCCTCGATAATATAATCCCAGGGTATTGCTTTTGAGTTGAATGTGGGTGTGGTTGATATTGTCATAGTAAAAGGTGTGACCACTTCTACTTCAAATGGAACGGAGGTGGCTGCGGGCGGAGCCACTTCCACCTCGAATGGAACTAATGCAGTTACCTCAACCTCGATTGGTGCCTGAGTCTGAACCACAATAGGAGTAACTGTGACTGCAACTTTAAAGTCATCGCCTTATCGAATAAGCACGATCGACCCCTCGGGGTCCCATTCTTCATTTGTGTCTATCACATGTACACCATCACTTTTGTGATCAGGGAGGGGATTGTTGCGAACATTAGGTGCGACTTCCTTTGCTTGTATGACCTTGTTGTCAATTAGTGTCTGGATCTTATCCTTCAATGTTTGGCACTCATCAGTGGTGTGCCCTTTCATACCGGAATGGTACGCACAAGTTTTGTTCGGATTGACCCATTAGGATGGATTTTCTAATACCACAGTGGGAATATGAGTGACGTAACCTGTGGCTTTTAACCTTTCATACAATTGGTCGATGGGCTCAGCAATGGCAGTGTATTATCTAGGTGGCTTGCGGTTGAAGTTGGGTCTTGGTCTTGGATAATTTTGGTGAGCGGGTGGTGATTGGAAGTGGGATGGTTTGGAGTTATAGGTGTGATGGATAGTGGCTGGTTGGGAATATCTGGGAGATGAAGGTTGATATGTAGGTGGTGATACTTGGTATGTGGGTGGAGGTGTTTGATATGTGGGTGGAGGTTTTTGATATATGGGTGGAGGTGTCTGATAGGTAAGTGGAGATTTTGGGCCCTGGGCTACCATTACCGCCCCAACATCTCTCTTCTTTGATATGCCACCTGATTGTAGTGCCTTATTCGTGGCTTGCAAGGCCTCGAAGTTTGTTACCATCCCACTTTTTATTCCTTCCTCGATCATTTCTCCGAGTTTGATGATGTCATAGAATATGTGATTTTAAATAACCATCAACCTCTCATAATATTGTGGATCCTGTGCCCTGACGAAGAATTTATTCATCTGTTCTTCGTCCAAAGAGGGCTTGACCTTGGCCGCTTCCGACCTCCAATGAGTAGCGTATTCATGGAAAGGCTCAGTAGGTTTATTCTTAAGATTTTGAATGTAGAAGGCATCCGGTGCATTCTCTGTGTTGAACCTGAATCGGTCCATGAAATCCGACGCCATGCTCACCCAATTGGACCATTTCTTGGGATTGTGGCTGATATACCAAGACAAAGCGTCCCCAGTAAGGTTCTTCATAAAGAGCTTCATCCGGATCTTTTCATCTTTCCCGACCCCAACAAACTTGTCACACTAGGTCCTTAGATGAACCTTGGGATCACTTGTACCATCGAACATTTCGAACTTAGGAGGTTTGTACCCCTCCGGTAGTTTGACATCCGGCTGTATGCATAGATCTTCATAGTTCAAACCTTCGATTCCTCTGTCGCCCTCAACACCTTGAACTCGGCTTGTAAACTTCTTGAGTTTTTTCAGCCATGTTTTTAATGAGAAAGTCCTTCTCGGAAGATTCCGGTGTACAGGAGATTGGTTGGGTAGAATGAGGTATAGTTTCCACATATATAGGGTTGCTTTGATGGATGCCAGGAACTTGGGTGTAGTGATGGTCATTGGTGGAGTTTTGTGGATCGGGAATGGGTTGTGGTATGTTTTGGGGAGTATGGTAAGTGGTAGTTGGTGGGTACTGAATTGGTTGATGATGATGTTGCGGTGGAGTTGGTATTGGCAACGGATTGATATTTTGGGGTGGAGTCGCGTATTGATTTGGTGCGGTAGGATTTTGTGGCGGTTTGTTTTGTGTGTTTTGAGGAGGCGTTGGGTTCTTTGTGTTTTGTTGGTGGATATCGGGGACATTGAGGGTGAGTGACAAGTTTGCCAAGTTGCAAACCTGCTCAAGTTCTCCTTGCAATTCCAGTATCTTTTGTTCCAGTCTTAAGACTAGATCATTTGGGCCCGGAGTACTATGGCCATCTAATGTCTCTACATTCTCAATATTTTTCTTTTGGATTCTACTTAAGTCGTCCTTCTTTGCTTTTTCTCTGCCTTTTGTATTGCTTGTAGGAGGAGGAGGTAGAGGGCCTCTAGATCTGGTGTGATACGCTGATGATGCCAGTATGAGTGAACCAACCTAAGGGGATGGGAATAACAATAAAAAATAAGCAAAAACAAAAAGGTAACAAGTCAGTAAGGATCCTGAAGCGTTTGTAGTATTTAAGCACATATTACTGAAATGTAAATTCGTGTCCTACTTTGGGAACCTCTTTATGCCCGAGGTAGGCCTAGCGACAAATAAACTTGGAGAACTTTTAATGCCAATAAATGCTTCATTTCATAACATAAAAATAGACGAATCCCAAAACGACACTAAGATAATAATAAAATAAGTCACTACTGGCACTTGGCCTTATTACATTTTTAGGAAAAAACAAATAAATCTAGCCTATTTGGTCCCAGAAGGACCTTCCCTAGATTCGATCTTCCGGACTCTATCATATAGATCCCCTAGCTCACGCAACCCCTGCAGCAAGTAGGCTCTGGCCAGATATCCTCCTTCAGCTCCTTCAGCATTCTGGCAATTTTCAATCCTCTTTATGACTTTACCTTCCAGCTCCACTATTCCTTGCTCCAGATATTCCAGTTTCCTGTTGGAAGTGTCTACCATTTCTTTCCATTCCTCGATCAACCTCACATTCCTCTCTTGTATTTCCTGGTGCTCATTCTCAGAGTTGTGGACCCTCTTGCGCAGCCTGTTGTATTTGACTTGAGCTTCAACTTCCTCATCTATGATTCTGTTCCCTCGACCGAGCCCTGGTGTCACCATTCCTTTCAGATTGTCCTCCAACCATGTCGGGTAGAGAGGCTCACACCCTGCATGATACCTGTCTGGCTCAACGGTGTTCTTCTCCACAATGATTTTACAGTGCCACATGTGCTGAGCTTGGCACTTGTAAGGGACATCGTCATCTTGAAAGTCTACCCTGAAATGACTCATCTTGATAACCCTTGGTACAACCTATTCTCTGCCTACTTGCCTCATAACTCACATATGGACATATGGGTATATCCCTCTCAAGACGATCAACACCAAGTGCGGAGCATCCCTGGACCTAATAATAAATTCGTCTGTTGGGAACCATTCAAACATCCACTTCACCTGTTCCTCGGTCAGATTGTCGAAGAACTCTACCCATTCTTTGGTGCTTTCTAGCTAAGCAAATATGTCTGGAATGTAAGTCATCTTCTTAGGGTGATGGAAGGCAATATGGTCGTTCCAAGCCCTTCACGGAAATTCTTGGCGATAGCGACCCTTTTGGAAATGCTCCAACAACCATAACTGCAGCAACAAATTACAACCCTCGAAATGCTTGACCCCTCTTTGACAGCACTCCAGAGCCCTGTAGATGTCGGCTATGATCATGGGGACTATGGTATATGTCTATCCATTAATCCCTTCCATCAGAGTCTTGGCGACCATGGCCAACCTAGTGTGGATTCTTCCCTTTTTCATTGGGAATACTATCAGGCCTAGGAAGTACACAATGAATACAAACACTCTGCGGTGGATGTGACCCAGAGAAGTGAGAGAGATCTCATCATGGTAAATAAGGAAAGACTTGCTATGGCCATATCTCTCGTACCAGTATTTGAAAGGTATGTAAGATTCTTTTATGCACACTAGGTCGACATTCTTCTTCTGCCCCATCATCTTCAAAAATTCCCTGCCCATATGGTTTTCTGGTACCAATAGCCCAGGACTATCCCAAGTCAATCCTGCAAGGCCTCCAATTTCCTCAAGAAGCGGTGTCATTTCTATGTCGCCGAAATAAAACACATCCCTTTCACTATCCCAAAATAAAGTGGCAGCTTGGATCAATTTGTTGTTTGGCTCAATATTTAGAAAGGTAGGCAGGTTACCCAGGTACTTTCTCACATGTTTCTTGTCACTTGAGGAAAGGTCCTTCCACCAATCTAGCAGCAATGATGGGATGTTCCTAACCATATCGAATCTAGGGACCTCGTGCCTCATGTTTTGCAAAACAAAAGGGTTAGACCTTACCCCCACCGGACTCGACTATTTATACATTTATGATTAACATATCGGCATTTAGTTCTCCAAATTAATGACAAAACGTGGTTGTGTCCGTTGGGATTATGGAAAACCCGATGGACTTTGGATAAGGCTTATCTTAAAGGATCATTATGTGGACAACATAACCGATCCGACTAGGTTTGACCATGATGCATGCACAATTTTAACCAGAGTAAGGTTTCTATGGGGTTTTAGACTGGTACCTTGAAGCGGACAACTCGAGGTGGAAGGCATGGAACCATTGACTGCACCGCTGATTGACTGGTTTTACCGCAAATAAGCCTTTCCGAATTTAAGGGTAGTAAATAGGAAGAGCGCAACCACTCATTAAAGCGTTGCTATAGGATTTTATACGCATGAGTGGAATATGATGCGGAGCATGATTTATACAACAATTAATAACATGTAGTCAACTATTTGTAAGTAGGAAAAATAAATACATCATTTAAATAATTGAAAGACAGTTACAGGAAAAAGAAAACAAAGAGACAAGTCAATTTCAGGGATAAAGAACCATAAACGCTTAAAAAATGAACAGTTAAATTCAAACAAGGGAGAAATGTACGTGATAAAGCATGCTTGGACTAATTTGTAAAAAGATAAGTTTGTTATGGTAAGAGACAAAATGTATCCCCAGCAGAGTCGTCATGTTGTCGCAACCCCCTTTTTCCACCGCAGAGAAAGTCCGGGTTTTGACATTCATGGGGTAATAACTCATTTCCTTTTGGGAATTGGGTATTTGAAGAGTCACCACCTAACAGATTATGGTGCGTTAGAGCACCTAGAGCGATTAAATCTTAGACTAGTTTGCATTACCAGATATTAGAGTAAGGGCTCAAAATAACCTTGAGGAGAAGGTATTAGGCACCCCTCTCGGTTCACAATGGTGGGTCCCGACCAAACTTATATTCACGAATTAGTCCATTAACAAATAAATAGTTGAATCAAATAATTTGCAAGTAAAGCATGTTGGACGTTGTATAACTCAAATAATAAGACAAAGGTTTTGAACAAGTTGTATATAAAACAAAGTTTTAAACAGAAGGGATTTGGGAAAGGAGGGATCCTAGGTTGGTTAGCCTACAGGATCACCCCACACAATGTCCGGTAAATACTCCTCAATTAGGGGCTACACGTGACATTAGCACGTAGTCATCATATCCCATATCTACACTTCCCACCCCGTGGTCTTAGCCTAAAGTGTGCTAGTAAACATGATAGTGCCTAGGCGTGCACTACCCGTCCCTTCCTTGTGGTCCTGGAGGTATTTTAGGACCTCTAAATCTGGACAGTTCTAGACGACCCCTAAGGTGCTTAAAAGGAGAATTCTAAGGCGACAGGCAAGAACAAATAGGACCTTAACACATAAGGTAGAAAAGAAGCAATTAGAGGCTCAAGTTCACCTCCACAGATAATACATGTAAACAGTACGACTCAAATACAAATAAGGGCAATATTGTTAAACAATATCCTAAGACATGATGTCTAGGCGAATATCAGAACATATGAGATATGTAGTTTTTATTTTTATAAACTCAGAAGTAATGGCCCTATCCGTTTACCTAATGATTTTAAAATCAGAACAACATTAAGTAGCAGAAACAGTTTCAGAGCTGCAGGATTTGAAAAACGTCATATAGGCTTGCCTACACTCTGAATAGCGGTGACCTAAGAGCATGATAACTACGCTTGACATAGTAAAATAGTGGGTGGATTTTAAAACTGACTCTTGAGTCCTTATAGGCATGCTTTCTAATAGTGAATTAAAGCAGTATTTGAGAGAATTCATTTTAGGAGAACAAACCGTTAATTAGACCAACTTCAAAGCAAACTACTCAAGAACTGGATTGACTTATTTAAACTAAACTAATTTTAGATCTAGGCAGAGTTTCTGATGTTGTTTCCTATAGGCATGACATCTAATTGTTTAAGATCTGATGTTAGAAACTTGTAGGCATGATAACAAATGAAAACACATGTAAACACTCGTTATAACAGAAGTTGAACTGGACCATATCCTATAGTCATGGTATCTACTTGTGAAGTTGATTTTAAGACCTATAAACATGATTTATATTATTGGAACCATTTGAGACCTATAGGCAAGATTTCTAACACGGTAAGACAAACATAGCAAATATAACATCCTATAGGCATGGTTTCTACCCATATTACCCCACAAATATGTAACTACCCATCCTTTTTACTAGTTACCCTAATATTTGTTTACAAATTATTACAAACCAAATGAATGAATTAAAAAATAGATAAAAAGAAAAGAAGAAGCTACACTATTGGGAGCCTGAAGCAGGCCCAAGTGATTTCCCAAGACCTCCAATAGACTCAAATGTCAATTTCATAGACAATATCATTGTCTAGGTGCGTCAAAGTTCCCTAAGGATCTCAAGGATCCCGGACAGTGCTCACACCTAGACTTTGTAACCAAATTGAGTAAGTGTAGTGTGGAAGGGCCAACCTCAGTGTGCCAGAGTTCAAAGGGTTCTCAAGAGGATCTCAAGGCAGTACACACACTGGAAAGGGCAAATCCTAGTGACTTAGGAGTAGAGTGAGAGTGCTTGACACAATTTGAAAGGTTTTAGTGGGAAAACAATGTTAAAAAAGATATTTGCTTGAAATTGTTTTGTAAGAAAACACACAGGGAGTTACTAAATTAGATAATTTAAAAAGGTAAGGTGACTAACAATTAGTCAAATCAAATACAGAACCAGAAAGAGGTTCATCAGCACTTCAATACATGGAGTCAAACAGGTGCACACATCCACTTAGGGGTAATGAGGATTTGGGGTAAGCATAGGGCACATAGCAAGCATAGATTTACATAGGTACAGAGTCAGAGGAGCCTTAAAAGGGGTCAAGGCTTTTAAAGTATAGCATGAACTATGGGGTTAATACAGAATCAATAGGCTTAAGATAGCCAATTACTTCATACGGGAAGGTGCATGGCAGGGATCATAGAAACATAGTCACATTGGGTCATACTAAAAGGGGATCCTAATGGGTATATAGCATGCAATAAAGAAGACAGTGAAGTATATATATTAATTGCAGGTTGAACAACAAAACCATAGATAGAAGCATATTAGAAATATGACAAATTGAAGTAATAGGAGAAGCATATTGTTTTGGGACTTGAATTAAAATTGGAACATACCAGTAAGGGGATAGTAAGCACAAAGTGAAAGAAAAACCAGTAGTTAGCCTTGGATTTAAGCCGACTAACTTTAGATAGTAGTAAGTAACACAAAAGAGAGCAGAAAGCTTTTAGTATGAAAGAGAGAGTTTTTGAACCAATGTGTTCGTGTGTTTGTGTTAATGGGAGAGTATGTATATATGTAGTAGTTCGAAACTAGGTAAAATAAGGCAAGAATCACAATAGTATAGTAATTATGGAACTCAGAACCAATTAGAGCAAAATCAGTACAAGTATTCTCATAAGTTAAGGGAATCAGTTCAAACGGTAAGAACAAGAAACAAATAAGGAAAGAAATCAATGTATGACCAATAAGGAAAGATTTCAAATTCAGTAAGAATAGGGTAAACAATTAGGGCTAAGTTCAGAAAACTCTAATTAAGGAGATAATCAATAGGAATAAAATACTAATGCAGACAAAGTAAGCAAATCAATCAATTTGAATAGAAAGAGTAGGAATCGAAGGTTTAAAGGAAGGTCTTCCAATCAAACCATGAAATAGGGAATCCAGAATCAGTCACAGAGAAAGTTATGATTTAGTGTTCAACATATAAATAGGGTAAGATAAGAACAACCAGACATAGCAAACACGAATGTTAAACAACACTGATAGAAAGAAGCAAGTCTTGAACAATCAAGATTGACACAAGCACATGAAGTGATATAAGTTAGGCTAAAAACTCACTAGGAACATATTCGTGGCAAGATAATCACAAAACTCAAACAAGAAACGACAAGTCACGCTAATACACAAAACCAAATGATGAAACCTAGAAAATTAGGGCTTTCAATATAGACGAGTTGAAGAGGTAGTAAAATTATAGAATCAATCAAAATATGCAAGAAATAGAAGTTTAAACACAAAGAATTAGTTAAACAAAATTTTAAAAGAAGTTCCGAAACCCTAATTTTTTAGAAGAATGTGAAAAACACTTAAAATCAACGATTCTTGCAAAAGAGTTCCAAGGACAGTGTAGAACATTAAAGAAACAAACTCAAATCGTCTTAAATCTGCACAGATCTAAGAGATATAGGAAGAAATTAGGGTTTCAGAAGAAACCCATAAAGAGATGAAAGAACCTGTCTAGAATCCCAAGGATCGTAACAGATACAACATGGTTTTTCTCGAAATCATACTGGAGTAGCCAAGAACAGACAAGTGACGAACCCTAGATGCAATTCGGCATGGCCTTGGGCCCTTGAAGACCTTAGAGAAGGCAGGCATGGCATGAGAGAAGCCATTGGAGGCCTAGGAGATGATGAGAGGTCACCGGAGATGGCCGGAGAGGAGAGGTCGGCGGTTGAAGGGATAGGATTTAGTTGAGAGTTACTGAGAGAAGAGAGGATCTCAGGGCGGCGGATTTGGAAAAATGGTTAGGGTTAGGGGGTCGTTTGGAATAAAAAATGTAAGAACGAACGAGGGCCGGGTCGTTTAGATCAACGACCAGGATTTGATAGGTTTTGGGTCGGGTAGGGGTAATTAGGGCCTGGGTCGGGTTATTTAATCTGAAATTGGGCTGGGGTTGGGTTAAAATTGAGGCTAAAATCGAAATGCAATCTGGCTATATTTTAAATAGCTAATTTAATCCCATATAATTTATAATAAATAATAAATAATTTCTAAAAAATAATTTCGTGTACTAAAATGATTTAAAATAGATATTTAATATTTTAAAAATATAGAAAATCAATTTTATGCGTATAAATGTAATTATACATTAATAGGGCTAATATTGCAATTATATACAAATTAGCTTTAAAAATGCAAAATGCAATTATAAAAATGCACTAAAAATATTTTAACAATATTTTGTCATAAATATAGAATTTAGATGACTAAATTACCATAACAATAATTTGAGGGATAATTATTAGGGATTTATGGGTAAAAGGGGAGGAAATAAATCAATTAAAATCTTTAAAATTATAGAAAAAATTACCAAAACCTTGTGCATGCTTATATATGCGAAAATATGCTATTTTGCAAGTAAGTATTTATGCATATAAAAATATATAGGGAACAATTGGGTATCAACATTAGTTTTTTCACAGTTTTTTTTCGAAAATAGTTCCGCTTTTCAAGAATATCGGTGAAAACTCAAATCCTTTACCGAAATCGTCGAAAAATGTGAGATAGTTTGAAAACTATAATTTTTCCAAAAAACCTTTCAAAATAAATGAGATATTTCATTTTCTTTTCAGATAGCAAGTGTGAAATAACTCTTTATGCCCATATATCAATAGGTTTGAAAAGTCATGAATGACGTGATACTGTACATCATGAGGAAAATACATCTCTATGCCTATATGTCATGTGTGCATGCAAATACCAAGAATTTTAGAGATGAATCATGTACTCACACTCTCAAATTATCAATCCACCCAATCCTCCTAGTGACTTAGTCCTCACAGTCACTTAGCACTCGACACTCGGCACTCGCATTTGGTAGGTGCCTGCGCTCACTGGGGTGTGTACAGACTCCGGAGGGGCTCCTATAGCCCAAGCACTATATCAAGCCAATCATGGCATAAATCAATAAAACATGCTGCGGTGTGCAACCCGATCCCATAAATATCCTCACAATCAAGCCCTCGGCCTTACTCAGTCATCAATCTCTCTAGTCTCTCGGGCTCTCAATCTCATGAATCTAGCCCGACAACAATGATATGATATATCAATAAATAACAACTGAGACTGAGACATGATATGCATATGACAAGTATATAAAGCAATGAAAATAGATAGCTCAACAACAGAAATGACCTTCGTGGGTCCCAACAAGATAAGCATGTAGCCTAAACATGGTGTCTAATATGGATCACAACTCAATAGATCAAGTACGCAGAAATTTCATGATTACAGGTAAGGTCAGATAACTACACAGTACCACAGAAATAACGGAGTTACAATTCACTCGGTGCACGCCCACACGCCCGTCACCTAGCATGTGCGTCACCTCAACACCGATCACATAGCACATAATTCGGGGTTTCATACCCTCAGCACTAAGTGTAGAAGCGTTACTTACCTCGAATAAGCCAATTCCAATATCGACCAATCCCGCGCGATGCTCTACAAATGTCAATCCCAATCGAAAAAAAGGTCGAATCTTTAATCAAAAGCCCAACATCGGCCAAAAAGCCAAGTCGGGCCCGCGCTTCGGAACCCGACAAAATTTATAAAATTCGACGAGCCATTCAATTACGAGTCCAACCATACTAGTTTCACTCAAATTGAACTTCGAATCGATGTTCAAAACTCAAAAATTTACTTTATGAAATTTTAGACAAAACCCCCAAAATATGACCAAATGAACAAACCTTCGATATTAAGAACTTTTGCCCAATGGGTATACCTCGTTTTGCATGCCAAATAGTCCCAAAACATGCTTTTGATGCCTCCAATGGATTTCTTATGAAATTTCTGTCAAGATAGACTCTTGAATCACTCCATTTGACCTTATAATGAAGGAGATATGTTGGTTTCAATATTTAGAAATAGTGCAGATTTTTAAATGCGAAGTCAGTTGCAATTCCGTAATTAATCTGAAAAATATGGCAACCCAATTCTTAGTAAAATGACTATAAAATCCTCAAACGATGTCCAAATTTGACGATTCTTTTTACTACGGATTCGTAATTACAATACAGATCTAATGCTTCAACCAAAACAAAAATCGGAGCTGATTTGTTCAATGTGGTATTATTTATGCTTGAATAAACGACATCGAAACATAAGAAAAACGATCGCAACACAGCCCAATTCTATCCAAAACTCACCCGAGCCCCTCGGGACCCCATACGAACATGTCAACAAGTCTCATAAGATAACACAGACTTACCCGAAGACTCAAATCACGCATAACAACATCGAAACGATGAAACACACCTCAAATCAAACTTAATGAACTTTCAAACTTTTGACTTCCAAAAACTCGTTCCAAAATAATTCAAATCAACTCGGAATGAACTCAAATTTTGCATACAAAACCTAATACATCATACGGAGCTACTCGTGCCCCCAACCTACCGAGTGAAGTGCAAATTCTCAAAACGACCATTCGGGTCGTTACATTCTCCCCCACTTACAAATATGTTCGTCCTCGAACGTGCCAAGAGTTATTCCCAAGGCCATCAAACTGCCGTATAACTTTACCATGCACATACTAGAGGGTGATCCATGTCACCCTATCCCATATAGGTCTGATAACACAACATAACTGAAAATCATTACTCCAACCTTACCCATAAGCCTTAGAATCCAATTTCCAACATCCAGAATTTCCATAAGATTATAATCTTACACCTACACACTGTACAAGTCTGAATAAGTTGTATCAAGTCTTCACCACAACCCAAGATGTAATCACATGATATACCGCATAACTCAAATTCTCATAACGATATCTTCAAACCATAGTAGCTGCTCCAAACAATCCAATGCCGGTAAAAAACCTCTTATCAAACAAAGCCTCATTCTAACACCTTCATACACTGCCAATGATGAAAGAAACACGCAAAAAACTCATAAGGATTCACCAGATCAATAGGTCGTGGATCTCCCTCTCCTCCGACAAGAACTATAGCAGATTTCTAAGCTGACTTTCGATATTATCCTTCCAAATATACCACAATCAAATCCGATAGTATCCATTCTAGGTCTAATGACCTCATCTCATCCAACCCGTCCACTCTAGTGGCATGACACATCAATACAATATAAAATCACAACCCGTGCAACCCTTGCACCAATTAGTAACATTCCAAATGTACTCAAACATTGAAAATGACTCAAACAAGAGAACTGTCCCACAAGCTCCACGGGTACCACCACAACGAAATGCTAAGAACTCATCACATTTCACAGAACCAAAACACACGAATCTCATACAAAGGATCATATCTCAATACGACTCCACCAGAATGCGTGACCCTATCCAAACGTTGATCCATATTATATACCTCGAGCCACTCTACTCAAGATCAATAACCATGCTGTATACGGTAAAATCGGCGGGTCCTATTTTTTGTCATACAACGCTTCGTAAGCATGTTTCCAAAAGCTCGAGGCTATGGTCAAGATTCACACCCAAGGGGCTATCGACGTCCAACCTCGGGGCAATACAGAGCGATAGTTTTGGTGAAAAAGTGGGAAGTTCCCAAGGCATATGACTAAAAGATGACCTAGTTTATTTGGCTAGTTCAAGCCCGTACCGTGGCATTAAATAACTGTACCAACCATGTATCTTGGTAATAAATGCATTTGTACTATGTTGCGATACCCCCTCATATATAATGGGGATCCTTGTCATTTTGTAAGACATCTGATATTCAATATTGAATATACAAGAACATTCTTTTTTTTTCTAACTTAAATTCTCTTGACTCCACTACTTACATTTATTGTGTTCTATTCATTGTTCTTCATTTATTGCTTATTATTGGCCATAAAGAGCCGCCATTGAATTTATCACAACTGTTCACCCTTCATCGACTGCCTTTAGCGAGGCATCCGACTCGACCTCGAGGCCCCATGTATGTCAGCTCGAGGCCCTGATTTCTGATCATTCGATTTGGTCATTACATTATCTACAAGCCCCTACCTTATTTTCCAGTTTTTCACCTAGCATCAATTGCCTAACAACTAGCATAAAAATAGATCACATATTTTTAGACAACAAAATCAAATCTAATTGTAATTACCATTTTCAAGGTAAACAGTTTAGCACCCACCATGGGGCTAAAAATAATAGTGAATATTTTCTTGCTGGTTTACTAGATAATGCAAGTTACCTTTCACACTTTTTCTTGTCCAAGATCTTTGATTTCAGGTCAAAATGTCTAACTCAGTAAACACACGTGAAAACAACAATCTTGAGGACCATAGAGAGAATGGTGTGATGTTCCAGGTGTTGGTGTACCACCACAAAACCCTGAGAATGCACCGGAACCAATTCTCGTGGAAGTGGTCTCACGCAACGCTCAACACATTGAAATAAGCTCCCACACCAACAGGATCATACACCAGGAAGATCAACAAGAAGCTAAAAAAACCTCGGCTCAGGAAGAACAAGGGGTTAGACTTCACGTCATCTTCGAAATTTTACAAGCACAACAGTTGGAGATTGCTCAGTTGCAAAGCCACCAAAAGACTCCCAACACGGTAGCTCTAGAAACGGCTCCCCGAGCCGAGCAGGTACCAGAAAGATTAAGCAACAATGGGTCCACAGCCAACCCCGCCATCATAAAGATGCTCGAGGACCTCACAAAGAGGATCGAGTCAGACGAAAAGAAGATAGAAGCCAATGACAAGAAGGTAGAGACCTACAATTCTAGGGTCGATCAAATTTCGGGTGCACCGCCGATTCTAAAAGGTGTAGATTCGAAGAAGTTTATACAAAAGTTGTTCCCACAGGAAGCAGCCCAAAACCTTTTCCAAAGAAGTTCAGATTGCCCGACCTTCCGAAGTACAAAGAAACCTCGAACCCTAATGAGCACGTCACTGCTTACACTTGTGCAGTGAAGGGCAACGACCTAAAGGACGACGAGATCGAGTCCGTCCTACTGAAAAAGTTCAGAGGGACGCTATCAAAAGGGGTAATGATGTGGTATCACAACCTGGCTCCAAACTCAATAGATTCATTTGCCATGCTGGAAGATTCTTCCATAAAGGCACATACTGGTGCCATCAAAGTAGCTACAAGGAAATCCGATGTCTTAAAAATCAAGCAAAAGGAGAATGAGATGATGCGAGAGTTCGTATCTTGCTTTCAAATGGAACGAATGGAACTACCACCAGTCTCCGACGACTGGGCGGTACAGGCCTTCACTCAAGGTTTAAACGAGCAAAGCTCGGCAGCTTCGAAACAACTGAAGCAAAACTTAGATGAGTATCCCATAGTGACTTGGTCGGACGTCCACAATCGATACCAATCAAAGGTCAGGGTCGAAGACAACCAACTAGGAGTCCCCTCAGGCTCGATATACCCTAACAGGCTTCTAGGAAAGGAGAAAAAGTCGAATAAAGAGAGATACCACCCATACACTGAAGATAGAAGAAACAACCCAAGGCGCAACCTAACCTGCAATGACCGAAGGATGGATCGAGCCCAGAATCCTCAGGGACTTGTTAGCAGAGCTGGGTTCGATATGCACACAGGGCCGACAAAGGTGCCCCGCTTGTCGAAATACAACTTCAACATCGACGTTTCAGACATCGTATTCGCCATCAATAAAATCAGAGACACCAGGCGGCCAAGGCCTGTACAATCAGTTCCTTCACAAAGGAACCATAGCTTAGTGTGTGAATTTCACAACATGCACGGTCAGAGGATCAAAGATTGCTAAAAAATCTGGGAAGAAGTAGCCCGACTACTCAGCAAAGGTCACCTCCGGGAATTCCTCAGCGACTGAGCCAAAAATCAGTTCCAGGAAAGAGAGGCGACCAAAAAGAATGAAACAGACGAGCCACAACATGTCATCCACATGATCTTTGGAGGTATCGATGCTTCACAGGATGGTCAGGAGAACAAAAATATCCATTACCAGGGAAAAACGAACTCGAGGCTATATACCCGAGGACACCCTCACATTCAGTGACGAAGATATCGAGGCTCTATCTCAGCCCCATAATAACGTATTGGTAATTTCTTTTCTTGTAAATATATTTCAAATTAAATGTGTACTTGTAGATCTAGGTAGCTCGGCCAATATTATCAGGTCAAAGTTGGTAGAGCAGCTCAGATTGCTTGACCAAATCGTGCCCGCCTCTTGAGTCCTTAACGGGTTCAACATGGTGAGCGAAACAACTAAGAGGAAATCACCCTCCTAGTCAACGTGACCGGCACAACCTAAAATGCTAAATTCCACGTCATCGAAGGATACATGAGGTAAAATGCCTTGTTCGGAAGGCCACGGATACACTGCATGAGAGCAGTACCATTCACCCTCCATCAAATGATGAAATTCTCGACAAAGGATGGGATAAAAACCGTATACAGGAAATAACATGCGGCAGAAGAGATGTTTGCGATACATGATGTGGCACGGACACCAATACCTCCACCATCGAAGGAACCGAAGGATAAAAAAATAGTAAAATAGCGATAACAAGCTACATTCTCGGCTATGCCTGACTAAACAAAATGAAGGATCGTACCAAGTCCTCATAACAAATGATCGAATCATATCGAGGTCCAAAGCGCCGCCAGCACTAAGGTAAGATCATCTCCCTTTTTATGTTACATTTTATACTAACCTGAGTTCAGGTATCCGATCAAAACGGCCGAAATGCTTTCCAACCAGAAGGCCTTAGGTTCCAAAAGCATACGTTGCACTCTTTTTCTTCGATCGGGTTTTTATCCCAAGAAGGCTTTTACCGACAAGGTTTTTAACGAGGCAACATCTATATGCAACCTAAGGAAGACTCAACAAGTATTCAAGGCTTCTTTTCAATAAACCTTGAATACTAGGGGCATCCCCCCCTAGAAGAACACCTCCTAGGAGAAGCCAAGATGCGCTAAATGGGGTCTTGATAGGAAAATGATATACCGGGCCAAACGGTCAAATGAACTGTGTCCGTATAGAATAACCAAGCCCTTAACAACAAAAACATGTATACTTGTACCAAGTAATCGAAGAATACTTTACCCTTTGTCAAAGCATTTCGCGTTTCTAAGGAGTTCGGTATTTTTCGCTAAAACAGCTCTAGAGCCAAAAACGTCCCGAACACTCGGGGACTGGCGTAAAAAATCAAAGCTAAGCCCTCAATGAGGCAACATCAAGTTTACAAAATGGCTCCAGAACCAAAAAATGTCCCGAGCACTCGGGGACTGGCGTCAAAAACTCGAAGATGTATGACTTCCGGGTCGGAAGATTAGAACTTGTAAGCCCTCGATGAGCCAATACCAAATTTTCAAGGAATGGCTCCCGATCCAAGAAACTTTCGATGACTCGGGGACTGCCGCCAATCGCCACCCCATCGACTTATCAAAATCCCGAGGCCATAAGACCCCATTTGGGCAGCCTCGGTCTCGTAAGACTTATATAAGGCAACAACAATATCTGTAAGACCTCAAGCAAGGCTTGAACCATACTTGTACCAGGTAACCAAAACTGTAAGACCTTAAGCAAGGGATGAACCATACTTGTACCAAGTAACCAAAACTGTAAGACCTCAAGCAAGGCATGAACCATACTTGTATCAAGTACCAAACTGTAAAATCTCAAAGGCATGTAAAAATTTGTAAGACCTTACGAAATGAAAAATCCCGATCTTAAAGTTAAAACTATATATTGAACTTGTAATACCTCTAAAAAGGCATACCCTCGATGTAGACGCCGAAGCTACTTCACTCGGGGTCTGAAAGGCTCCGGCCAAACAAAATGACTACGGTCACAAGTATGTACTAGCCAGACTAACGTGACTTAGGGACGCTCGACCGTCGCTATAAAATCACAGGCGAAATTACTTCGAAAGTACTTCAAAAAGAACCGGTTAAATAGGCTACCCTCGACATAGGCAAAAAAGCTTCAACAATGTCAGCTCCTAACTATAGGCTTCGAGATACTCATCTATCGAGCAAAACCTCCCGAGGTGCTCGATCATCACCATATAACGACTCACCATCGTGGTTTTTATCAAACCATCGAAGAGTAAGACAAACACAATTTCAAAAGTCCTTAACGAGGGAAAAATAAAGCCTACTAGAGGTCGTACCGACCAAATGCGTAAGAGCCATTGCTGCCAGCCCATACTAGAGGACGTGCCGACCAAATGCGTAAGAGCCACTGTCGCCAGCCCATACTAAAGGTCATACCGACCCAATGTGTAAGAGCCACTGCCACCAGCCCATATAAAAGGTCGTACAGACCAAACGCGTAAGAGCCTAAAGGCCAGCTTTAAATTCAAAAACTTAAGGGTCAATGAGCTTGAGTTGAAACCCGACTCGGAGAATGAACCTGAAATAGTTAACTAAAAATGCCTAAGATCAAAAGCATAAGAGCTTAAACGCCGACTTATACTAAATGGTCGTACCGACCAAGCGCGTAAGAGCCTACGAGCCAGCCCAATAAGCCCCAGGGCCATACTATGAATTTGAGGATTCCTTTTAACTCGAAGACCAATTCATCTGGCTAACGACTGACAAATATCAAGGCTAAGGGAAATGCATGAAAAATAAAACTGTGAGGCTTCCTTTTATACATATATGTGAGAGAATGCAAACTTCATTTACAAAGTTCTTTAAAAGCACTATACACAAAACAAAAAAGGAAAGGCCTAATCTACGTCCCCCTCGGGGACTATTGTTTGTCGTCCTCTTTCTCGCTATATTCGGCATTGGACAGAAGAAGCTTAGCACCATATTCTTCCTCCTTCATATGCTTTATCTCTTCCTGAAGGTCGAAGCCCCTGGCATGAATTTTCTCGAGGGTTTCCCTCGGAGATTTACACCTCACGTACTCTTTGTTCCTACTCTCCTGGTCGAGATCCCCCTTTAGCTCAGCACGAGCGTCAGCAACGTCCTTCAAATAGACAACCACCTTCTTATCAGCCTTAGTTCAGATTACTTCAGCTTCAGCCCGAGCATCTATTACTTCGGCCTTCACCTTCAGGAGCTCACACTTGAGCCTTGGAATCATGTTCGTTTGGACCAAGCTGTTCTCGTGAGCATTGCAAAGTTGCACTTCGAGGGCGGAAGCCTTGGCTAAAGCGTCTTTCTTATCCGATATATGTGTGTTCACCCGAGCCTTTAGCTCATCACTCTCGCACTTGGCTTGACCAACTTCGCTCCTAAGGCATCCCAGGTCCTCCGTCTTTTTCTGCAACTGTAATAAACAAGATATTAGCCTCAGAAGGTAGAAGAAGAAACACACACTCCCTTGAAACAAACATTACCTACTCCTCGAGGTAGATCTCATAGTTCAAACTTCGACTCTCCTCATACCATAAGTGTGCCAACTCGTCTTCCCTTTCATCGCAAAGAAGCTTGAGGGATTTCTCCGCATCTACGGCTTCTCGCAACCTAATCTCACGACGGAGCAACTCGAACATGAGCTTGTTAAAGGCCTATGAAAGAGAAACTCGATAAGAGAGTAAAAATTACAAAACTATAAAACCAATACGAATGGCCAAAACTCACCTCAGAGTAGAGCCACTGAGCTTCCTCGAACATTGAGCGCACATCTGCTAGTCTAGCTCCATCTACCCCACTAGAACCGTCCCCGGTTGGGATACGATGACCCGATATATGCGGCCCCTGGCGTCGAACATCCCTCGAAGTGCCTTCGACGGGAGAAGAAGTTAGCGGCAGAGAACCCTCATTCCTCGAAGTACCTTCGACGGTAAAAGAAGACGACAATGGAGGATGGATCATTTTTCTAGAACTAGAAATCTCGGGCGCTGGGGGTTCGATTGATACACCCTCTCTGAGCCTCCGGGGTAAACTCGTCTTGCTATAATCACCGTTGCCCTACGAAGGCTTTTTCTTCTTATTATCATTATTATTACCCCTCGGCCCTAAAGCCAACGATCCTTCTCCCTCTCCTAGAGGGCACGATCTCGCCTCAAAGAACTCCCCAATGCCTACGATGACGGATTTAGCACATGTAAAAATAAAGTTCCTTTCAAAAAAGGAGCAAATCGCATAGCACATACCGTGGCGTTTTGCCTCCCCTATGCCCTTAGATAAAGCTCTCCTTTTACGCTCATTATACGTCGAGTGGGTCGCCAACTTCCGAGCCTAATCTATGAGGCTGGGGACCTCGCACGACATCCATGAAATTGCTGCAGAAAGGGAAAGGAAAGCGCATTTATGGAGCCCGCCTCCTCCATAAACAAAACTACAAGGGCACAAGTGTACCACTTACATGTAAAAATCTATTCCTCAGGAAATAGCAGGAACTCCACAGGGATAATATCGACAGTCCGTGCTCGGACGAATCGACCCATCCATCCCCAATTCCCATCTTCTTCATCCTCAACAACTAAAGGCATGGTGGATCAACATCATAGGGTTAGCAGACCCCGATGGTGAAAAGGTCGGTATAGCCTGATGAGATGACTAAAAGTGAATTCAAGCTCTGTTTCTTCCGCGAAGAACCTCATCATCAATGCTATCCTCCAAAATGACAGGTGGACCTGTGCCATGGTAACCTGGTTCTTTCGATAGAATTCAAGCACGACCCTATCAAGGGGCCCAGCGTAAAGGGGTACGTGCATACGTTCAGAAACCCTTTGACGTGATCCGTGATACTCTCTTCCGGGGAAGGTACCCGCAGTACTACCTTTTCCCCCCATCCACAATCTTTCCTCACTAACTTAAGGTGCCCATCTCCTATTAAAGAAATAAACTTCGAGGAATACTCCCGATGACCCCGAGAATTGGGAGGTTTTTCTAACGGAAAGTCCCCCCTCGAAACAAAATGTCCAGAGGTTGGCTTGCCTGGCACCAACGATGCACCACCAACCAGGCGGGAACCAGAGGCAGAACTCCCTTCTCCTTGCCAAACGGACCTTAGCGTAGCAACCATGACTGTGGTAAAACTAGGGAATTAGAGCGGGAATTTGCTCAAGGGCTTCAAAGTTGAAATGGTGAAGGCCCTAACATAGGAAAGAAGAACTTTATAAAGGAGAATAACTACTCAGAATAGCAGGATCCTCAAAAGCGGGAAGACAACCCTATATATGGAGAGACCAGTGACTATCCGCCTGCTTCAAGGGCCAATTAAAAATTCTGACTAAGCCATTTTTGCTTTGGGAAGATGTACCAGCGAGATTGCCTTGGTTGTTTCATAACCATGTCATGCAATTAACGCTGCCGCACGACGCTTTGAGGATCAAAGACCCCTGCATCATTACAAGCCTCGAGATGGTACCCGATCTCGAGGACCTCTATCAATAAGAGAATATTCTCCAAGGATCCATTAATATCATTACAAACATCGAGATGGTACCCGATCTCGAGGACCTCTGTCAAGAAGAGCATATGCTCTAAGGATCCATTAATATCATTACAAGCCTCGAGATGGTACCCGATCTCAAGGACCTCTGTCAAGAAGAGGATATGCTCCAAGGAGCCATTAATATCATTACAAGCCTCGAGATGGTACCCGATCTCTAGGACCTCTATTAAAAATAAGATAAGCTCTAAAAACCTACTCATGGGCTTGACCTCGAGGTGGTACCCTACCCCGAGGATTTCTGCTATAGGAAGTGTGGGTTATTTACCCGATCCTCCGACCCTCGAGCTATCTAAGCTAGAGCCAACTTTCCCTCAAAACTGCCAATAAAGCCTTAGGGCTATCTTTCACCTTCAGATCAAGATAAACGTTCTCTCGATTACTTTAACCTGGGGGTTATCCGAATCTGGGCATACCCTCATCTGGGATTTATCTATAATGACTTGAGGCTATCTTCACTCTCAGTTCAAGACAAGTTTTCTAGTCGGTCCTGCTCGAACGAACTCTCACCTAGGGACTATCTGCTGAAGCCTAAAGGCTATTTTTATTCATAGAAGCCCGACCGAATTATCCCTCAAGGATCATCGATGGGGTCTAATAGGCCCAAGTTTTAAAAATCAAGGCCTCACCTTCACTCAATTCGAAGTCGTCGTTCCAAACGATCCAAGTTTTTATCGAGTCAACCCGGGCTCGGTATTCGAACCGATCGATAGAGGCATGCACTCAAATTCTTCACAAACGCGAACAAAAGGAATTATAGCATAAATCAGAGACAAGTTGAAAAAACATCTTTGTATTCATAAAGCGAAGGTTACAAAAAGCCCATGAAGGGACCTTACACATGATTACAAAATCCCACGAAGGGTCCTTACACAGAAACAAAGAAACAAAAGCAATAACTAAAAATCTAATCTACTCTCGGGGGTACATCCTCGGGAGCAATGCCTTCAAGAATCATTTCTTCGGGGCCTCATCTCGACCTCCCCAGCGGCTTCTTCAAGGTTGAGAAAAGAGCAGAGAACGATGCAAAAGAAGCAGAAAAAGATGAAGAAAAAGCCATAGCCCACCAAAGAGTAAAAGTTTTTACCAGGCCGAGAGAATTACAGCCTAATAGAAGACTTGGCGAGCGTAGGCCTTACCTGCATGGCTACTTTGAGTCCACTTCTTGGGACATTGTGTCGTTCAACTTAGTAGCCGGTAGTTTTGTTTCACCCCACGGAAAGCAAAAGGGATAAAGTGCTACACCAAGACGAAGTAGGGAGGTGAGCAGTGGTGTAAAGTTCGAACATCCTCCTGAGCAGCGGTGTAAAGTTCGAATACCTTCCTGAGTAGGAATAAATCGGTGCCCCTATCTCATTGTCTCGAGCCAATGAAGACAACATCAACAAGTCGGGGCAATCCTGCTCGGAGGAAGAGAGCTCTGAGAAAGAGCCATAGCATAACCGGCGAGAGCGCTATTATATGACCTTATGACCATGGGCTTTAAACATGAGAAAAAAAAATTGGATGAGGACGATGAGAAGAAAGGGGTCGGAAAATGGTGAGGAATGACTGAGCAATGTTTTGGTTCAAGAAAGCTTCCATTCATAGAGGGAGGGTAGTGTAACCAACAGACGCAATCAATACTCTTTGGAAAATGTATCGACAGGCTCAATCAATACTTTTGGGAGATGGATCGGTGGCGGCGTTATTACTTTGAGAAAATAAATTGACAGTGTAATGAATGCTCTTAGGAAAGACGTATCGATGGGACATCTTAGTTATCGCAAAAGCTGATGTCATATACATGATGTCATCACAAGAGGCTCGAGGAGATCAGTGCCAGAGCTGTTTCTTATCACTTTTATCTAAGAAATGCAGGGACTATCTGTATACGGTAAAATCAGAGGGTCCTATTTTCGGTCATACGACACTTCATAAGCACGTTTCCAAAAGCTCGAGGCTGTGGTCAAGATTCACACCCGAGGGGCTATCGACGTCCAACCTTGAGGCAATGTAGAGCGATAGTTATGGTGAAAAAGTGGGAAGTTCCCAAGGCATGCGACTAAAGCTGACCTAGTCTATTTGGCTAGTTCAAGCCCGTACCGTGGCATTAAATAGCTGTACCAACCATGTATCTTGGTAATAAATGCATTTATACTATGTTGGGATTCCCCTTCATATATAAAGGGGATCTTTGTCATTTTGTAAGACATCTGATACTCAATATTGAATATACAAGAATATTCTCTCTGCTTTCTAACTTAAATTCTCTTGACTCCACTACTTACATTTATTGTGTTCTATTCATTGTTCTTAATTTATTGCTTATTATTGGACATAAAGAGCCGCCATTGAATTTATCATAACTGTTCACCCTTCATCGACTGCCTTTAGCGAGGCATCCGACTCGACCCCGAGGCTCCGTGTATGTCAGCTCGAGGCCCTGATTTCTGATCATTCGGTTTGGTCATTACATTATATACAAGCTCCTACCTTATTTTCCAGTTTTTCATTTAGCATCAATTGCCTAACAACTAGCATAAAAATAGATCGCATATTTTTAGAACCACAAAATCAAATCTAATTGTAACTACCATTTTCAAGGTAAACACATGCGAAATTCGATATCAAGTACCGAAAGTGTATAACCATATCCACGGAGAAGCAAATGACACAACGCCACACAAAACCCGAAAGAGAATCACCAATACGCCATCAACCAAGCAATACCCAATACTCTTCTCGCTCGAATTTCGCTATAGGACCCCAATAGAACTATACCATATGTGCATATAACCAACGAATCACAACCCCTTGTAGCATAGAAGAGTAACTCATAGATCATTTAAGAACACGAATAAGCTCAACAACAACTGCATGGCACATCCCTCAATAATAGTAGTTCGAAGTCAACAAATCCGACCCGGTGTAGGACACACATCTATATTGGGACTACCAATCAACCACAAATCAACGACGTCGAAACATAAGAAAAACGAGCGCAACACAACCCAATTCTATCCGAAACTCACCTGAGCCCCTCGGGACCCCGTACGAACATGTAAACAAGTCCCATAACATAGCATAGACTTACTCGAAGCCTCAAATCATGCATAACAACAACTGAATGGCACATCCCTCAATAATAGCAGTTCAAAGTCAACAAATCCGACCTGGTGCAGAACACACATCTATATTGGGCCTACCAATGAACCCCAAATCAACTTGGTGAAGGTGGGAGGGTGAGCAAATCGAGGAAAATGAGTTTTGTCAAAGTTTGACAATTCGAGATAAAATATGGTCCGAGCTATAATAGCCGGTATTTATAGACTAGTGCCATACAAAGTACCATATGACCATGATAGTAAGGTGTATAAAGTGTGTTAAAAGTAAGTAGTATTTTAAGTAATTTGAGATAATTCTTAATTATGTAGGTAATAAGTTAATTATTGGATTAGTGGGGAATTACCAAGTTAATTAAGGAATTGGTAATTAATTAAGATGTTGTAGATAAGCCTTAAAAACTCCCCAACGTGGCAACAAGATTGGGGCCAAATTAGTGACTCTTAAGTATAGGGTAAAGTGGCACATTTTGGAGGCTCTTTTTGTGGCTTAGTCATCACAATATCTCAATAATTTGGGACTTATGTATTGGAAACAACAGAGGAGTTGCCAAAAAGAGAGCTTGTAAAATCATACAAATCCACTTTTGGATTTGTGTAACATGATGTCCATGTATGTTGCAGCAACACAAATTTTGAATTTTGTAATAGCAATGTGACGTGCAATTCTAAAAGAGTAAGGTACAATGTTTCTCAAGAACATCATATAGATTTTTTCCTACTTCGATCCGCCATTATGTGTTGTTGCAATCAGCGAGTGTTAAAGGAATTGTCAAGAGAATCGGTTCAAGAATGTTAAGGCTATCCCTTATTTCCTTTTGGTATGATCCATATGATAAAAACAAAACAAGCAAATGCACAACTTTCATAAATGACTCTATTCATGGAAATGCTAGAGATGCTTATGTTCTTGATTCCCCATATGTCCTATTATTCTATCATCTATTCATGGGTCTCAGAAAAATGCGTAAGTTAAAAAACAATTACTTGATGATATTACTCAACGGCATACTGGTTTTATGACATTCCGAGAGATTTTATTGGCGTACTTCTCATGCATTGCAGTCATTTATACATGTACATTGGATGCGTATATACCAGCTAATATGTATATGGGATATGGAAAAAGGTTACAACATTATATACGCACCATCACCTGATCAGCTGGTATACGTTGATGATGTTGCCCACGGTGGCCGAGATGATATGATGAGATGCCCTCAGAGGATTGATGATGTTATGAACGCATATACCCATCCATGGTATGACATTTATTCGAATATGCATGACATTATAAGTATTAAATGATTCATAGAGCTATTCAGACTTACATGTTGAGTCTTTTACTCCATGTTTCTATCATGTTTATTATTTACTGATTTTCATTCGTTACATACTCGGTACATTATTTGTACTGACGTCTCTTTTGCCCAGGGACACTGTGTTTCATGCCCGCAGGTTCCGATAGACAGGTTGAGAGTCCTCCAAGTAGTCTATCAGCTCAGCGGAAGATGTTGGTGCGCTCAATTTGCTTAGGAGTTGCTTATTTGGTCACTTTGATTAGCACATGTATTGATTGGTATAGCGGGGCCTTGTCCCGACCTTTATGATATTATGTACCCTTAGAGGATTGTAGACAGATGTCGTGTATACGAATACTCGTATGTCCTTTTTGGCCTATGTTTTGGGTTTACAAATAATTATGTTGGCCTTATAGGCCCGTATGTCACATGTTTATTTCTATATCAGGTTGGGTCGTTTTATGTCAAGTGTTCCCTCATATTTTATTCTTGTTGCCTCATACGACCCTTCTGGCCCATTTACCCATAATGATGTAATAAGAAAGATACGTTACCTTGGTACTTGATTGAGTAAGGCACCGGGTGCCCGTCGCGGCCCATCGATTTGGGTCGTGACACTTTGAGATCCGTCAAATGCTCATACTTCCTGCTCATATCTCGTGCAGGCCTTTACCCAGCCTCTTCAAAGTAGTCAGTGGACATATGTGAGACTCGAAACCCCATTTATAAGGACCCCGGCGATGAATTTGTCGTCAAATTGCACTGTGATATGTAGTGTCCTATAGTGACTTAGTCTTTCCGGTGGCAACTCGTCTTCGTGAAAAGTGATTTTGTGACTTTCCAATACCTGCTCGACCATGTTGCCCATTTCCCTACTAGTGACGTTGGTGGGTACATAGGATTCACTTAGCACCTTCATTAGGGAATTCCTGTGTGTCTCGGAGTTTTGAGAAAAGCAGTGATAAAATGGATATCTGAGCAGGAGTTTTGTTCAAATGGTCAACCATATAGTATTCTCTTGCTCGCACTTTTCTCCAAAGGTCATCAAGGCCAGCTTCAATGACAGGCGGCTTAGATGCAACTTCCTTGCTTGTTCCTCCTAAATGCTCAGGTGTATAAACCCTACTAGTTCTTGTCATGCCTTGTGTTGCACCTGTTTCTTCCATTTTTGCTTTTCCTTTCCTTCTTGCTTTTGCAACATAATACCATGGTATAGCATCAGACTTATAAGATGGCATAGATGCTACCATCACAATGAATGGTGTGGTTACCTCAACTTCAAATGGCACTGGTACGGCTACTTCAACTTCAATCGGTGCTTGGGTTTGCACTATAATGGGTGTGAGGGTAACTGGAGATGTTTTAGGATCATCCTCATCCCTAATGAGTCCAATTGACCCTTCCAGATCCCATTCTTAATTTGTTTCTATCACATTTACTCCCTCACCTTAGTGATACCAGAGAGGATTGTTACAAACATTAGGTGAAACTTCCTTTGCCTATATGACTTTAGTGTCGATTAATGTCTGGATATTGTCCTTCAGAGTGAGACATTCATCAATGGTATGACCCTTCATGCTTCAGTGATAGGCACATGTCTTGTTTGGGTTAATCCATTGAGAAGAGTTTTCTATAACAACAACGAGAATTGGAGAGACGTAACCGACAACCTTCAGTCTCTCGTATAGTTGGTCTATGGGTTCAGCGATGGGGGTGTATTGTCTGGGTTGTCTGCGGTTGAAATTTGGTCTTGGTTTTTGATAATTTTGGTGGTCTGGTGGTGGTGAGTGGTAATATGCGGGTTGGGTGTTATAAGTGTGGTAGGTGGAAGCAGGTTGTTGGTATCTGGGGGGAGGGGGTGAAGGCTGGTATGTGGGTTGAGGTATTTGGTATGTGAGAGGAGAATTTTGGTCCTTAGGCTACCATTATTGCACCCACTTCTTTCTTCTTGGATATACCTCCTGACTGCAAAGCTTTATTTGTGGCCTGGAGTGCTTCAAAATTTATCACCATTTCACTCTTGATCCTTTCTTCTATTCTTTCTCCCAATTTGATGATATCAGAGAATTTATTATTTTTAATAACCATTAGCCTTTCATAGTATTGCGGGTCTTGAGCTCTGACGAAAAACTTAATTATTTGTTCTTCTTCGAGTGCCGACCTTACTTTCGTAGCTGCAGACCTCCATCGACTAGCATACTCGCGAAAAGTGTCTGTTGGTTTCTTCTTGAGATTTTGAATGTAGAAAATGTCTGGTGCTTTTTCTGTGTTGAACCTGAATCGATCCATGAAATCAGATGCCATGATCACCCAATTAACCCACTTCATTGGTTCTGACTGATGTACCAAGACAAATCATCTCTAGTGAGGCTCCTCATGAACATCTTCATATGAATTTGTTCATCTTTGCCAATCCCTACAAGTTTGTCAAAATATGTCCTTAAATGTACCTTTGGATCACCATTTCCATCAAACAATTCGAATTTAGGAGGTTTGTAACCCTCAGGCAGTTCTACATCTGGTTGAATACACAAGTTATCATAATTTAAACCCTTAATGCCTTTGCCACCTTCTACACTAAACTCTACTAGTGAGCTTTTTGAGTTCCTCCGCCATGTTCTTGATAAGCAGATCTTTTTCGGTGGATTTCGGTATATATAGGGTTTCTTGTAGGGTATAGGGTAAAGTTTACACATATATGGGATTGCTTTGGTGGACTCCAGGAATCTGGTCATAATGGTGGTCATTGATTGAGTTTTGGGGATCAGGAGTAAGTTGTGGTGCATTCTGAGGAGTGTGGTAAGTGGTGGTTTATGGGTATTGAGTTTGATGGTGAGGGTGTTGTTGAGGAGTAGGTACTGATGGAGGGTGTTCTGAGGAGGTGTGGTATATTGATATGGTGCGGGAGGGTTTGGTGTTGGATTTTGATTCTGTGTGTTTTGGGGAGGTGCCGGGTTTTGGGCATTTTATTGGTTGATATCGGGGGAGTTTAGGGTGAGGGAAAGGTTTGCCAAGTTCCTGAACTGCTCAAAATCTCTTTGTAGCTTCAGTATTTTCTGTTCCAGGTGTAGGACCAATTCATTCTATGCTGGAGTGCTCCGACCATCCGAAGTTTCAACATTTTCTAAATTGTCTTTTCTGATACCACTTAAATCGTCCATCTTCCCTTTCCCTTTGTTTCTGCCTTTAGGATTGCTTGGTGGAGGAAGAGGTGGAGGACCTCTGGATCTAGTGTGATATACGGATGATGCTAGTATGCATGAACCAACCTTGGGGAATGGGAATAATAAAAAAGAAAGAAAAACAAAAGGTAAACAAGTCAGTACGGGATATTGAAAGAAGGCTTGCAATATTGAATATACTTTGTAATAAATACGCGTCCTAATTAATGGGACCTCGTTGTGCCCGAGGTAGGCCTAAATGACACATAGACTCGGAGAAAATTGATGCTGATAATTGTGTCATTTCATTAATGTGAAAATGAATCAAATCATTACTATAATGACAATAATAAGAAAGTTACTAATGTCATTTGCCTTATTACAATCGAAATCTAAACTAAATTAGGAAGAAGAAAAATAACTTTTCCCTAATCTTCTCGGTCTCAGGAGGACCTTCCGCGTGCTTGGATCTCTTGACTCCATGGATCAGATTCCCCAGGCCGCGCATATCTAACAATAGGTAGGCCTTTGCTAGGTTCCCTCCTTCATTACCATCCGTGCTTTGACAGTCTCAAATCCCTTTTCTAATTTTTCCTTCAAGTTTATCAACCCTTTCTCTAGATATTCCAATCTCTATGTTGATTTAGTGACGATTTCCCTCCATTCATTGATTGCTTCCATATCCACTTTGTGTTATTCCAGATGCCTTGCTTCAGACTCAAAAACCCTCTTGCGTAACCTCCTGTACTTGACCTGTGCTTCAGCAGCGTCACCTATGATCCTATTTTTCAAATTAATTCCCGGCTTGACGTCTCCTACTATATCATCCACTAGCTATGATGGGTAGAAGTACACATGACCGACATGATATCTGTCTGGCTCAATAATATCCTTTTCCACAATGACCTTCTAATTCCACATATCCTGTGCCTCGAATGTGAATGGAATAATGTCCCCTTTAAAATATGTTTTGTATTGGACCATGTTGGAAACCCGAGGTATAACCTGTTTTCTTCCTGCTTGTCTCATTACCCTTATAGGAGCATAAAGATAGATTCCCTACAAACCGATCAGTACTAGATGAGTAGTCTTTCTTGACCTGATGATGAACTCACTGCTAGGAAACCATTCGAACATCCAATGTACCTGCTCGTCCGTCAGATTGCTAAAGAAACACACCCAACTCACAGCATTTCCAGGTTGTGCAAACCTATCTAGGATAAATGTCATTCTCTTTGGATGATGGTAAGCTATGTAGTCATTCAATGGTCGACGCAGAAGCTCTTGGCGATATTGTCCCCTCTAAAAAATGTTCTAACAACCAAGCTTGTAGTAACATATTACAACCTTCGCAATGCCCGAATCTCTATTTGCATCAATCTAGAGCGCAGTACATTTTAGCCAAGATCACGAGGACGATAGTATAGGTTTGTCCCTCAATTCCTTCCATTAGGGTCATGACGACCATGGCTAGATGAGTGTGGATCCTTCCCCCTTTAATAGGAAACATCAGCAACACCAAGAAGCAGACAATGAAGACATGAACTCGACGGTTTGTCCAACACAAGGAAGTAATGGCAAGTTCATCATGATGAAGGCGATATGACTTGCTGTACCCATAATGCTCATAAAGGACTTCAAAGGAGATGCATGACTTTTTCAAACAAAACAGCTCATCATTTTTCGAAACCCAGCATTTTAGAAAACCGCAAAGGGTGCGATTCTCTGGTACTAATACCCCTGGACTATCCCATGGTAGCTTAACGAAACCTCTTATTTACTCTAAGAGAGGAGTCATTTCTATGTCACCGAAGCGGAAGAAGACTATTTTCTCATCCCAAAACATAGTAGCAGCCTCAATCAATGCTCTATTCAGTCGGATGTCTAATAAGGATGGCAAATTACCAAAGACCCTTCTCACATGACTTTTGTCGCTAGGCGCGAGATTTTTCCACCAATCAAGCAGCAGAGGTGGGATATTTTGGACCATGCCGAACCTGGGGACTTCGTGCTTCATTTTCTGCAAACAAATAGAGTTAGCCCTCTCCCCCTCTAGATTCAGCTATTTACACACTAATGAACAACATATTTGCATATTTTCTCCGTGTAATGCACTTAACGTGACGTTGTCCATTGGGATTGTGGAAATCCTGCCGGACTTTGGACAAGGCTTATCTTAGCGGGATATCACGTTAAGAACGTTCTAACCCATACTAGGTTTACCATGATGCATGTACATTTGATATTGGAGTAAAGTTTATAGAGTGTCCTAGACTGGTACTCTCAAGTGGACAACTTGAGAGGGAAAAGCACTGGACCGTCGACTCCATCGCTAATTGACTAGTCTACCGCAAATAAGCCTTTTCAATTTAAAAGGGTAATTTTGTAAGAGCGCGGACACTCATTAAGTGCCACTATGTTGATAATCGACACGAGTGGAGTATGATGTGGATCATGCTTTTATCCAGACATAATAGTACATAGTATTTGCATGATAGATATGTAAAAAGCAGTAAATACAATATTAAGGTAAAATATGAAAAAATAAAAGAAAGACAAAGGAAGAAATTAGTTCATGGAATATATGCGAAAAATGAAATAAGCAAATAAGGGAGTAGGGATGTGAGAGGCATGATACTAGTCTTTAAACAAAATGAAGAGCAGTCATAGAAGATAATGGTGAACGGGGAAGGGATGTGCATGCCATAACAAATAAAGGTGAATGAGAAAGGGGTGTGCATGTTATAACAAATAAAAGGGGAGGAGGGAAGAAATGTGCACGTTATAATAGATTTAAATGAACAAGGGTGAATAGGAAAAAGGATGTGCATGCAATAGCAAAATTTAACAAATAAAGATGAAAAGAGATGTGCATTTTATAATAAAGAAAATAATCCACATAAGTCAAGTTCATTATGGTAAGAGACTAAGTTTCCCCAGTAGAGTCGCCATGCTGTCGCACCCCGTTTTCTCGTGAAAGAGGGTTTTAACGTCGTGACAACTCCTTTTAGAATGGGAGATAGAGTGCTAAAAGAAGAAGATTCGCCACCTAACGATTTTAAGGTGCGTTTGGGCACCTATTATGTAGATAACTCTGACTAGTCAACGCCACTAAAGATCGGGTAAGGGCTCAAATTACCTCAAAGAGAAGGTGTTAGGCACTCTTTGAGGTCTACAACTATGGGTCCCGACCGAACTTAAGATTATGTGGATTACAATTAAGCTAGGTGATCAAATAAACAGAGGGAATTCAGAAGTCAAGAACTTTATTACAACATGATTAATATAGATCTTAGTGCGAATATAGATAGGGATACAACTATTTAGATCTAATAACAACGTGTAAAAAGGAAGGGGGTCCTAAGTTTTTAGCCTAATTGGTCACCCCATGCAACATAAATAATACTTCATAACTCCCTTAGGATAGGGAGTTACTCATATTATTCAGCGGGTACAGACTATCATCTCCTGCTACTCAATTACTATGTTAAAGTTGTTTACCTAAAAACGCTCTAATTCAATTATAAGTCGTATCCTGTGCGTGCACTACCCGTCCCATGCCTATGGTCCATGAGGTTTTGGACCTCTATTTGGGTGGTTCTAGACCTCACTCAGGTTGCTCAGAAATATCAAAACTTGCGATATACAAAACACATTGGACTTCAGATATAGACAATTAAGGGCTCAAGTTTGCCTCCACACTTAAGCAATAAATGCACGCTGGACAAATTTCCATGTTAGGCAATTCAGAATTACGAACCTTAAGACTTGTAGACATGATTTCTATGTGCCAATATATCAAAGCATACAAGCAGTTTCAGAGGCTGGGCGCTGCTCACAAACAAGATTATACATGCTGATTATTGAGATTACAGATCTCCAGTTATTAAAACTATTGTGTCTAGGTGACTTGCGCAGTAAAGAGTAATAAAGACCATTAGGAGAAGCCCATAATTACTTATGCCTACTGACAGTGGCATAAACAAGCAGTAAACAGTGTTTTAGAGGTCTATCATTAATAGAACGAGTAATTATACCCTATAGGCAGGATCTCTAACAGTTGATGCTTGGAACTCATTTTTATTTCTATATTTAGTCCTATAGGCATGATTTCTAGTGAACAATGCGATACAATAGCAAATGAAATGATCAAAATCCTATATGCATGATTTCTAATGATCAGTGCAATGAAGTGATCAAAATCCTATAGGCATGATTTCTAGTGAATTGAAAGAAAGTTCATTGACGTTTGTTCGTATAGGCAGGTTTTATCATAACACGTAGAAGTAAAAATAATTGCAGCATTTGAATTCAGGCTTGCTAGCAGACAATTTTTGTGTGTGTGTGTGTGTGCATCCCCTAATGACACGATTTCTACAGTGCTCATATAGATCGAATGTCATATATAGCCAATGAATCAATGAGTCCTATAGGCATGTTGTCTACCCCTTTTATTCAAACATTAAGAATCTACCCATTCCCCATTTTTACTAACACCCCATTGTTCATTACAAAATTATTACAGGCCCAATAATAAAGTAATTATAAACGTGGTATAAATAATGACATTAGGCCCATAGCAGGCCAAAAAGAAATACCCAGCACTGTCTGGGCCTTCAGCAATTCTCATGTAGCATGCCCAAACTTCCAACAAGGAGCCATATTCACCAAAACAACCCAGAATTCTCTTCAAATCCTTATCCTCAAACTCCCAAATTCCACCTCAAAAACACACAAACTAGGTGGAAGCGACCCTTCTCCTACTTCTGCGTGTTCCTCCGCTCTTACGGACTCGCTTATGTGAGCCACACTTCTGCTTCTGTGGATGATAAGTGGGGATTTTGACTACTTATTAGCGCCTTTTAGGTTTTGTTTTAGTCTAAAAGCATTGAATTGTGTTCCCAAAACTGATGAAATGTGCAAAATTGCAGGAATAATGGAAGTGGACTCCCGAGATTAAATCTAACTCAAAAAGGAGTAATCCAAACACAAGGCAATGAAACATATAGAAGCTTACAAAGTGCAGACCGTAGAATTTCCATCTGCGGCTGCAAAGAACGAAGGAAATCTCAGCATATTTTCTAGCAAATTGCGGATCGTGCAAGAATTGTGCAGATGCAAAAAGAAGAGCTTGAGATCAACTTCAGAAGGTGTGCAAATTTTCAAGTTTCGAGTCCCTCAGAATTGTGGACCGCACAAGAATTGTGCGGCCGTAGAAGAAGTGCCTTGCGGCCGCAGAAGACTAGGTTGCAGCCGCAGTGCTAAATCTGTGGATCGAAGGGCATTTATGTCCAAAATTTCTAGTCTTGTATACATAGACGAGATTCACAAAATTAGGTTAAGTTTTGACATCAGCAAGTCCTGTATCAATTTTTCTTTGCCTCTTTTGGAAGTTTTCTATATTTTGGCGTATTTAACTAGAGATTTTATCATTTTAACTTTACAATATGAGATTAATTAGCATTTCTTCTTCTATTTCTTCAATTTCAAGTATGAGTAGCTAGATTTTTACTAGGGTTGTGACCCAACCCTAGTGTCTAAACCTTATGGGTAATCTAATTTTGTGCTTGTTTATTATTTTGCCTTGTTCATGCTTAAATTTGTGAAATTAGTGGTTGCAAACATCAGTTCTTGCCTATTTGACTTAGTCTGTACTTGAGAAAGAGAGACTTAGTCTAGAAAAACTTGGCTAACAAGAAATTGGGTCAATCGAAGATTGATTAACCCAATTAAAGGATTCAAACTAGAGATAGTAATAACCCGACTTTTTATCAACCGTTTTGTGCGAAACGACTCTCTGACCGAGAGGTATTAAGAGTTAAGAGCTATAATATACCACGATCAATAAAACAAGCATTAAGGTTTTTATCCCATTATGCAAACACCTAGGTGATGGTCATAGCCCTAGGTTTTTTACAAACTTGAAATACAACAAAAAAACAATTATCCTAGTTTTACTTCTTTATTTTGCAATATTTAGTTTTAAAATAGAAATAACAACAACACCATTTTGTGGAAGTTCAAAGTAAGATAGTTCAAATTCACGCACTAGAATGTCTACTCCTAACTCTCATTTAGCTCCCCGTGGATTCGATCCTGACTTGTCGCTGGGTTAATATAATTGCAATCGACCATTTCATACCTTGTTTTGAGGTGTGCATTGTGCACGATAGTCAATTTTTGGTGTCGTTGCCGGGGAATTAATAACAGTGTTAGTTATATATTTGGGTGTATTTTTGGAATATCTTTTTTTCCTTCCATGTTACTAACATCTTTGAGAAATTGTAGGTGCAACCATGGCTAACAATGAGCTCGCAAATATTTCTTTGGGCGATGCAGACATTGAGGATGATCAAGTGGATGAGGTTCCTCTTGAACCTCAAGCCAATAGGAGAGGCTGAGTGCCTCATGACAATGTGCCCATTCCACCCCAACCTTCACCACGCATGACTCCACATTCGGTGTTACCAAATGAATGATATGCAAGTGCAATAGTCCTTTCCCGTATTAGGGCGGGAAACTTTCAAATAACCAACGTGATGATAACTTTGCTAGAACAATGATGGTTCTTCACTGGTGCTCCAGGTCAAAATGCATACAAACATTTGAAAGAGTTCGTGGATACGTTTTGGGGGAGTAAACAAACAAATGTCTCCGAGGATGCTTTCAGGATAAGGCTTTTTCCCTTCTCTCTACGGGAGAAAGGTTTAGATTGATTGGAACTTTTGCCGAACCATTCCATTCACACTTGGGATGAATTGGAAGAAACATTTATTTCTAATTACTTCTCTCTGGGGCACATTGCTACACTTCGGGATGAGATTCTAGCATTCAAACAAGAGCCTAATGAGCCACTACACGAGATATGAGAGTGGTATAGGACAATGGTCAAAGAATGTCCCAACAATGACATGACGAAGAATATGATTCAACAAACTTTCTATCGTGGGATTAATACGACCAACCAATGCGTGGTAAATCAACTTGCGGTGGAAACTTCATGACTACACCTTATGCAGAGGCATATGAGATTTTGGATGAAATGGTGGATACATCATCGACGTGGCAATACTGGGCTAATGTTCCACAAGGTGATCCCAACGTGATTCACCTCTACAAAACGTTGCATTACCACGGGCAAGCCATAGCTGAATTGACGACCACCATGAATCAACTAGAAAAGGCACAACTTCAACAAGTGCAAAATCCTAGGCAAGTCAATGCCATGGAGGGAGTAAACATGATAGTGAACAAATGGAAAACCAAAGGTCCACAAGTGCAACATAGAGTGGACAATTTCATGCAAGAAGATAGTGGATTTGATCAAGATGACTCTTAGAATGACCAAGAAGAGGAGGTCCAATATGTGAAAAACTTTCAAGGGCAAAGAAACAACTTCCAAGGCCCTAGCCAACAATAATGGTGACCTCAAATCAATCAAGGAAATTGGAATTCTCACAACCAAGGTAATTTGAGTGGTGGAAAAAATCAAGGCAATTGGAATAACAACAATAATCAAGGAAATTGGAGTGGTGGCAATAATCAAGGAAATTGGCATAACAACAATAACCAAGGCAATTGGGGAGGTAACAATCAAGCAATCGGGAGTTGGGTTTTTAAAGCCCATGATGTATATACAACTGAGTAACCCACCTCCTTATCCTTTGCATAGTCCTAGTTCTTCCAACAATGAAATGGGACGTATCAAGAACATGTTCAACAAAATTATGGAGAAGACCGATTTTGATGCCCAACTTGCCTCACACACATCGATATGCAACTTAGCAGTCCAAATGGGGCAAATATCTTAAGATCTAAACTCTCATCCTAAGGGAGCACTACCAAATGATACGGTGGTGAACCCAAAGGGTGGGAACAACACAGGGCATGCCATGACGGTTACTACAAAAAGTGGAAGAGGTGGGAATGCACCCACCTCAAGTCAAAGGCAACTTGTGGATGATGAGCAAGTGGTACAAGATGATAAGATGTGGATTGATATTGATGACAATGTGGAATAGACTCAAGAGGAAGTGAACCCGTCTAGGGATCATGTTATTGACATACCGGAACTGGTAGTGCAAAAGGCTAAGGCACCATTGTGTAAGCCTTCTCCTTCATATTCGTAAAGGCTTGCCAAGAAAAATGGCGAGAATCAATTCAAAATGTTCATTGACATGATGAAGAGTCTCTCGATCATTGTGCCATTTGTACGCGGCGAAATCAGAGGGTCCAATATCTTGTTATTAGTTCATTTAAGAAGTGCTATTAGTTCAGTTCAGAAGAACAACTCGAGGCCTCGAAGTTCATCGAGGCCCGACCTAAAGGGAATAAATATCGAGGCTAGAGTAAAAATGGGTAGTTCCCGAGGCCCGCAGCTAAGTCTGACAAAAGCCAGCCTGACCAGAACCTGTATCAAGGTGTCACGACTACGTGTCCCATCTCCATATCTTTGTAATTAATGCTTTTCGTACTATGTTGGGATTCCCCTCCTATATAAAGGGGATCCTTACCATTTTGTAGAGGGCCTGCTGTTGCTCCAACTATTCTACACAAGATAAATAACAACTCTCTCTCTTCTCTCTAACATATTCCTTCGATATTATTGCTCATGTTTATTGCCTTCATACTTGTTCTTCATTTATTGCTTGTCATTGGCTATAAAGAGCCTCCCTTAATTATATCCTAACTGTTATCCCTTTTCCGATTATCCCCGATAGCTCTAGCCCGAGCCCAGGAATCGACCTCGAGGCCCCTCATCGGTCAGTTCGAGGCCCGAATAGCCAACCCCTCGGTTTGGTTATAACTCTACCTTAGTTTGCATTTCATCTTTAAACTTCACATACCTAGCATCAACTACTTAACAACTAGCATAAAAATAGATCACATATTTTTAGAGTCCCATCAACAATTTTAATAGTTATTACCATTTTCACGGTAAATAATTTGGCGCCCACCGCGGGGCTAAAAATAATAGTGATTATTTTCTTGCTGGTTTTATTACACAATGCAAGTTATCTTTCACACTTTTTCTTGCCCAAGATCTTCGATTTTAGGTCAAAATATTTGGCTCAGTGAATAGAGTTGAGAACGACAACCTTGAAAACCACAGAAAAAATGGTGTGGCTGTTCCGATTGTTGGTATGCGACCACAGAACCCTGAGAATACACCTGGACCGATCTCGACAGAAGCGGGCTCGCGCGACGCATAGCAGGTCGAATAAACCACTTGCACCAACAGGGATATACAACAAGGTGACCAACAAGAAGCCCAAAAAACCCAGCTCGGGAAGAACGTGGGGTTAGCCTTCATGTTATTTGTGAAATGTTGCAGGCACAACAGTTGGCTTCCGCTCAGCTGCAAGCCAACCGAAGACTCCCAACACAGTAGCACCGGAAGCTACTACCCCGACCGAATAGGTACCGGAGAGATCGAGCAATAACGGATAGATAGCCGACCCTTCCATCGTAAAAATGCTCGAGGACCTAAAAAAAAGGATCGAATCGAGCAAGAAAATGATAGAAGCCAATGATAAGAAAGTCGGGACCTACAACTCTAGGGTCAACCAGATCCCGGGTGCACCCCCGGTCCTGAAAGGTGTGGATTCGAAGAAGTTCATACTAAGGATGTTCCGCAAAGACATTCCAAAGAAGTTCAGAATGCCGGAAATCCTAAAGTACAACAGGACCTCAGACCCCAATGAAAACATTACTGCATACACTTGTGCGGTAAAGGGCAACGATATAAAGAACAATGAGATCGAATCCGTATTTGTAAAAAGGTTCGGGGAAACACTCTCGAAGGGGGCCATGATGTGGTATCACAACTTTGCTCCTAACTCCATAGATTCATTCGCCATGCTAGCAGACTTCTTTATAAAGGCACATGCCGGTGCCATCAAAGTAGCGACGAGGAAGTCCGATGTTTTCGAAATTAAGCAAAGGGAGAAGGAGATGCTGCGGGAATTTATGTCTCGCTTTCAAATGGAACGGATGGAGCTACCGCCAGTCTCCAACGACTAGGCAGTGCAGGCTTTCACTCAAGGTTTGAATGAATGAAGCTCGATGGCTTCAAAATAGTTGAAATAGAATTTGATCGAGTATCGAGATGTGACCTAGTCGGACGTCCACAACTGGTACCAGTCAAAAATTAGGGCCGAGGATGACCATTTGGGAGCCCCCTCGGGCTCAGTATACCCAAGCAGGCTCCTGGTAAAGGAGCCAAAACCAAACAAAGAAAGATATCTGCCGTACATCGAAGATAGGAGGAACTCCCCGAGGCACAACCCACCTCGCAATGACCGGAGAATATATCGCGGACAGGATACTCGAGGACTAATCAACAGGGCCAGAATCGATAGGAACACAGGGCCAACAGGTGCACCTCACTTGTCGGAATACAAAACCAACTTTGATGTATCAGACATCATGTTCACCATCAGTAAAATCAGAGACGCCAAGTGGCCCAGGCCTATACAATCGGATCCTTCACGAAGGAATCACAACTTAGTGTGCGAGTTTCATAACATGCACGGCCACCGGACCAAGGATTGCCACCAACTCCTAGAAGAGGTAGCTCTACTATTTAACAAAGGGCATCTTCGGGAATTCCTTAGCGATCGAGCCAAAAATCAGTTCCAAAAAACAGAGGTGACCAAGAAGAACAAGGCAAACGAGCCACAACATGTCATCCACATGATCATGAGAGGCGTCGATGCCCCGCAAGAACCCGTAATGAGAAGGACAAAAATATCCATCACCAGAGAAAAGCGGACCCAGGGATATATTCCTGAGGATGCCCTCACATTCTGTGAAGAGGACACCGAGACCTTGTCTCAACCTCACAATGATGCACTGGTAATCTCTTTCATTGTAAATTCTTTTCAAATAAAATGTGTACTCATTGATCTAGGTAGCTCGGCCAACATTATCAGGTCGATGGTGATAGAACAGCTCGGACTGCTCGACCAAATCGTGCCCGCCACTCTAGTCCTCAACGGATTCAACATGGCAAGTGAAACAACTAAAGGAGAAATCACCTCCCGGTCACCGTGGACAACACGACCCAAAACGCCAAATTCCATGTCTCCAAAGGAGACATGAGGTATAACGCCTTATTCGGACGACCGTGGATACACTTCATGAGAGCGGTAGCATCCACTCTTCACCAAATGATGAAATTCCCAGCAAAGGATAGAATTAAAACCGTCTACGGGGAACAACATGCGGCAAGGGAAATGTTCGCGGTGCACGATGTGGCACCGGCGCTCGCACCTCTGCCCGCAAAAGAGCCAAAGGGTAATTGAGCCACACCTTCGATCAAGCCCGATTAAACGAAATAAAGGATCGTACCTCGTCCTTGTTATATCCCATATTTTCATACGTAAAAATATTCCATAAGTAAATTGATGAAAGCTCGAAAATAAGATGTTACATCCCGCCTTTTCGTACGATAAAGTTTCATCGTAAGTTAATCGACGTAAGTTCAGGAGTGAGATTATAAGTACTGTACTATTTCAAACAAGTGATAAGTAAACTCATGGAAGTGAAAGGGTGAGCGAATCAAAGAAAATGAATTACATCAAAATTTGACATTTTGGGATAAAATACGGTCTAAGCTATAATACCCTGTATTTATGGACTAATGTCATACGAGGTACCACATCGCCATAATAGAAAGGTGTGTATGAAGTGTGATAAAAGTAAGTAGTATTTTAAGTAATTTGAGATAATTCTCAATTATATGAATATTTGGTAAATTGTGAATTTTTGGTGGAAGATTAACCATGTAATTAAGGAATAAGTGGATAATATTTTGGATAAGCTTTATAAAAAATGAACTTGGCAGCAACCTAACTAACCTAAGTGACTCTTCAAATAACTTGATAATGTGTCATTCTTAAAGGAATAGTCATCACCTTAGTGGGGCCCACACCCACTAAGGTATAAGACTCTTAAAAATTAAGAGATGTAAGCCGGTAAAAACATAAGGACAAGTATTTTAAAATCAGTTTCTTAAACGAATCAACAAAAGTACAGAACAAAACACAATATGAGCAAATATTAGTTCATGATTATGAAATTAACCCCATGCATAAATACCGCACCCTTCAATCCTGAAGGATGTATATCCAACAAGAGAAATAAAATTCTCTGAAGTCAACTCAAAATTTATGAAATATTATCCTAATTCATGAAATTTAAGTACCTAGCAGTAGAGAGGAAGGTTGAATTTACTTTACTATGCAATCTGGTTCCAATTTACAAGTTCATTAAGAGATGTATTCTCTTAAAAATTAAGCAAGGTAACCATTTTGTGCAAAAATATTCCATACAAAGTTATACTACGTAAAGGCAATGGGATTTTGCGATTCTAAGGGAGTACGGTGCAATCCTTCTCAAGAATATCATACGGATTTTCCCCTACTTCGATTCGCCGTTACGTGTTAGAGGAATATTCAAGAGAATTGGTCCAATTATGTTAAATCTATCCCTTCTTTCTTTTTGGCATGAACATGAACGAAACAAGAAAATGCACAACTTTCGTAAATGACTCTATGCATAGAAATAATAGAGATGCTTATGTTTTTGATTCCCCATGAGTGATATTATTCTATCATCTGTTCATGGGTCTTAAAAATATGTAAGTTGGTAAAGTTTATTACTCAAAGGCATAATGGTTTTATGACGTACCGAGAGATTTTATTAACGTATTTCATATGCATTTCATGTATTTATACACGCACATTGATCCATGACCAGATGACGTTATATACGCATTTATATATATATATATACATATACATATGGGGGATATGGAAAAGGTTATGGCGTTATACACGCACCACCACCTAATCAGCTGGTATACGTTGATGATTTTGCCCATAGTGGCCAAGATGATATGATGGTATGCCTTCAGAGGCTGATGATGTTATAAAACATGTACCTATGCGGGACATGGAATTCATACGCATATGCATGATACTATAATTATTTCATGATTTACAAACTTAATCAGACTTACAGATGGAGTCACTTACTCTATATTTCCTCCATGTCTGTTATGTACTTATTTATATGCCTTACATACTCAGTACATTATTCGTACTGACATCCCTTTTTATTTGGGGATGCTGCATTTCATGCCCGCAGGTCCCGATAGACAGGTCGAGAGCCCTCCAAGTAGGCTATTAGCTCAGCGGAAGATGTTGGTGCCCTCCATTTGCTTCGGAGTTGCTTGTTTGGTTAGTATGAGTTAGATGTGTATTGTTTTGTATGGTGGGACAGGCTTGTAGACAGATGTCATGTACGTAAAAGATTGTATGGCCTTGTTGGATTATGTTCAGTATACGAGTGGATATTTTGTCTTATAGGCCCGTATATCTTACGTATAAGTTGGTATCTTACATTGTATTCTACTTATATCATGGCAGCCTTCCAGCTCAGTTATCTACAATAGTATGATACATTATGTTGGTACTCGGTTAAGTAAGGTACCGGGTGACCGTTGTGGCCCATCGGTTTGGGTCGTGACAAAAGTGGTATCAGGGCAGTTCTATCCTAGGGAGTCTACAAGCCGTGTCTAGTAGAGTCTTGTTTATGGGTGTGTCGTGCACCATACTTATAAGCAGGAGGCTACGGGGCATTTAGGACTATCACTCTTTCTTTCTACTCTAAATCGTGTGTTATAGCTCAGTTGCAAGAACTAAATTTTCTAAACTCTATCTTATTTCTAATATAACGATGCCTACATCCAGAAAGAGGGTTGGTAAGAGATATAGCTGTGGAAGAGTTGAGTCAAAGGAATTCGATTTTTGTATGATGCCTATGATAAGTAAATGTGAGGTCTTTAGCAGATAATGGGTGTACTGAAAGGTGTAAGATTCTTGATAAGAAGCCTTAAAAGGAAAGAATGCATATCCACCTTTATGGTGAAAGACAATGAGAGATTAGGAAGATAAATACAAGTTTCAACAAGCAAAAGAAGCAAGATGAAGAAGGGTACGAGACGCACAGTTAATGAAGGTTAACAATATTTATAATCCAGGTAGAGGAACATAAGCTTTTTGAGTTATATTTAGCAGTAACAAGAGTATGTACAATTGGTCACACCCATTTCAATTATACCATATGGGGGCTAACAGGTATAGTTAAAAAAAGGGTGGGATATCAAGATCCAACTGGGGTTAGGGTAACCCAAATTGGTGAATGGATTGCTTGTATTAGTTAACGTTGCCGAAGGATATTGCAAATATGCTAATAGATCTCCTTGTGAGACATCCATATGGTGCACTCTAGAATATTACAATTAGATATGAATACTAGCATGATAAAAATAAATTAGATGATAGGCACTGAAAGCTTGGAAGGGTTAAATATCATCTTAGTGTGACTCTCTTCCCTAGTAGAGCAAGGACGTTGAGCAACCCGAAGAGCCGATGAATGAAGCAAGGAGAGCTAAAAGCGAAAGAATGCCGTACATAGAGTCTAGTCAAGTGAATGAAGAGACGATAGGTGACAGGCCTTAGGACAACAAAAAAGTATATGCCATAAAGTCGTATCCTCATCTCAAGGAATAAGTTCGTGACTCTAACGTGATTACCAGAAGGGAGAATTAAACCCTAGAATAATAGAAATCAGTATGGGCAGGTGAACAGGATAAACTAAACATGAATTATCGTTGTCAAGACATTTCGGGAGCATACCCCGGCACCCCGAGGGCAGGAGGTCGCGACCGAATTCTCGACCTCAGGACTTGTCAAAGCCCGACTCGGAGAAAACGAAGAATGAAGCCTGGATAAAGGGGGAAGCCCTCTAGGCACATGGCTATGTATGACAGGCCCAGCCTATCCAGAGCCTATGTTGAAGCATCATGTCAAGCCATCCCATCACCATACTTTGTAATTAATCCTCACATACTTGTAGCCGATTCTCCCCTCCTATATAAAGGGGACTCGCCCCACCTTATAAGGGGCTGATGTTGCTCTATTTCTCCACAAGTGCAATAATATCTCTCTCTCTTTTCTCCTAAGTGGTTTATTCTCACTGGCCCGAGATTGCTTTGGCATTTATCATTCTCATATCTATTCTTCACCAGTTTGCTTAATATTGGTAACATAGGGCCTTGCTCGATCATATCTGTGCCTATTATCCCATTCTCGACTGCCCTTAGTAGCTCGAGATTGGCTCGAACCTTGGCCCTGAGGTCTTCATCGACCATCTCTGCACCTGGGCAACAGGCCCCTTTGGTTTGATTACTGCCCCGTCTTAGCTCGTATTTTATCATTATACTTCACATTCTTAGCATTAACTGCTTTAACAACTACCTTGGGAATAGATCACTTATTTTTAGAATCTCATTTACAAATTTAATTGTTGTTACCATTTTCACGGTAAACAGTTTGGTGCCCACCGTGGGGCTAAAAATAATAGCAATTATTTTCTTGCTGGTTTCGTCACACAAATGCACATTATCTTTTACACTTTTTCTTGTCCAAGATCCTTTGATTTTAGGACAAAATGTCCAGCTTGGTAAACGAAGTTGAGAATGACAACCTCAAAAATCATGGGGGAAATGGCATGGCTATCCCGGCCGCTGGAGCACCTCCGCAGAATCCTGGTATCGCTCTCGGACCGATCCTAGCGGATACAGATTCACAGGAAGCACAACAAGTCGATGAAACTTCTCACACTGACAGGAGCGTACGACACAGCGACCAACAGTAAGCACAAAAAACCCTGGCCCGGGTAGAAAAGGAAGTTAGTCTTCATGTTATTTTTGACATGTTGCAAGCACGACAATTGGCTATCGCTCGGCTGCAAAGTCGCCTGGGGACCCCCAACGCAGTAGCACCGGAGACATCTCCTTACGATGAGCTAGTACCTAAGAGATCAAGTAACGATGGGTCGATAACCGATCCCGCCGCAGTTAAGATGCTTGGCAATCTCTTCAAAAGGATCGAATTGGTTTCGTGGAAGCTCCTACAACAACCGTCTCCTAAGGAAACGGTCCCGGAACTTGCTTCGCAGAAACCCGAAACGCCGAAACTCCCTAGGTGCGACAGGACCTCGGATCCCTATGGGCTCACCACCGCTTGCGCGTGCTCATTCAGAGGCAGTGACACCCGAGATGATGAGTTTGAGCTCGTCATTGAGGAAGTTCCATGAAACTCTTTCGAGAGAAACCGTGACGAAGCGCCATTGCCTGGCACCTGACCTCACAGACTCGCTTACCGTACCAATGTGGTCCTTTGTGGAAGCGCGCGCCAGTGCCATCAAAGCAGTACCGAGAGGGCCCGATACACCTGAGGCCGTATGAAGAAGAAATGAACTACCGCGGGAAGCCGCACCCCATTCCCTAATAGGACGAATGAGATCGCTCATGGTTTTGGATGATCGGCCAACACAAGCCTTCGCCCGAAGCCTAAGCGAAGCATGCCCAATGACTCCAGGTCATTTCGAGCAAAGCCTGATCAGGTACCCAGCCGGGGTCCGGTTGGATGCCCACACCCGGCACCAGCCCCAAATCGGGGCCACGGACAACCCTCTAGGAACCTCCTCGGGGTCGGTATATCCAAATAGACTCCTGACAAAGAAGCTGATACAAAGCAGATGGAGGTATCATCCATGCGCGGCGAATGGAAGGAATGACTTGAGATGCAACCTACCTTGCAACAATAGGGAGATGGCCCGAGGACAGCACCCTCGAGGAACCTCCAATGGAACTAGATTCAACAAGGCACAGCTGGTAGGGAAACCCCGCCCAGCCGAGTGCGATTTAAGCATTGCCATACCGAACATCATGATCATCATAAGCGAAGCTAGGAATGCTAGGCAGCTCTGACCTATTCGACCAAGACCCCTTCAAGAGAACTATGGCCCGCTGCAGGAACCACGGGGCGCACAGGGTCACCGGCTTAAAAGAATGACAACCATGCTATTCAATAGAGGTTGCCACCAAGTATCATCGAGCGGTAAGGCTCGAATCCCGCTCCAAGGGAGGAAGGATATTGGGAAAAAGAAAGCTGACAAGCCACAACGTATTGCCACGACAGTAAAAGGGCGGCCGCACCCTTCGAAAATCCATAAAATGTATAGAGAAAGCGCTCATCACCGGGAAAAGATGGGTCCAGGGAATATACCCAAAGGATACCCTTGCATCCAAGGAAAGAGACGCCAAGATTTCGCCTCGGCCTCGTATTCATGCGTTGGTAACCCCCTCCCTCATTTAACCTATTTCAAATAAAGCATGTGTTCATGAGTGCAGGTGGTTCGACCAACTATACCGACAACGTTAGGCCAAAGCCAATAGGGCAGTTCAGACTAGCGAACCAAATCACTCCCATACCTCGAATCTTTAGTGGATTCCAGATGTCGATCGCCACAACAGTCAGGAAGGCCTCTCCCTCTATACAACTCACTTAAGCTCGGATTGGAATGCCGAGCCTGCGAAGCACGGGCGTTTTATTCGGATGACAACGGGCACACCGCCCAGAGGCAATTTCGACCCCACTCCGCCAAAGGGATGAAACTCCCCAACAAAGGTGGGACTAAGGCATTCGATAAAAAGCTACACGCGACGAGAGGAAATCCCTCACCATATGACCCGCCGCCAGCATCAATGCCTCCGCCCTCGAAGGGATCAAAGGGTAAGCAGAACCGCATCTTCGGCCAAACCTGATTAAATGCAGTGAAAGGCTGCATTAGGGCTCGAGCCCCGAAATGACAGGAAAATACCAGACCTCTAAAACGTCACCTACACACCCCGCAGCAGGGAAGGACTACTCCACTCCTTTGATTATTTCTTTTCTTTTACTAACCTACATACAGGCAGTCAGCCGAGGCGTTCAGAAATTCTAAACTCCACTCGGAGATCTGAGGCCTCAGCCGGAACCATCGAGCTCTCTTTTCTCGACCAAGTTTCTGACCTAAAGGTCCCGCCAGCAAGATTATTAGCGGAGTAACGTACCCCCAAGAAAGGAATCCGACAAGATCGCGGTCCTTTCTTCCACAGTCGAATGACGTGCGATGACCTCCTATTAATGGCACCATCCCCTCGGAAGGGCCAATAAATGGCAGGCTAAGTTCCAAAACGGAATCATGTAAACATATCAGATAATCAGAGGAGCCGCACCCATGCTGGCCGAGCTCACAGCAATGGGACAATATGTATTTACAGCATATATTTACGCCAAGCAATAAAGAATACCTTTTCGGCATTTCGTATTTCGGGAAAGATGATTTCAACATACTCGCGGAAAATGTTTCTCCATCAAATGAGTCCCGATATACTCATAGACTTAGCGTTAGCGATACAACTTGCATGACCCCAGGGTCGAAACTCCGAGCTCATCAAGCCCCTGGAAGGCAACTCTGAGCTCACGAGAAGCTGTCTTCAAGCTTAAACAAACTCGATGACTTGGAGACTGCTGTTAATCGCCATATAACTAGAAAACCCAAAACTGTTAGACCCCTAGCGGGCAGCCTTGGAGTAACCAGATCTATTCTACAAACTGTAAGACCTCAATAGGCATGACAAACTGTAAGACCTCAATAGACATGACAAACTGTAAGACCTCAACAGGCATGGAAAAATGTAAGACCTCAACAGGCATGAACATCCCAAAGTTTAGGCTATACATCGCATTTGTATGAATCCCTAAAGGTCATACCCTCGATGTAGACGCCTAAGCTATCACTAGGGATCAAAAATGGCTACGACGAAACGCATATGACTACGGTCAAAACGACTGATACAGCCAAAATAATGTGACTCGGGGACGCCTGACTTTTGCTAAAAATTGCAAGCCACTACTCCAAATATACTTCGGAAAGAACCGATTAAAATAGGCTTCCCTCAACAGGAAAAAACAAGCTTCGACCATGTTGGTTCCAAATCGCAAGAGCGTCGATCTACCCGACCTATGAGATATGAACCTTACGAAGTGCTCGAAACATCGCCGACAACGACTTGAAATCGAGGTTCCTCTGGAACCGACGACAGGTCAGGCAAAAATTCTATAAAAAGACCTTAACGAGAGGAAACAAAGCCTACAAAAAGCCCACGGGCAAAAACATTGTCGCCAACTAAGCAAGCCTATGGGCCTCATATTGAAAGGTCTCTACGACCAAACAATGTAAGAGCCATTGTCATAACCCGATTGTCGCCAACTAAGCAAGCCTATGGGCCTCAGCTAAAAAATCTTGACAACTTTAGGATTAAAATGAGCTCGAATCATAACCCGATTTGGACACCAGATCCAAAATAGTTAACTATGCAAGCCCACGGGCCACATACTAAATTGACTCAATGACCAAACGGCATAAGTGCCACTGTCACCGACCAGAAACTCAAGGAAATTTAAGGGTCGATTACAACTCGAATTGCAACGCGACTCGGAGACTGGACCTGAAAATTGCAATATGCCTAAAGGCACGACATAAATGCCGCTATTGCCGGCCAGAGAATCATGGAAATTTATGGGTCGATCACAACTCGAATCGCAATGCAACTCGGAGACTGGCCCCAAAAACTACAATTTGCCCAAGGGCACGACATAATTGCCACTATTGCCAACCAGAGAATCATGGAAATTTATGGGTCGATTACAACACGAATCACAAACGAAACTCGTAGACTGGACACAAAAGCTGCAACATACCTAAGGGCGCGACATGAATTTCACTGTCACCAGCCAAGTAAACCTCTGGACCAAGCGTCCATAAGGTCATTTCGACCCAAAGCACAAAATCTATCATCATCTGCCCACGCAGGCATGAAAGAGCCTGGGGGTAAATTGAAGCACGAGTCTCAATACGACTCGGAGACTAAGCCTAAACGGCTAGGCCCGACAGAGTGGCCCCATCACCTGCTCGCATGAAATATCGCACTTAAGAGACCCCAGATCTGTCCGATCCATTCTGGAACTATGAGGACCTCGCCAAACAAAAAAATCGAGTACCTTTCTCCAGGATCTACAACAAATATATTCCTCGATCCTGTTCTCCAAGTTAAGGGCTCGCTTCAATTCAGCTTGGACATCAGCAACATCTTTCACACGAATCGCCATCTCACGATCAGCTTTGGTTTGGCATAATGCCGCTTCTACCCGGGCATTGATTATATCGACTCTGACCTTCATGAGATCAGATTAAAGTTTCCCAATCATATCCGCTTGAACTTTGGCATTGTCATGAGTCAAGCTGAGTTGGGCCTCGAAGGCAGGGACCTTAGCCGAGATGCTCATCTCCTCTAAAGCTCGATCCTGCACCTGAGCCCTTAGCTCCTCGCAAGCAACGCTGACGCGATTGACGTTGCCCTTGAGGTACTTGAAGGCCTCCGCCTTTTTCTGCAACTGATACGACAAAAAGGAATTAGCCTTAAGGTTACAAAGGAGCGAAGCACGCATTATAGTAAGTTACCTGCTCCATCAAATATCTCTCATAGTTTGAGCTCCGGTACGCCTCATATCGCCAATGTTGTATCTCAACTTCCTTCTCCTCGCTAAGGATCCAAAGAAAATGCCCTCACCCAGAATTTTCTGAAGCTTGGCCCCTTTAAAAAACAACTCAGACCTAAGCCCATCACAGACCTGCACGAAGAAGATTCAATAGAGGGAGGAAGACACGGGATACAGAGAAACTGTACATGAAACTCACCACAAAGTGAAGTTGACAGACTTCTTCAAAGTCGTAACACACTCCTATTGATCCTGCCACTCAGACCCCAGAAGAACCGATCCCGGGCACAGCATATTCACTCAAAGGAACTGCCGGCCGGGAATCAGGCACTCAGAGAGCAGCAGACTCGGGCGACGCCCTATCCCCGAAAATATGAGCCCGACCAGCACCACTTAAGGCTCTATCACACCACGGGTGCCGATCTCTCTTATCGCCATCGCCCCTTGGACCAAAAGACAATGACTCCTTCCCCTCTTCAAAAGAGCATTGCCCCGTCCCAGGGAACTGCCCGATATCTATAAACGGCACAAATGGAAGGGAAAGGGTTACCTAGGGTATACAAAGGCAAGGCAAAGGCAGCATATGCGCATACCTTGGTATTGCGCTCCCCATCTGGTACAGAGTACAGCTCGCCATCTGCGCTCATCGTAGGATGAATGGGTCACCAGCCTCCGGACCCAACCGGGCAGGTCAAGGACCTCACCCGACATCCACGAAGTTGCTGCAACAAGGGAAACAACATTATTACTCAGTTGATTTTCGCTATATGCAAAATATGAAAAAAACGCCAAACGCCTCATTCACGTGTATAATTCCGCCCTTCGGGAAATGGAAAAAACTCCACTGGGATAATATAGGTCATTCGGACCCGGATAAACCAATTGGCCCACTCTCGATCCCTTCCGTCCTCGTCATCAACAACGAAGGGCGTGGATGAACAACACCTCAGAGTTAGCAAGCCTCGATGGTGAAAGGGCCGATATAGCCTAAAAAGGTAGTCAAGCATGAATTCAAACCCGTCCTTCACCGCAAAGAATCTCATCATCAGCGTCGCTCGCAAAAATAACGGATGAATCTATGCCAGGGTAACCCGATACTTCAAGCAAAAATCAAGCACAACCCTATCAGGGGGCCAAATGCGAAAGGGTATAGGTACACGCGCAAGAACCCATCAATAGAGTCCATAGTGCCCTCATCTGGGGAAAACACCTATAGTGTTACCCCTTGCTCCAGCCGCAGTACCTCCTCGCCATCTCCAGGTGTTCCTCTCTTATCAAGGACGCCGTTTCCAGAGCGAAATCCCTCGGTTCCTGAGCACCAGGAGCAGCGCCCCCCGTCGCCTGCCAGATCGGCCCCGAAGTGATTCCCATAACTATGGTGAAACTAATAGGTTAAGGCAAGGGCACACACCAACACTTTTTGCACCTAAAGAGATGAAGTGCCCTGTGCCAAAGCATAAAGGTAGCTATCTAAAAGTGATGAAGTCATGCCAAGGAGCTAAAGCCGCCCCACATATATGTGAAAAACAGCGACGATTCGCCTGCCCGAGGCAATACCCGGGAAGCCAACAACCTCGATATAGATCGACAGGTCGATACCCGATCCAGAAAACATCCTCCAATGAGGAGCTAAGACTCAAGGGGCCGTTTATATTATCTCCATGCTCGGGCAGCACTCTACGTCAAGAACCCCCAGCCCAAAGAAGTTGGACCTCGATGAGCTTTAAACGCCGACACTCGACGCAAGGCAAGCACCTAGTCTCGTGATCTCTCTTCCTAAAAAGAGGAATAAACATAGGAAGATCCGATCGCGAAAGCTCCACGAAGGTCCGAGGAAGCGCCCAAATATGAGCAAACTCCCCAGTGGAAGTCAATCCTATTTATTCTAAAAATGTTATCTACATCAAGATCAATAGGGACCCCTGGGTACCCGAAGATGACCTTCATCCAGGGTAACATTCCCGAAAGCCCTGGAATTCGACGCATGATCTCCAAACAACTCGGAGGGCCTCGGTAGCCCGGATCTATCAAAATCAATCCAAGATTAGTCCGAAGTACGACGACGGGTTAGAGGAAAGCCATGTCGATCAGCATAAGAGTAGAATGAGCGCTCGCGTCCAAGTCAGATATCAGCGGTCAACAAATAAAAGAAGGCATTCGAAGAGCCTCGAAGGGCATGAGAGCATACAGAAACAAAGCAAAATAAGGGAAGCAGAAATCAGCAAAGTATATTCTTATTCATGAAAATTTGTGTACAAGCAACCCTCAAGGGGTCGTTACATAAAATTACAAAAGCCTACAGGAGTCTATACCTAGAGCGGAGGAACGGAAGGATGTACATGTGATGAAACCCAGACGTCTGGTTCGCCGTCGAGAATCCATCTCCGGTATCAGCATCCTCGAGCGCTGCACCCTCGAGCACGTATCCTTGAGGGTGACTCCTTCGACCTCCACCTCCTATAGGTTCCCAACTCATTCCCACGAGGGATCCCCGCCGGAGAAGATGAAGAAGAGGAAAAGGAGGGAATGTAGAGGGGGCAAAGAAAATAGGCATGGCCCGCTGAAGCCAAAGGTTGAAGATTCTACAGGCCCCAACATCAACGGCCGGTAGCGCCACTTTATCTATTGGGAAAGGAAAAACCCTAGGAATGAAGTGCCTTACCAGGCCTGGGTAGGAGAGTGAGCATCAGTGCATAATTCAAACAATTATCTGCATAAAAAGGAAATTAGCTCCCCGTCCTCCATCACCTCGGGCCGGCAGCAGCAACAAGGGCTAGCATACCGACGACCACAGCAATAGCGAGATATCACGCTTATGTTCGACGAAGGGAGACCCCAGCATAAATCCACGATGAAGTCTAAGGGAACTCCTCCAAACGGCCTTAAGGTCATAAGCCCGTAATATGATGTTCAAGGGTGAAAGAATATAATAGGAAGGAAAAGGCAAGAAAGCCAACAAAAGCATTGAGATAGGAAAAACAAATCCAAGGTACACCCCATTTAAAGGGGATTACGACACGGTCATCTAGACTTCGGAAGACTGACCGACGGGCGCAGTTAATGCATCTATGAAAAACTGAACCGTCGGCAGTGCCTGTACCTTGGGAAGAAAAAATCAGGGAATGCGATGAATGAGGCCAAAAAGCATGATCTAGGGGTCGCATCATCGATATGGCATCTCCGAATGAAGCTCTAGGAATCAAGTGTCAGAATTATTTCCCATCACTTCGTTATGGGAAACACGGAGACTATCTATACGCGGTAAAATCAGAAGACTTGATTTCTCGCTGTCGAGTCATTTCGGGAGCATGCCTCACGACCCCGAGAGCAGGAGGTCGCGACCGAATTCTCGACCTCAGGACTCATCAAAGCCCGACTTGGAGAAAATAAAGAACGAAGCCAGGACAAAGGGGGAAGCCCTCTAGGCACATGGCTACGTCTAACAGGCCCGTCCTATCCAGAGTCTATGCTGAAGCATCATGATAAGCCATCCCATCACCGTACTTTGTAATTAATCCCCACATACTTGTATTTGAGTCTCCCCTCCTATATAAAGGTGACTCGCCCCACCTTGTAAGGGGCTGATGTTGCTCCATTTATCCACAAGTGTAATAATATCTCTCTCTCTTTTCTCCTAAGTGGTTCATTCTCACTGGCCCGAGATTACTTTGGCATTTACCATTCTCTTATCTGTTCTTCACCATTTTGCTTAATATTGGTAACATAGGGCCTTGCTCGATCATATCTCTGCCTGTTATCCCATTCCTGACTGCCCCCAATAGCTCGAGCTTGGCTCGAAACTTGGCCCCGAGGTCCCCGTCGACCGGCTTTGCATCCGAGCAGCAGGCCCCCTCGGTCCGATTACTGCCTTGTTTTAGCTTTCATTTCATAGTTAAGCTTAACATTCTTAGCATCACCTACTCTAACATCTAGCTCGGGAATAGATCACGTATTTTTAGAATCCCATTTACAAATTTAATTATTGTTACCATTTTCACGGTAAACAGTTTGGCGCCCACCGTGGGGCTAAAAATAATAAGGGACTGAGTAATTTGATAACGGTCGGCATCATGAGAATTTCAGATTGCTTTCTGGCGATAATAAAATGGACAATAGAAGAAGATTCATGAGAAATTCAGAGAATGATCATTCAGGAAGACGCTTCCCTAAAGCAAGCAATGTAAGAAAAGTTAAGCTTAAGCAGCTGTATGTGCCAGTTACACTAAATGTCACCATTGCGAGTGAGGGATTTTGTTATACTTGGTACAAAAGGATTACTACAAGTGAGTAAGGGTCATCCATGATGTTAAAGGACGCCAAAGATGAAGAGGAAAAACATCTGTAGGTAGGTTGTTATAGCTCCAAGTCTTAGTACTCCCCTAAAAGGGGGAATATGAAATGATAAAGGAAGAGTGCGAAAAATGAGAAAAGGATGAGATTGCACTTATCCAAATGCTACAGATATGCTATGGTTCCATGTCGTTATGTAAGCACGGAGTGAAAAATAGGTAAGTAAGGGTTACTGCCCGAGATATTATTGATAGATAAGGAGCCAGTGCGAGACGTAAGTTAAGACAAAGGAAATAACCCAAGAAAGATTACAAGAAACATTGATATGATAATGGGCCAACGAGTAGTTAGTAATTAGTTCGGGAAGAGCCTAATTATGGCTAAACATGAGGTTAAAGACGGGTCAGCAGATCGTGCAGGATAAACATAGTAAAACCCAATATAGTGAATTCAGCCTCGCAGTTATGACATAGTGATCATTGAGAAATATTTAGATAGGAGTTGGGGTAGTTAAATGTACCATATGAGTGTTACAGAGATAAAAGAGAGTGCCACTGGGAACTTACTCAAAATATCAAGTTCAGAAGCAACCCTACAAGCACAAGGGGGTGGAAGTAAGTAACTATGCATAATTATAGGCAAGGAAGGACATCAAAAGGTCCGTTGAGTATACAATGTAATAATCTCATAGCTTTACAAGAGTCAGAGGATCCTCACTAAATACTACAATGAAGCTAGTTGAGGAAGTAAGGAAAAAGGCTTCAACCTAAGCTCAATAACCTAAGGAGGAAATGGATGTGTAACAACAGTCTCACTATAAAATTGTACGCACTCCAAAAGAAAGTGGCACCTGCCATGGCTAATGAGCGGGGAGTAAAACCAAAAGTAATATTCGAGACCATATGAGTTGCACAAAAATTTCGGCACGCGTGAGAACTCAGATAAGCTAAGTATGCATGCAACAAGGGGGGCAAAAAGACCAGGAAAAGCAATTGGTTACATTTGAAGAAAGTTGAAATGGAATGAAAGGAATTATTTGATTAATGATCAGCCGCAAAAGACTCTGATATGAGTTAAAAGAAGGAATTGGGTCCAGGTCATAGACAAAAGATTGAATCATTACAATATTGTATCATGGTTTTCCATAGAATACATGAAAGGTTAAAGTAATAACCAAATTCCATGAGCCGCAGATCAGAAGGAAGAGGAAACTAAAGAATTGTTGATACCCAATTTTTTCTATATATTTTAAATATGCATAAATACCTTCAAAATAGCATATATATGCATATATAAGCATACACAAGGTTTTTATAAATTTTTTCCATAATTTTAAGGATTTCAATTGATTAATTTTCTCCCCTTTTATCCATAAAATTCCCAATAATTATTTCCTAAATTTTTATTATAATGATTTATTCATTTACCTTCTATACTTATGCCAAATTATAGCTAATGTAATTTATATGCATTTGTATAATTACATTTAGTATTTTTAAGCTAAATTGTATATAATTGCAATGTTAGCCCATTTTAAGGTATAATTATATTTTATATGCGTAAAATTGTTCCCTATATTTTTAAAATGTTAATTATGTATTTTTAATCATTTTGGCACCTTAAATTATTTTTCAGAAATTATCTATTATTTTTTATAAATTAAAATAGGGAGAGTGGCTATTTAAATAATAGCCAGATTTGGCTTTCAATTGTAGCCCAAATCGGGCCCCTCCCCAGCCACATTTCTTATTAAACAACTTGACCCAGGCCCCAAACACTTCCTACCCGACCCAAAACCCATCAAATCCTGGCCGTTGATCTATTAGATCAACGACCCTCATTTGTTCTTTCCTTTTTTAATTCATACACCCCCAAACCCTAAACAATTTTCTAAATCTGCCGCCCTCAAATCCTCTCATCTTCTCTCTTCTCTCAACCTAACCCTAGACTCTATCAATCGCCTCCCTTCTTCGGTCATCTCCGGCGACTACCTTTTAACCCCAAGCCTCCAATGGTCACTCTACCGCCTTGCTCATCATCTCTAAGGCCTTTAAGGGTCCTGGGCCATGCCGATTTGGATCTACGGTTTCTGTTTCTGTTACTCATGGCTTCTCCGGTGTGATTTTGGGTTAAATCACATATTATATGTTACGATCGGTGAAGTTTACAATAGGTTCTTTCGTTCTATTTGGGTTTCCCTTTGAAACCCTAACTCTCATTTGAATCTCTTAGATCTGTGTTATTTTTAGCGCTTTATGTCTATTTCTTCCTCTGATTTTCACTATTCTCAAACTTCTTCTGAAAGATCCTCAACTTTAAACCGTTTTTACTTTCTTTAAAAAATTAGGGTTTCTCGGAGTTCTTTCTACACTTGTTTTAACCGATTTTCTTTATGATTAAACCTCTTTCCTTGCTTATTTTGATCGATCTTTTGTTCTTACTGATAATTCGCCTATGTCAAAAAGCCCTAATTTCTAAGATTTTCTTTGCTCTGGTTCTGTGTGTTAGCCTGTTTTACTTGATTCTTTTTAATCTTCCGTTGTTACCATGCTTCGAATGTGTTTTACTGAATCCCTAGCCTACTTGCATCAGTTCTGTGTGATCGTGTTCACTTTGTTTGTTCATCTCTTGCTTCTTTCTGACGATATGGCTGACCTTACCTATTTGCTATGTCTGTTTGATATTCTCTGTCTATATATTGAAAATATAGAATTATGACTCCCTCTTGATTGATTCTGATTTCCTTAATTGATGGTTTGTTTGAAAGATTTTCTTTTAAAGCTTAAAAGCTTTACCTCGTCTGTTAAGCTGACTGATTTCATTACCCTATTTGCTATGATGCTTTATTTCTACTGAGTCGTGTCCTTAATTGATGTTTTATGAATTTAGTCCTAATTGACTACACTATGCTTACTGAACCTTAATTCCTTCCTTATTTAGTCATGTACTGGTTCTTCTTCTTGCCTTATATGATACTGAATCTTCCCGTTTGATTTGATTCCCTTAACTTAAGGGAGTACTCCCTTGATTCTCTAATTGATTGATTCTGAGTTCTTCAATTATTTTGTTAATATGATTTTTACCTTATTTCACTACCTACTTTCAACTATAAATACTCTATGTCTTTCATTAACACAGACGAACACGTGGTTTTCAAAAACTATCTCTCTTACTAAAAAATCTCTGCTTTCTCTTGTGCTATTTGCTACTGTTAGCCGGCTGCAAGCTAAGGCTAATCGTTTGTGCTCTCTTGTTCTTTCATTTTGCTTACTAATGTCTTCACTGGTATGTCCTAGTTTTGATTTAAAGCCTCAACAACATGTTTCTCTTATTGTTTCAGTTTCTCTTATTTCTAGTCTGCTTTCACTTGTGGTTCTCTTGTGAAACTTGTAGTTAAGTTACATTATCTGCATGTTGGTATGTCTCCCCCTTCCCTTTAGATTAATGTATTCCCTTATGTGTGTTTCTAAGCATGCCTTGTAAATTGCCTTTTACTTAGTGTGTACTTACCATCTTATGAATCCCCAAATCCCTATCCCCCTCTATGTGCTTGTGCTCTTCCTAAATGGTTTGTGATTATGCCAGTGTCAACTATTTCTGAGCATATCCAAACCAGTCCTAAGACCCTTGCTAGGTTATGTGTTTGCAGTCAAATGTCTATGTGTCCCAAACCCCTTGACCCCTGTATGACTATTGAATTCTTTTGGATTTTGTAGACTAGCTGTGTGTGATCCTGTCTTAAGGTGTTTGAGCTTTGTTCAATACTCTAACTTCTTTTCAAACAATCTCTGTTGCTTCACTAATTGATTTCAAAATCAGACTTTCTAATCCAGTCCTTAATAAACCTTTACAACTTGTGTCCTGCACTTCCACTTTACTCTTAGTCAATATGTTATGTCCTCTCTAGTATGTGTATTGCATTGGGATCCTCTTAAGAGCCATCTGAACTCTGGAATACTAAGGCTGGCCTTTCCACACTGCACTGGTTCAATGCTTGGTTGCTAAGTCTTGGTCTAAGTATTGCCTGGGGTCCTTGAGACTATTAGGGAACTTTGATGCACCTAGACTCTGATTTGTCTATGGAAATGAGTTTTATGAGACCATTGGAGGCTTTGGCAAACTTGGGCCTAATTTCAGGCTCCCTATAGAATAGCTTCTTGATTTTCTATTTTACTTATGTAATTCATTCATTGTCCTGTAATAATTTGTAAATAGATATTTGGGGTATTTAGTAAAAGGGTGGGTAGATACATACTTTAAAGGGTAATGCAGGTAGAAATCCTAAACTTAGGACCTTACTTTTAAAGTCTGACTGCTTGCATAAGTAGAAAACATGCTCATAGGTTTGCCCTTTTGAATCTGATTGCTTTGCCTGATAGAAATCATGCCTATAGGATTTCACTCTTAATTTCGTTTACATTAGATAGAAATCATGTTCATAATGTTTTGCATTTTGTCATGTTAGAAACCATGTTTATAGGTTCCAAACAATCATGTCTTAAATCAGTTCAAATATAGATGCCATGCCAATAGGATTCAACTCTTATTAAGTTTTAGTGAGTTTTCCTGTATGTTGCTGCAAATCGATTAAAATCAGTAATATGCCTAGGTATCATGCCTATAGGGATTCAACATGTAATGTTGTCTGACTATCTAATTAGCCTAATAAATAATCTTCATTACGCCTAGTTCATCTTTTAAAACTCTTATTAAGTGTTAAACATTTCCTGAAACAAGTTCTTTTACCATTGCCCCAACCTAATTTGATATCATGCCTATAGGTGTTAAAGGAGTATATTTCGAAAACTTGTCTGTTTCTGCATTAATATGGACACAACATACTACATATAGGAAAGCCTTAGGGCTTTTTCAAAAATTGCATTTCCCTGAAGCTATCTCTATCGTTTAACGTTTTTGATTCTAATAAGCTTTTAAAAAAAGTAATCCCTAGGCAACTACTAGGTTATAACTTCCGGGTATAAAAAGTTCGGTCTATTTCTGCATAGTCACTTAGAGATCCTGCTTTAGGACTTTGATTAATAAAGACCTTAACTGTGTTTGAGTCGTGCTGCTTGTATGTTTATTTGAGGAGGAAACTTTGAGCCTCTTAATTGCTCCCATTATGTGTGAAATGCCTAAATATTTTTGAATCTCGCCTTAGAGTTTTCGCCTTTCTAAACCTTAGGGGTACGTATATAACTACCTATAGGTAGAGGTCCTAACTCCCTCTGGGACCATTAAGAAGGGACGGGTAGAAGCACGCAATAGGAATCAGTGACCAAACACTCGCTTTGCATGACCAATAAGGGGATGGGAAGGGTAGACATGGGATATGATGACTATGCATTAATGTCATGTGTAGCCCTTCATTGAGGAGTGTTTACCGGACATTGTGTGGGGTGATCCTATAGGATAAACAACCTAGGACCCCTCTTTACCAAGTCTTCTCTCTTTATTTAAACTTGTTCAAATCCTTATCCTGTCACTTGAGTTGTGTAACGTGCTTTACTTGCAACCTATTTGATTCAACTATTTATATGGACTAATTTTTAAATATAAGTTCGACTAGGACCCACAGTTGTGGACCAAGAGGGGTGCCTAACACCTTCTCCTCGAGGTTACTTCGAGCCCTTACCCTAATCTCTGGTAATGCAAACCAATCCAAGAGTTAATCACTCTAGGTTCCCTAACACATAATAATCCGTTAGGTAGAGACTCTTCAAATACCCAATTCCCGAAAAGAAATGAGTCATTACACCCCGTGAATGTCGAAACTCGGACTCTGCAGAGGAAAAATAAGGCGCGATAGCATGGCGACTCTGCTGGGAATATTTTTAGGCTCTTACCATAACAAACTTGTATTTACAAATTAGTCCAAGCATTCTTATCCCGTACCCTACTCTTTTATCTGAATTTAACTATCTATTTTTCAAGAATTTATGATTTCTTTATTATCTTGAAAAATGACTTGTCTCTTTGTTTTCCTTTTTCTGTAACTGTTTTTTCAATTATTTAAATGCTGTATTTATTTTTTCCTACGTGAAAATACTTGCCTACATGTTATTAATTGCTGCATAAATCATGCTCCACATTATATTCCACTCGTGCGTATCAAATCCTATAGCAACGCTTCAATGAGTGGTTGCGCTCTTCCTATTTATTACCCTTAAATTCGGAAAGGCTTATTTGCTTTAAAACCAGTCGATCAACGGTGTAGTCGACGGTTCCATGCCTTCTCCCTCAAGTTGTACGCTTGAGGGTACCAGTCTAAAACCCCATAGAATCCTTACTCTATTTAAATTGTGCATGCATCATGGTCAAACCTAGTCGGATCAGTTATGTAGTCCACATAATGATCCTTTAAGATAAGCCTTATCCAAAGCCCATTGGGTTTTCCATAATCCCAACGGACGCATCCACGTTTTGTGTATTAATTTGGAGAACTAAATGCCAACATACTGATCATAAATGTATAAATAGCCGAGTCCGGTGGAGGTGGAGGTAAGGCCTAACCTTTTTGTTTTGTAGAAAATGAGGTACGAGCTCCCCAGATTCGGTATGGTTAGAAATATCCCTCTATTGTTGCTAGATTGGTGGGAAGATTTTTCCTCAAGTGACAAGAAGCATGTGGAAAAGTGCCTGGGTAACTTGCCATCCCTGCTAAATATTGAACCAAACAACAAATTGATCGAAGCTGCCACCCTGTTCTGGGATAGCGAAAGAGCTGTGTTCCGTTTCGGCGACATAGAAATGACACCACTCCTAGAGGAAATAGGAGGACTTGCAGGGTTGACTTGGGATAGTCCTGGGCTTTTAGTGCCGGAAAATCGTACATGCAGGGGATTTTTGAAGATGATGGGGCTGAAAAAGAATGTCGACCTAGTGTGCCTAAAGGATTCCTACATACCTTTCGAATATCTCTATGACAGGTAAGGCCACGGCAAGTCTTTCCGCACTTATCATGATGAGATCTCCCTCACTTCACTAGGTCACATCTACCGTAGAGTGTTCAATTTCATTATGATCTTCCTAGGACTGATATTGTTCCCAATTAGAAAGGGAAGAATCCACACTAGGTTGGCCATGGTCGCCAAAACTCTAATAGAGGGGATTAATGGACAGACATATACCATAGTCCCCATGATCATAGCTGATATCTATAGGGCCCTGGAATGCTATCACAGAGGGGTCCAACATTTCGAGGGTTGCAACTTATTGCTACAGTTATGGTTGTTGGAACATCTCCAAAAGGGTCGCTATCGCCAAGAATTTCCGCGAAGGGCTTGGAACGACCACATTGCTTTCCATCACCCTAAGCAGATGACCTATATTATGGACAGATTTGCTCAGCCGGAAAGTGCCAGCGAATGGGTAGAATTCTTCGACAATCTGACCGAGGAACAGGTGCAGTGGATGGTTGAATAGTTTCCAATGGACGAGTTCATTATCAGGTCCAGGGATGCTCCGCATTTGGTACTTATCTGGTTAAGAGGGATATATCCATATGTCCCTATGCGAGTTATAAGGCAAGAAGGCAGAAAATGGGTTGTACCAAGGGTCGTCAATATGGGTCATTTTATCCAAGACGATGACATACCTTACAAGTGCCAAGCTCAGTACATATGGCACTACAAAATCATTATGGAGAAAAGAACTATTGAGGCATACTGATATCATGCGGGGTGTGAGCCTCTCTACCCTGTATGGTTGGAGGACAATATGAAAGGAACGGTGATACCGAGAACTGGTCGAGGGAACAGAATCATAGACAAGGAAGCTGAAGCCCAAGTCAAGTATAACAAGCTGCGCAAGATAGTCCACGACTCTAAGAATGAGCATTGGGAGACACATGAAAGGAACGTGAAGTTGATTGAGGAATGGAAAGAGATGGCAGTCATTTCCAATAGAAAACTAGAATACCTGGAGTGAGTAATAGTGGAATTGGTGGGCAAAGTCATAAAAAGGATTAAAAACTGTCAGAATGCTGAAGGAGCCGAGGGAGAACATCTGGCCCGAGCCTACTTGCTACTGGGACTGCGCAAGCTGTGAGATCTGTTTGATGGAGTCTGGAATATCGAATCTGGGGAAGGTCCTTCTGAGACCAAATAAATTAGATTTACTTACTTTTCTTAAAATGTAATAAGGCCAAGTGCCAGTAGTAATTTGTTTTATTATTATGCTAGTGTCGTTTTTGTATTCGTTTACTTTTATATTGTGAAATGAAGCATTTATCGGCATTTGAAGTTCTCCAAATTTATTTGTCGCTAGGCCTACCTCGGGAACAACGAGGCTCCCAAATTAGGATACGAGTTTATATCTCGCTATATGTGTTTAAATACTGCAAACATTTCAGAATCCCTCCTAACTTGTTACCTTTTTTGTTTTGTTTATTTTTATTATTATTCCCATCTCATAGGTTGGTTCATTCATACTGTCCTTGTCAGCATATTATACCAGATCTAGAGGCCCTCCACCTCTTCCTCCTCCAAGCAACACAAAAAGTAGAGGGAAATCAAAGATGGACGACTTAAGTGGAATCTGAAAGGAAAACATTGAGAACGCAGAGACTTCCGATGGCCGTAGTACTCCGGCCCTGAATGACCTGGTTTTGAGACTTGAACAATAGATACTAGAACTGCAAGGAGAACTTGAGCAGGTCCACAATTTGGCAAACTTGTCACTCGCCCTCAATGTCCCTGATATCCACCAACAGAACGCAAAGAACCCAACACCTCCTCAAAATACACAAAACCAACAGCCGCAGAATCCTACCATACCAAATCAATACGCAACTCCACCACAAAATATCAATCCATTGCCGATACCAACTCCACCACAATAGTACCAACCAAGCTCGTACCCACCAACCACCACTTACCACACTCCCCAAAATACACCACTACTCATTCCCGATCCACAAAACACCACCAATGACCATCACTATATCCAAGTTCCTGACAACCATCAGAGCAACCCCATATACATGGAAACTATACCACATTCTACCCACCCAATCTCTTGTGCACCAGAATCCTCCGAAAAAGACCTTCTCATTAAGAACATGGCCGAAGAACTCAAGAACTTGACAAGCTGAGTTCAAGGTGTTGAAGGCGACAGAGGAATAGAAGGTTTGAACTATGAAGATCTGTACATACAACCCGATGTGGAATTGCTAGAAGGGTACAAACTTCCCTAGTTCGAAATGTTCGATGGTTCAGGTGATCCCAGGGTCCACCTAAGGACCTACTGTGACAAGCTTGTTGGGGTTGGAAAAGATGAAAAGATTCTAATGAAGCTCTTTATGAGGAGCCTTACTAGGGATGTGTTATCTTGGTATATCAATTGGGTAAGCATGGCATTGGATTTCATGGACCGGTTCAGGTTCAATACAGAGAATGCACCGGATGTCTTCTACATTCAGAATCTCAAGAAGAAACCTACTGAGACTTTCCGCGAATATGCTACTCATTGGAGGTCGAAAGCCGCCAAGGTCAGGCACGCTTTGGACGAAGAACAGATGAATAAATTCTTCATCAGAGCACAGGATCCGCAATATTATGAGAGACTGATGGTCATCGAATATCACAAATTCTCTGATATCATCAAGCTTGTGGAAAGGATCGAGGAAGGAATCAAGAGTGATATGGTAACAAATTTTGAGGCACTGCAAGCCATGAATAAAGCACTCCAATCAGGTGGCATATCGATGAAAAGAGATATTGGGGCAGTAATGGTGGCCTAGGCCCCAAAAACTCCACTCGCATACCAAACACCTCGACCTACATACCAAACATCACCACCTACATATCAGCCTTCATCTACCAGATATTCCCAACCGGCCACTGTCTATCACACCTATAATTCCCAACCACCCCACTTCCAGTCACCACCAACTCGCCAAAATTATCCAACACCAAGACCCAATTTCGACCGCAAGCCACCCAGACAATACACTGCCATTGCTGAGCCCATCGACCAATTGTATGAAAGGTTAAAGGCCACATGTTACGTCACTCCTTTTCCCGCTGTGGCACTAGAAAATCCATCCCAATGGGTCAATACGAACAAAGTCTATGCATACCACTCCGGTATGAAAGGGCACACCACTGCCGAGTGCCGAACATTGAAGAATAAGATCTAGACACTCATTGACAACAAGGTCATAAAAATGAAGGAAGCCACACCTAATGTCCGCAACAATCCCCTCCCTGATCATAGAGGTGATGGTGGACATGTTACAGAAACAAATGAGGAATGGGACCCCGAGGGGTCAATCGTGCTTACCCGAGAAGGCGATGAGTTTAAGGTTGTAATTACACCCACTCCTATCGTGGTTCAGACTCAGGCGCCTATTGACGTTGAGGTAACTGCATCTGTTCCATTCGAGGTGGAAGTAGCTCCACCCGCAGCCACCTTCGCTCCATTTTAAGTAGAAGTGGTCACACCTTTTACTGTGACGGTGTAAACCACGCCCCCATTCAACTCAAAAGCGATACTCTGGGATTATGTCGCCGAGGCTCGGCGAAAAGGGAAGACTAAGATAGAGGAATTTGATGTCGCACAAGGGATGACTAGAACTGGAAGAGTCTACACACCTGAACACCTGGGAGGTTCAAGTAAAGATGCCACTGCTAGACAACTTGTCATTGAGATCGGGCCGGATGATCTATGGCAGAAAGTACAGGCGAAAGAGTATTTTGTTATTGATTACCTGAACAAAGTCCCTGCTCAGATATCTATCTTGTCGCTATTACAGAATTCAGAGGCACACAAGAACACCTTGATGAAAGTACTGAGCGAGGCTTATGTACCTAGTAATATCTCTGGTGGAGAAATGGCCAACATGGTCGGTCAAGTGCTGGAGAGTCATAAGATTTTCTTCCACAAAGATGAGATACCGCCTGAAGGTCTGAATCACAATCGAGCATTGCATATTACGATATAATTTGAAGACAAGTTCATTTCCAGGGTCTTGGTTGATGGAAGTTCGAGTCTAAACATTTGTCCGTTGGACACCCTGAAAAGGTTGGATAAAGGTTTCCATGAAATACGGACCGGAAGAATGAATGCGAAGGCTTTCGAAGGGTCCTAGAGGGCCACGATCGAGGAAATCAACCTTTGCTTGCAGATGGGACCAATTGAGTTCGATATTGAATTCTAAGTGCCCAACATACCAGCATCATATAATCTTTTGTTGGGCTGCCCATGGATCCATGTTGCTGGAGCCGTGCCCTCCACACTACATCAAGTCGTAAAATTTGAATGAAACCGTCAGGAGGTAATCATTCATGGAGACGGGAGTAACCCCATCTACACTAGTCAAACCATCATGGCCATGGGACATAGAAGAAGGCTAGGAAGGGAGACCTATCACCACATTGAACCGGTCAATGCCGTCGAGAAGGACAAGTGGTGGAGCAACAAAATAGAACGCATACTAGCATGGTCCGAATATGAACCTGGCAAAGGGTTGGGAAAGAACCTCTAGGGTATCACCAAGCCGATACGGCTAAAACACCATGGTACCACCTTTGGGCTCGGGTACCATTATACATGGCAAGAGTACAGGGAGTGGTCGCCTCCATGGCGTGGACCGTATTACCCTCTTGATCAACCGGTACCCCGTTTAGAACAAGCTTTCCATCAGGAAGACATAATATGGGGAACTACTAAAGAAGAAGCACTAGCTGGGCTGAAGGACCTGTTCTTGGAAGATGAGGACATGGATTGCAGTGCCATAATTGAGTAGGATGAGAAAGAAGGCCTCTCCATTCAGACTGTGGCAAAGGGAGTTGTTCTCAGAAACTGGACCGCCACACCATCTTGAGCCCGCCGAGTCCCTGGGGAGCTTGGCAAAATTTATAGCTGTTCTAGGCATTTAAATTTTTTAGCAATTTTGTTCTAAAATAAATGCTCGATCCACCGAGCCTAGCTTTGTTTGAACAATTTTCTCAGTTTTAATCAAATGCATTTATACTTTATCATTATTCATTACTATTTTTATACTTTTTCCTTCTACTGTGTTATTATTAATTTTCCTGATAAACCATTGACTTGACATGTAATGAGGCAACGCGACATGAGAATAGTGACTCAGAGGAAGAAGATGAGATACCCGAGGAAATTGTCAGGGAAGTTGAAAATTTTGAGAACAAGCCTAAATTCAACTTGGACGAAACAGAAGCAGTAAATTTGGGAGCCGCTAAGACCGTCAAAGAGACCCGCATCATCATTCATTTGGCACCAACAGAGAAGGAAGAGTACGTCCATTTCTAAAGGAATATGAGGATATCTTCGCATGTTCCTATGATGATATGACCGATTTGAGCACATTTATAGTAGCTCACAAGTTGTCTACCAATCCCATGTGCCCGCCAGACAAACAGAAACTCAGAAAATTCAAACCGGACATGAGTTTGAAGATCAAGAAGGAAGTTACCAAGCAGATCAAATCCAAGGTTCTCAGGGTGGTTGAGTACCCAACATGGTTAGCTAATATTGTGTCAGTTCCGAAGAAAGACGAGAAGGTTCGAGTATGTGTTGATTATCGGAATTTAAATAGAGTAAGCCCCAAGGACAATTTTCCACTGCCGAATATACACATCATGATCAATAACTGTGCTAAGCATGAACTCCAATCCTTTGTAGATTGCTCGTAGGTTATCACCAGATCTAGATGGATGAAGAAGATGCCAAGAAGATAGCTTTTATTACACCTGGGGTGTATACAGTTACAAGATGATGTCGTTCGGTCTAAAGAATGATAGGGCCACTTTCATGAGGGCCATGACAACCATCTTCCATGATATTATACACAAGGAAATAGATTTATATGTGGACGACGTCATTATCAAATCCAAAAGGGTCACGGATCACATAGTAGACTTCAGGAAGTTCTTCGACAGGCTTAGGAGGTACAATTTTAAGTTGAACCCCACAAAGTGTGAATTCGAGGTTCCTGCAGGAAATTTACTGGTATTCATTGTCAGTCGCTGAGGGATCGAGCTAGATCCGATTAAAGTCAAAGCCACTCAGGAGTTACCACTACCCAAAAGCAATAAGGACGTGATGAGCTTCTTGAGACGGCTTAACTACATCAGCCGATTCATAGAACAGTCCACAGTAATATGTGAACCCATCTTCAAGATGATGAGGAAACATGCCGAGACAAGTTGGGCCGAGGATTGTCAGAAAGCTTTTGATAAGATCAAGGAATACCTATCCACACCGCCAGTTCCGGTCCTGCCAAAACCAGGACGACCTTTACTGCTTTATTTATCCGTGTTAGATAGAGCCTTTGGATGTGTTTTGGGACAATATGATGAGACAGGAAGAAAGGAGCAAGCCATATATTACCTAAGTAAGAAATTCACACCTTATGAAGTATGGTATTCTCTGCTTGAACGCACTTGCTGTGCTCTGACCTGGACAACCCAGAAGTTGAGGCATTATTTTTGTGCCTACACTACATACAGCATATCCAGGATAGATCCTCTGAAGTACGTATTTCAAAAGCCCATGCCTATAGGGAAGTTGGCTAAATGGCAGATACTGCTGAGTGAATTCGACATTGTTTATGTAACTCAAAAGGTAGTCAAGGGACAAGCATTGGCAGATCACCTTGCTGAAAATCTGGTGGGAGGAGAATATGAACCCTTGAAAACATATTTTCCTGATGAAGAAGTATCATTCGTAGGAGAAGACATTACGGAAGCATACGACGGTTGAAGGATGTTCTATGTGAGAGCCGCAAATTTCAAAGGAGTAGGCATTGGAGAAGTTTTGGTATCGGAAACGGGTCGGCATTATCTGGTATCTACTAAACTCAGATTTCCCTATACCAATAACATGACAGAATATGAAGCCTGCATACTAGGGCTCAACATGGCAGTCGACATGAACATTCAGGAGTTGTTGGTAATCGGCAATTCAGATTTGTTTGTGCACCAGGTGCAAGGAGAATGTGCTACCAAGAATTCCAAGATGTTTCCATATCTGCACCATGTGCAGGAATTGAAAAGGAGGTTCATGAAGATAGAATTCCGACATGTGCCCAGAATTTAGAATGAGTTCGCTGACGCATTAGCCACTTGGTCATCAATGACACAGTATCCAGATAAGAACTATATTAATCCCATTCCGGTGAGGATCCATAATCAACCGACATATTGTGCTCATGTAGATGAAGAAGCAGATGAAAAGCCTTGGTTCCATGACATCAAGGAGTACTTATCAAAAGGAGAATACCCGGAGCATGAAAATCACATTCAGAAACGCACGCTCTGGAGATTGTCAAATCACTTCTTCCATAGCGGAGGGAACTTGTACATAAGATCTCCAGATCTGGGTTTGCTAAGGTGTGTCGACGTGAAGGAAACTTCTAAGCTACTTGAGGATGTGCATGTTGGGACATGTGGTCCACATATGAATGGTTTTGTCCTGGCCAAGAAGATACTCATGTCAAGTTACTTTTGGATGACCATGGAGACGGATTGTATTCAGTATGTCTGCAAATGCTTTCAGTGTCAAGTGCATGCTGACATGATAAAAGTGCCACCAAAAGAGCTCAATGCAACAAGCTCGCATTGGCCATTCGCCGCCTGGGGAATGGATGTTATTGGTTTGATTGAGCCCACGGCTTCAAACAGACACCGGTTTATTCTAGTAGCCATTGATTACTTCACAAAATGAGTAGAAGCTGCATTTTACAAAGCTGTCAAGGATCGTATTGTCTGCCAATTTGGAGTTCCTGAGTCCATTATTACTGACAATGTCGCCAACCTAAACAGTGATCTGATGAAAGCTATATGTGAAACTTTCAAAATCAAGCACAAGAATTCCGCCTACAAAACTTAGATGAATGGAGTCATGGAAGCCGCCAACAAGAACATTAAGAAGATACTAAGGAAAATGGTAAAGAATCACAAGCAGTGGCATGAAAAGTTACCCTTTGCTTTGTTAGGGTACCGCACTACATTCACACGTCAATCGGGGCAACCCCCTACACGTTGTTTTATGGTACCGAGGATGTTATCCCAGCCGAGGTAGAGATTCCTTCTTTAAGAACCCTACAGGAAGCTGAACTTCGCGATGTAAAATGGATAAGAAGTCGCTATGAACAGTTGGCTCTTATCGATGGAAGGAGAATGAACGCAGTATGTCACGGCCAACTTTATCAGAACAAAATGACCAGAGCCTTGAACAAAAGGGTCAAACCAAGACAGTTCGCACCAGGGCAGCTGGTATTGAAGAAGATTTTCCCACACCAAGATGAAGCCAAAGTTAAATTATCTCCCTACTGGCAAGGTACGTATATGGTTCACAGAGTACTTACAAGAGGAGCACTCATACTTGCAGAAATAGATGGAGAGATCTGGTCAAAACCAATCAATTCAGACACAGTCAAGAGATACTATGCATAGATTATTTCACATTTTCTTTTCTGATGTAATTGAACTACGCTTGACCTGATTCTCGTTTAAGAGAGGATACGTAGGTAGCCTTATGGGTTCGGTCATATCATAATAAAATTTTCATTCCCCCCCCCCAAAACCAGAAACTGGGGTAGAATTTGAGGAGGGTCCTCAAAATTTCGGAGCAAGTCCAGCCAACGTCGATGCGCATTAGGAAGGCAGTAATCAGTCAAGAACTGGGGCAGAATTTTGAGAAGGATTCTCAAAATTCCGAAGAAGATTCACCAAGGTTTGCCATCCGCAAACGGTTAGAAATCATCTACCAAACTGGGCAGAATTTTGAGGAGGACCCTCAAAATTCCAACATAAGAGAGTTGGAATGCCTTTGAAATGTGTCACAGTCGCTAGTTCATAAAAAGTTACTTGATATATCAATGCGCTTCCAAAATAATCCTATTTTTATTAATGAATGCATATTTTCGAAAATTCTATTTTTCATAACAGTCAGGTGCTACCTATGGGAACTCGAAGGGGGCTTCCAGGCAGAGCAAAGCAAGGCCGACAGACAAAGCAAGAACCAACCTCTCCTCATGAAACTTACAATTTTTCTTTGAACACAAGCACATTTGACGATAGCATTTGTACACAAAGCAAATTCACCATCCATTCGGTCGTTAGACGCTAAACATATCCTAGCTAAGATATACTCTACCCTTATCTACTATTTTCTCTTTGCACGAGTCTAATCCTTGATTCCATATTTGCATGAGTATAATCCTTCACTCCACATTTGCATGAGTTTAACCTCTGACTCCATATTTGCATGAGTCTAATCCTTGGCTCCACATTTACATGAGTCTAACCTCTGACTCCATATTTGCATGAGTCTAATCTTTAACTCCACATTTGCATGGGACTAAGCCCTGTCCCGCATTTTGCATGAGGCTAAGCCCTGCCTCCATGTTTGCATAAGGCTAAGCACTGCCTTCTATTTGAATAGGACTAAGCCCTGTCCCGAATCTTGCATGAGGTTAAGCTCTACCTCCATACTTGCATAAGGCTAAGCGCTGCCTTCTCTTTGCATGAGACTAAGCTCTGTTTCCAATCTTGAATGAGTCTAATCCCTAACTCCATATTTGCATGAGGCCGATCCTTGCCTCCATACCTGCATGAGTCTAAGCCCTGACTCCATATTTGCATACGTCTAATCCCGGACTCCATATTTGCATAAGACTAAGCTCTATCTCCAATCTTGCATGAGTTTAATCACTGACTCCATATTTGCATGAGTCTAATCCCGGACTCCATATTTGCATAAGGCTAAGCACTGCCTTCTCTCTGCATGAGTCTAAGCCTTGACTCCATATTTGCATGAGGTTGATCCTTGCCCATGATTGCTCTATTTCTACTACTATCTACTTGCATTTCAATCGTGTTAAGCTCTGCCCTCCACTTCACAAGACTAAACCTTGTCTTGTTACATCATATTATTGCATATCATGGGCTGAAACATCACCAATCTATCCAAAGGCGTCATAATCTAAAAGCATCATCCTCATAGCTGGAAGACACCATGCCATGGCCTGAGGATATCTCAAATTTGCATATCATTATTCAAAGGCGTCATGGTTAAGAGGCACCATTTTCATGGACCGAGAACATCATTTCAGGGCCTGTGAATCCCTCATTAAAATAATTCATGGCCCAGGACGTCATGGTCCAAGGACGTCATCTTTAACCGTCTGAAGACAACCTTCATGGTCCAAAGGGAATTTGCATCATGTTTAAATTTTTGCAAATACGTTTGTAGCATATTTTATCTGTAGGTAACCAATAAGCAACTGCTATCCTAGCAGGAGCGATCTCACTCTAGTTCCCTCCAACCGTCCTGAGCCTTAACTGCTCATCGTAGTTGCTTCTACATCTCGTGTTTGTTCTTACAATAATTTCATCAGCATACTCCGTCGGTGAATCTAGAACTACACATGGCCTGATTCCTGTAAAACCAGGGATATGTAGGCAACTCAGAAAGCAGAGCTCGGCCTCTTTCTTTCAAAACATCCCATCCGATCAAAATTGGCCATCATTTCTTTACCCGAAAACTCTTTCATCCTTCCCGGGTATAGAGGGGCAGCTGTTGATACCCAATTTTTCCTATATATTTTAAATATGCATAAATACATTCAAAATAGCATATATATGCATATATAAGCATGCACAAGGCTTTTATAATTTTTTTCCAGAATTTTAAGGATTTAAATTGATTTATTTTCTCCCTTTTATCCATAAAATCCCCAATAATTATTTCCTAAATTATTAATATAATGATTTATTCATTTAACTTCTATACTTATGCCAAAATATAGCTTATGTAATTTTTATGTATTTTTATAATTACATTTAATATTTTAAAGCTAAATTGCATATAATTGCAATGTTAGCCCATTTTAAGGTATAATTATATTTTATATGCGTAAAATTGGTCCCTATATTTTTAAAATGTTAATTATGTATTATTAATCATTTTGGAACCTTAAATTATTTTTCAGGAATTATCTATTATTTTTTTATAAATTAAAATAGGGAAAATGGCTATTTAAATAATAGCCAGATTTGGCTTTCAATTGCAACCCAAATCGGACTTCTCCCCAGCCCAATTTCTTATTACATAACCCAACCCAGGTCCCAAACACTTCCTACCCAACCCAAAAGCCATCAGATCTTGGTCGTTGATCTTTTTTAGATCAACGACCCTCATTTGTTCTTTCCTTTTTTAATTCGTACACCCCCAAACCCTAAACAATTTTCTAAATCCGCCGCCATCAAATCCTCTCATCCTCTCTCTTCTCTCAACCTAACTCTAGACTTTGTCAATCGTCTCCCTTCTCAAGTCATCTCTGGTGACTACTTTTCAACCCCAAGCCTCCAATGGTCACTCTACCGCCTTGCTCATCATCTCTAAGGCCTTCAAGGGTCTTAGGCCATGCTGATTTGGATCTAAGGTTTCTGTTTCTATTACTCGTGGCTTCTCTGGTGTGATTTTGGGCAAAATCACACATTATATGTTACGATCGGTGAAGTTTACAACAGGTTCTTTCATTCTATTTGGTCCCTTTGAAACCCTAACTCTTGTTTGAATCTCTTAGATATGTGTTATTTTTAACGCTTTAAGTCTGTTTCTTCCTATGATTTGCACTGTTCTCGAACTTCTTCTGAAAGATTCTCAACTTTAAACCGTTTTTACTTTCTTTAAAAAATTAGGGTTTCTCGGAGTTCTTTCTACACTTGTTTTAACTGATTTTATTTATGATTAAACCTCTTTCCTTGCTTATTTTGATCGAACTTATGTTCTTACTGCTTTTAATTCGCCAATGTCAAAAAAGCCCTAATTTCTAAGATTTTCTTTGCTCTGGTTCTGTGTGTTAGCCTGTTTACTTGATTCTTGTAAATCTTCTGTGATTACCATGCTTTGAATGTGTTTTACTGAATCCCTAGCCTACTTACATCACTTTTGTGTGATCGTGTTCACTTTGTTTGTTCATCTCTTGCATCTTTCTGTCGATATGACTGACCTTGCCTGTTTGCTATGTCTGTTTGATTGTCTCTGTTTATATATTGAAAATACAAAATCATGACTCCCTCTTGATTGATTCTGATTTCCTTAATTGATGGTTTGATTGAAAGATTTTCTTTTAAAGATTAAAAGCTTTACCTCGTCTGTTAAGCTGACTGATTTCATTACCTTATTTGCTATGATGCTTTATTTCTACTGAGTCGTGTCCTTAATTGATGTTTTATGAATTTAGTCCTAATTGATTACACTATGCTTATTGAACCTTGATTCCTTCCTTATTTAGTCATGTACTGATTCTTCTTCTTGCCTTATATGATACTGAATCTTCCCGTTTGATTTGATTCCCTTAACTTAAGGGAGTACTCCCTTGATTCTCTAATTGATTGATTCTGAGTTCTTCAATTATTTTGTTAATATGATTTTTACCTTATTTCACTACCTACTTTCAACTATAAATACTCTATGTCTTTCATTAACACAGACGAACACGTGGTTTTCAAAAACTATCTCTCTTACTAAAACATCTCTGATTTCTCTTGTGCTATTTGCTACTGTTAGCCGGCTGCAAGCCAAGGCTAATCATCTGTGCTCTCTTTTTCTTTCATTCTGCTTACTTCTCTCTTCACTAGTATGTCCTAGTTTTAATTTAAAGCCTCAACAACAACATGTTTCTCTTATTGTTTCAGTTTCTCTTATTTCTAGTCTGCTTTTACTTGTGGTTCTGTTGTGAAACTTGTAGTTAAGTTACATTATCAGCATGTTGTTATGTCTCCCCTTCACTTTAGATTAATGTATTCCCTTATGTGTGTTTCAAAGCATGCCTTGTAAATTGTCTTTTACTTAGTGTGTACTTACCATCTTATGAATCCCCAAATCCTTATCCCCCTCTATGTGTTTGTGCTCTTCCTGACTGTTTTGTGATTATGCCAGTGTCAACTATTTCTGAGCATGTCCAAACCAGTCCTAAGACCCTTGCTGGGTTATGTGTTTTCAGTCAAATGACTATGTGTCCCAAACCCCTTGATCCCTATATGACTACTGAATTCATTTGGATTCTGTAGACTAGCTGTGTGTGATCCTGTCTTAAGGTGTTTGAGCTTCGTTCACTTCTCCAACTTCTTTTCAAACAATTTCTGTTGCTTTACTAATTCCTTTCAAAAACAGACTTTCTGATCCAGTCCTTAATAAACCTTTTCAACTTGTGTCATGCACTTCCACTTTACTCTTAGTCAATATGTTCTGCCCCATCTAGTATGTGTACTGCCTTGGGATCGTCTTGAGAGCCCTTTGAACTCTGGCATACTGCACTGGTTCAATGCTTGGTTGCTAAGTCTAGGTGTAAGCATTGCCCGGGGTCCTTGAGACCCTTAGGGAACTTTGATGCACCTAGACTCTGATTTGTCAATGGAAATGAGGCTTATGAGACCATTGGAGGCTTTGGGAAACTTGGGCCTAATTGCAGGCTCCCTATAGAATAGCTTCTTGATTTTCTATTTTACTTATGTAATTCATTCATTGGCCTGTAATAATTTGTAAACTGATATTTGGGGTATTTAATAAAAGTGTGGGTAGATGCATGCTTTAAAGGGTAATACGGGTAGAAATCCTGCACTTAGGACCTTACATTTAAAGTCTGACTGCTTGCATAAGTAGAAAACATGCTCATAGGTTTGCCCTTTTGAATCTGATTCCTTTGCTTGATAGAAATCATGCCTATAGGATTTCACTCTTAATTTCATTTGCATTAGATAGAAATCATGTTCATAAGGTTCTTCATATTGTCATGTTAGAAACCATATTTATAGGTTCCAAACAATCATGTCTTAAATCAGTTCAAAGATAGATGCCATGCCTATAGGATTCAACTCCGATTTAGTATTAACGATTATTCCTGTATGTTGCTGCAACGATTAAAATCAGTAATACGCCTAGATATCATGCCTATAGGGATTCTACTCGTAATGATGCCTGACAATCTAATTAGCCTAATAAATAACCTTCATTACGCCTAGTTCATCTTTTAAAACTGGTCTTATTAAGTGTTAAACATTTCCTGAAACAAGTTCTTTCACAATTGCCCCAACCTCATTAGATATCATGCCTATAGGTGTTAAAGGAGTCTATATCGAAAACCTGATTGTTTCTGCATTAATATGGACACAACATACTGCATATAGGCAAGCCTTAGGGCGTTTTCAAAAACAACATTTACCTGAAGCTATCTCTGTCGTTTAACGCTTCTAATTCTAATAAGCTTTTAAAAAAAGTGGAATCCCTAGGCAACTACTAGGTTATAACTTCTGGGTATAAAATGTTGTCTGTTTTTGCATAAGTCACATAGAGATCCTGCTTTAGGACTTTGATTAATAAAGACCTTAACTGTCTTTGAGTCATAGTGCTTGTATGTTTGTTTGAGGAGGAAACTTTGGGCCTCTTAATTTCTCCCATTATGTGTGAAAGTCCTAAATGTTTTTGAGTGCCGCCTTAGAGGTTTGCCTTTCTAAACCATAGGGGTACGTATAGAACTACCTATAGGTAGAGGTCTTAAGTTCCTCCGGGACCATTAAGAAGGGACAGGTAGCAGCACGCAATTGGAATCAATGACCAAACACTTGCTTTACATGACCAATAAGGGGATGGGAAGGGTAGACATGGGATATGATGACTACGCGGTAATGTCATATGCAGCCCCTCATTGAGAAGTGTTTACCGGACATTGCATGGGGTGATCCTATAGGATAAACAACATAGGACCCCACTTTACCAAGTCCTCTCTCTTTATTTAAACTTGTTCAAACCTTTATCCTGTCACTTGAGTTGTCTAACGTGCTTTACTTGCAACCTATTCGATTCAACTGTTTATAATGGACTAATTTGTAAATATAAGTTTGGTCGGGACCCACAGTTGTGGACCAAGATGGGTGCCTAACACCTTCCCCTCGAGGTTACTTCGAGCCCTTACCCTAATCTCTGGTAATGCAAGCCAACCCAAGAGCTAATCACTCTAGGTGCCCTAACGCACCATAATCCGTTAGGTGGCAACTCTTCAAATACCCAATTTCCGAAAGGAAATGAGTCATTACACCCTGTGAATGTCGAAACCCGGACTCCGCGGAGGAAAAATAAGGGGCGACAAGAATTACATCAACCAAGTGAATCATGAGTTTGATTATTGGCCCCAGACAATTATAGAAATCATATTAAGAACATTGCAGAATCACCTTTAATATTAAAAGTACAAGAGAGTACAACAATTATATTCTATAATGACTCCACGATAAAGCTAGTTAGAAAGAAGTTAGTATGAAGTTCTCACCGGATTGTGTAAGGAGGTGCGAGTATTATAATAGAGCTTCAAATTGTGGATGTGAATCATACCTATGTGGAAAAGAGGTCATGAAAGAGATAGAAGATGTGATGTAGGATTTTTAAAGTAAGTAAGGTAAAGGTGAACAACGTACGAGATACTCAAATGCAGAAGGTTGTGATTGTCCATAATTCGGACAAAAGTCTAGAAGTATTGGGATTCAGTATCCAAGAATGACAGCGGCGTCGTTAGTGGCATATTTTCCAGCCTATGGGTTCTAGGTATCGAGAAATCTAAATTACAAGAGTAAAGGAGAGTTTGAGACAATGCGATGTCTCCCTCGATGTTCCATAAATAACGTAAGAAAATCTATGGTGCAAGCAAGTTGAATGGAGGTTGCGAGAAGTATAAATGGATATGTGTAAAGTGGCAAACTAAAGTATGGTAAAGCGACAAGGTTTTAGAAAGTCAGGAATAAGGATAAGAAAGGGCGAGTGAGAAGATGACGAGAATGGATAAGTCCTTACGATTAAGCCCATAAAAACAAGAAGAGCTAATGGTTTCTCTAAGTTATACAAAGCTCAGTATAGCCTGAATGAACGCAAAGGAGTCTAACACTAATGACATTTAGAAGAAATGGAATGTTTCCCTGGTAGTAGAATGAGGGTGTAATTGTGATGGATAAAGAATAACGTTTGGTCTTTCGATTGAGTAATGACTTGAAGAGGATTTCACAAATTGTACGGGGTTAAAATACCCACGTAAGGTGAATCACATTGGGATACTATGAAATACGGTTATGTAAGTATAGTATCGCCCCGGGTGGATCAGTCTAATCATTTCAGATGTTCCCCGATGAAACGTGAACCCTAGCGGCAGTGTTACATAAAAGGTTATGTTATCAAGGGTAGATTATAGATCAATATTGAGGAATAAACAATGGATGGATAAAAGTTATAAAGTATGAGATGAGATTAAGCTGTCATTCTTAAGATGAACAGTAATAGAGAAGCATTAAAGGACATACATTTATATGTATTGCATAAGCAATGAAATTAACCTGGAATTTGGTAGCAGACCTCAATAATGAGAAATCGATGTAAGAGTTACGTTATAATATGACTTATCTTGATGCAGTAAAGTCATACGGATGGATAAATAAATTTATGACATAAGGTATAGCAATATTCATAAGTTCAACAAAGTACCAAGTGAAGGACTTTAGTATACCTATAGATGCTTATAGGGACATCTTGCCAAGCTCTATATATGTTTACAAAGTGAGGCCTAGAGATTGGCTAAAATCTGGAGGGAAAAAGAGAGAAGAGTCGTATCAGCGCACTTACAAAGTCAGAGTCATACAGGCTGCATGACAGGAGGTAGCAACAGTTACGAGATTGGAAAGATTTCGACCACAAGTCGTGGTATGATAAAGAGGATTAAAGGGGGGAATACCCTAGACTTCGGATTTATTCAAAGAATAGTTGCCTACATGGCTAGAAGAGTATTAAAGTGTTCGCAAGAGTTATTGAGAATGATAAGTGCATCAGTCAACATTTGAGGACGAATGTTCCAAAGGGGGGAATGATGTTACACCCCATATTTTCGTATGTAAAAATATGCCATAAGTAAATTGATGAAAGCTCGAAAATGAGATGTTACATCCCGCCTTTTCGTACGATAAAGTTTCCTCGTAAGTTAATCGACGTAAGTTCGGGAGTGAGATTATCGTGAGATTATAAGTATTGTTCTATTTCAAACAAGTGATAAGTAAACTTATGGAAGTGAAAGGGCGAGCGAATCAAAGAAAATGAAATTTCATCGAAATTTGACATTTTGGGGTAAAATACGATCTAAGCTATAGTACGCTGTATTTATGGACTAGTGCCATACAAGATACCACATCGCCATAATAGAAAGGTGTGTATGAAGTGTTATAAAAGTAAGTAGTATTTTAAGTAATTTGAGATAATTCTCAATTATGTGAATATTTGATTAATTGTGAATTTTTGGTGGAAGATTAACCATGTAATTAAGGATTAAGTGGATAATATTTTGGATAATCTTTATAAAAATGAACTTGGCAGAAACCTAACTAACCTAAGTGACTTTTCAAATAACTTGATAATGTGTCATTCTTAAGGATTAGTCATCACCTTAGTGGGGCCCACACCCACTAAGGTATAAGACTCTTAAAAATTAAGAGATGCAAGCCGGTAAAAACATAAGGACAAGTATTTTAAAATCAGTTTCTTAAACGAATCAACAAAAGTACAGAACAAAACACAATATGAGCAAATATTAGTTCATGATTATGAAATTAACCCCATGCATAAATACTGCACCCTTCAATCCTGAAGGATGTATATCCAACAGGGGAAATAAAATTCTCTGAAGTCAACTCAAAATTTATGAAAATATTGTCCTAGTTCATGAAATTTAAGTACCTAGCAGTAGAGAGGAAGGTTGAATTTACTTTGCAATGCAATCTGGTTCCAATTTACAAGTTCATTAAGAGATGTATTCTCTTAAAAATTCAGCAAGGTAACCATTTTGCGCAAAAATATTCCATACAAAGTTATACTACGTAAAGGCAACGGGATTTTGCGATTCTAAGGGAGTACGGTGCAATCCTTCTCAAGAATATCATACGGATTTTCCCCTACTTCGATTTGCCATTACATGTTAGACGAATTTTCAAGAGAATCGGTCCAGGTATGTTAAGGCTATCCATACTATCTTTTTGGCATAATCTACACGACATGAACGAAACGAGAAAATGCACAACTTCCATAAATGACTCTATTTATAAAAATACTAGAGATGCTTATGTTCTTCATTCCTCATGAGTCATATTATTCTATCATCTGTTCATAGGTCTTAAAAATACGTAAGTTGGTAAAGTTTATTACTCAAAGGCATAATGGTCTTATGACGTACCGAGAGATTTTATTAACGTATTTCATATGCATTTCATGCATTTATACATGCACATTGACCCATAACTAGATGGAGTTATATACGTGTATATATATGTATATATATGTATATGGGATATGGGAAAGGTTATGATGTTATATACACACCACCACTTGATCAGCTGGTATACGTTGATGTTTTTGCCCACATGGCCAAAATGATATGCCCTCTGATGATGTTATGAAACATGTACCTATGCACGACATGGAATTCATACGCATATGCATGATATTATAATTATTTCATGATTTACAAAGTTATTCAGACTTACAGATGGAGTCATTTACTGTATATTTCCTCCATGTCTGTTATGTACTTATTTATGTGCCTTACATACTCAATACATTATTCGCACTGACGTCCCTTTTTGTTTGGGGACGATGCGTTTCATGCCCGCAGGTCCCGATAGACAGGTCAAGAGCCCTCCAAGTAGGCTATCAGCTCAGCGGAAGATGTTGGTGCACTCCGTTTGCTTCGGAGTTGCTTGTTTTGTTAGTATGAGTTAGATGTGTATTGTTTCGTATGGTGGGACTTCATCCCGACCTTTATGAAAATTATGTATTGTTAGAGGCTTGTAGATAGATGTCATGTACGTAAAAGATTATATGGCCTTGAAGGCCTATGTTCAGTATACGAGTGGATATTTGGTCTTATAGGCCCGTATGTCTTACGTATAAGTTAGTATCTTATGTTGTATTCTACTTATATTATGGCAGCCTTCCAGCTCAGTTATCTACGATAGTATGATACATTATGTTGGTACTCAGTTGAGTAAGGTACTGGGTGCCCGTCACAGCCCATCGGTTTGGGTCATGACAGTCCTCATCTCGAGTGATAGGAACATATCGATCCCCAAAACATCGCCGACGCATCTCATATTAAGGTACGACCATCTCTCTTTTCATTTCATATTTCAGACTAACCCTTATGCAGGCGCCCGATCGAAGCGGTCAGAACGCTAACCCAGCTCGAAGACCTTAAGGTTTAAAGCATCTGTTGCACTTTTTTCCTTTGAACGAGTTATTATCCGGAAGAGGGTTTTACCGGCAAGGTTTATAATGTGGCGACACCTACATGCTACCTAAGGGGGATCCAACAAGTATTCAAGGCTTCTTTTGCAATCAACCCCGAACACTGGAGGGCATCCCCTCGAAAGGTTATTCAGAAAAACCGAGGAACGCCGATCAAGGTTCCAATAGGAAATGATGTACCGGGCCAAACGGTTAAACGAACCGTGTCCGTATAAGCCAGACCCACGGCAACAAAACGACATGTACTTGTGCCAAGCGATCAAAGAATATCTTTTTCCAAAGCATCTCGTACTCCAAGGGAAACTCAGAATTTTCATAGCAAAGATCCCTCCACCGAGAACACCCCAAAATACTCGGAGACTATCGTCAACAACTCGGCACCCGCATGACCTCAGGATCGGAACAACAAGCTTATAAGCCCTCAATAAGGCATCGCATAAATCACGAAATATATCCAGGAAATAAAAATGTCTCGAATACTCGGAGACTGGCATCATGACCTCATGGTCTGAATCTCAAAATTCGTAAGCCCTCAATGAGGAAATTCCAAGCTTACGAGTAATGGCTCCCGAACCTAAACAAACTCGATAACTTGGAGACTGTCGCCAATCACCATTCATTAAAAAACCCGGGGCTGTAAGACCCCGAGCGGTCAAACTCGGTCTTGTAAAACTTACACAAGGCAACAACAAAAACTATAATACCTCAAAAGGCATGAAAATTTTGTAAGACCTTACTACAGGCGTAAACTCGATCCCGAAGCACAAACTGTAAGACCTTAAGGAAGGCATGAATCTTACTTGTACCAAGTATCAACACAAACTGTAAGACCTCAAGCAAGTCATGAGTCATACTTGTACCAAGTATCAAAAAAAACTGTAAGACCTCAAGCAAGGCATGATTCATACTTGTACCAAGTATCAACAAAAACTGTATGACCTCAAAAGGCATGAAAGTTTTGTAAGATCTTACTACAGGCATAAACTCGATCCCGAAGTTTAGGCTATATATCGAATTTGTAAGACCCCTAAAAAGGAATACCCTCGATATAGATGCCTAAGCTACTACATTTGGGACCAAAAATGGCTCTGGCGAAACACAAATGACTACGGTCATACGGTTGTACCGGCCAAACTAACTTGACTCGGGGATGCCTGACCGTCGCTACAAAATCATAGGCCATTACTTCGAATCAACTTAGAAAAAAAACAATTAAACTGGCTACCCTTGACAGGCAAAAGAGCTTCGACCACGTCAGCTCCAAATCACAAGGCTTTGAGCTACTCAACCTACGAGCCAAACCTTCTGAGTTGCTCGAACATCGCTGCAAATGACTTGAAATCGAGGTTCTTCCTGAACCGAGGACGGTTCAAGCAAAATCATTACAATAGTCCTTAATGAGAGGAAAATAAAGCCTACATTAAAAGGTCGCTTCGACCCAAAGCGTAAGAGCCATTGTCGCAAGCTTACATAAAAGGCCGCATCGGCCAAAAGCGTAAGAGCCATTGTCGCCAGCTCATTCGAAAACTTGAGGGTCAATTGAGCTCGAGTCGTAACCTGATTCAGAGATAGAACCCAAAACAATTAACTACATATTCCTAAGGGCAAAGCGTAAAAGCCATTGTCGTCAGCCTAACGAGCCTCAGGGCCACATGCATAAAAGGTCGCTTCGACCTAAGGTGTAAGAGCCATTGTCGCTAGCCCACACAAATACAAAACTTGATGGTCGATTTAGTTTGAGTCGAAACCCGACTCAGAGACTGAACCCAAAATAGTTAAAATGCATGTGCCCAAGGGCAAAGCGTAAGAGTCGTTGTCGCTAGCCTAACGAGCCTTAGGGCCGTATCACGAATATAAATTTTTCTACTAGCTCAAAGGTCGAATTGACCTGGTTAAAATCTGGACAAACAAAAACATAGAAGATACAAATCGTTGGGTTTCCCCCTTATACATACAAGTGATAAAATACAAGCTCCGTTTACAACAAACTGTGAAAGTTGTATACACAAGAACAAGGTAGGAAATAAACGTCTCCCCTCAATTACTATGGCCTGGTAGCCCCTTCCTTTCCATCATGATCATATCCTCTTGAACTAAAGCATTATCACGAGCTAAGCTGAGTTGGACCTCGAAGGCAGGAACTTTAGCCAAGGCACTTTTCTCCTCTGAAGCTTAAAACTGTGCCCGAGCTCTTAGCTCACCACAATCGTTCCTGATTCATTGGGGACGTATCTGCAACGTCTTAAGATATTATCTACACCAAGTTCAAAGAAAATCTCTAGGTGCGCGAAGCTAGCCCTCACACAGATACTGCTCTCAAAAATTTCAAGGATCGAGGTACTATTTGCATGTGACTTAAGGGTCCCAACGGCCCGAGTCTATCAGACCAATTCAGGCTTGGTCCGAGGAACAATGGTGGGATCGGAGAGGAGCCGTGTATATCAACCAAAGACCAGAAAGAATACTCGCAGCCGAGTTAGATATTGACAATAGTCAGCAGAGGCATGCATTAAGAATTCCCACAAATGTAGAAGAACATGGCAAGCATCAAAGACGAAAAGTCGAGAAAATACTTTTATATTCATATTCATAAACATTTGGTTCCTTACATATGATTACAAAAGCCCACAAGGGGTCCCTATACAGAAACAAAAGAGCGAAGGGATGCACACCCATAGTGAAAGCCTAAGGGCCTAGTCTACCCTCGAAGGTTCATCTCCGGTAGAAGCATCTCCGAGCGCCACCTCCTTGAGCTCTCATCTCGAAGGAAATTCCCTCGATTGCCACCTCCTCTAGGTTCCCAGCTCGATCCTACGGAATAACATCACCAAGGAAGAAGATGAAGAAGAGGAAAATGAGAGGATGCAGAAGAGACAGAAAAATGAGACATAACCCGCCGAGCCAAAGGTTGAAGATTCGGCGGGCCCCAGCCTTAACAGCTGGTTATGCCATTTTATCCCTTGGGAAAAAAACCAAGGGATGAAGAGCCACACCATGCTAGGATAGGAGAGTGAGAAGCGGTGTATAGTCCGAACACTCTCCTGAGCAGCGGTGTAGAGTCCAAACGACCTTCCAAGTCGGAAGAAGTTGGCCCCCGATGTATCATCACCTCAAGCTAATAAGGATAGCAATAGTAGGCATAACAACAATAGCAACGACAAGACGGTATGATCTCGCTCGACAAGGTGAAGCTCAAGAAGAAGGCCACCACACAACGGATGAGAATGCGGCCAAACAACCTTAAAGCCATGATCCCCAAACATGGTGATTGGCAATAAAGAAAGATGGCGAGAAGAAAGGGATGAATGAATGGTGGAAGGCACTTGGATAGAGAGATAATGCCAGAATACCCCCATTTATAGGGGCCGATAATGACATGGCCATTAATGCCTTTGAAAGACAGATCGGCAGACGCAATCAATGCATTCTCGAAAGAAGAATTGATGACGATACTGTCACTTTGAAGAATGGGAATCGACAGTGCATTGAATGGCATCGAAAAGACAAGTCCATAGGATGTCCCGGTTATCGTGAAGACTCACATCATAGGTTGCGTCATTGGTATGACATCATCACGGGAAGCCCGAAGGGTCGGGCATCAGAATTATTTCCCATGGCTTCATTCTATGAAATGCGGAGACTATCTGTACGCAGCGAAATCAAAGGGTCCGATTTCTTGCTATTAGTTCATTTGAGAAGAATATCTCAAGGCCTCGAGGATGTGAAGCTGAGACCGAGTTCCCTCCCTCCAAGCTCGTTGGGGCCCGGCCTAAAGGGTATAACGACCGAGGCTAGAGTAAAAATGTTGAGTTCCCAGGGCACATGGCTAAGTTTGACAAAGCCAGCCTGCCCAGAACCTGTATCAGGGTATCGCGTCTAGCCGTCCCAACTCCATATCTTTGTAATTAATGCTTTTCGTACTATATTGGGATTCCCCTCCTATATAAAGGGGATTCTTACCATTTTGTAGAGAGCCTGTTGTTGCTTCAACTATTCTACATAAGATAAATAACAACTCTCTCTCTCTCTCTCTCTCTCTTTTCTCTCTAACATATTCCTTCGATATTATTGCTCATGTTTATTGCCTTCATACTTGTTCTTCATTAATTGCTTGTCATTGGCCATAAAGAGCCTCCCTTAATTACATCCTAACTATTAGCCCTTTCCCGATTATCCCCGATAGCTCGAGAAAGAGCCCAGGCATCGACCTCGAGGCCCCTCATCGGTCAGTCTGAGGCCCCAATAACCAACCCCTCGGTTTAGTTATAACTCTACTTTAGTTAGCATTGTAAGGCCCCATGAATTTCCTACTCAGAACCCCGAATCCCGTGGTGCCAAGTTAGGATCATGTGTTAGAGATGCATAACCGCGGTTCAGACCTTTTTGGACTGATCTATGATATAAAAAGTCAAGAAATAATGTTTTCCAGAATGTCCGAATTGTCAGCAAGTAAAGGCTGAACACCAAAGGCCCAGCGGATTGGCTCAAAGCATAGAAATTCCAATGTGGAAATGGGAGATGATCAACATGAATTTTGTGGTAGGGTTACCACGCACTCCATGCAAGTTCGACTCAATTTGGGTGATTGTTGATCGACTCACAAAGTCATCACACTTCCTGCCAGTAAAATCTACTGACACAGCGGAACGATATGCTCAGATGTATATCAAAGAAATAGTCAGGTTACATGGCACTCCAGTCTCATTCATTTCAGATTGAGGGGCTCAGTTCACAGCCAACCTTTGGAAGAAATTTCAGCAAAGTCTGGGTACGTAGGTAAATTTTAGCACAACTTTTCATCCACAAATCGATGGTCAAGTAGAGCGGACTATTCAGATGCTTGAAGACATATTGCGCGCTTGTACTCTCAATTTCAAGGGCAGTTGGGATGACCATTTGCCACTCATCGCCGCAGTTCGGACCTTTTTGGACTGATCTATGATATAAAAAGTCAAGAAATAATGTTTTCCAAAAAATGCGATTCTGCGGTCGAGAATGCGGTCGCATATCAAGTATGCGGACCGCATAATCGCCGCAAAATGAGTCAGTGTGTTGGTCAAATTTGAGGTCGACTATGCGGTCAAGTATGCGATCGCATAACCGATATGCGGACCACATAGTCGTCGCACATTTCCCTTGGGATTTTGTGAGAGGTAGTTCTGCGGTGCATTATGCGACTGCAGGCTATGCGGACCGCAAGGTATGCGGACCGCATTTCTGCCGCATACCCAGGCAGTGTGTTCAGATTTTGGGAGCACTTTGCGATCCATTCTGCGGGCCGTATTTCCACTTTTGCGATCGCAGACCTGACTCAGGGCTCCAATTTTCTAAATTTTAAACCCGACCCCTTATCGATATATTCGGTATTATAGCTCATTTTGAGCATATTTTCTGATGCTTTTAGAGAGAGAGGGTCTTAGAGAGGGAAGTACTTCCCATCAAATTACTCCATGAAACCTTGCCAAATCTTTGAAGATAATCAAGTGAGGGCACCTAAATCTTCATCCCAAGAGGTAATACTTCATTGCCTCAGCTCTTATTCATATGCTTAGCAATAAGGGATCATAGGTGAAGTAATTCATGGGTATAGGAATGAATTTCTTGCATGCATATCACACCACAGAATATTGGGAGGTAGTGAACTAAAAAGGAAAGCAATTGGGGTATAAAATGATAGAAATTTCTCTTAAAAGGGCCTAAGATCACAATGCACTTTTAGTGTTTGATAGTATGCTCAAAACAAGCTAGAATCTCAATCTCGTCTCTAATTCTCGATTTAATTTGTAGTTCTTACACAATAGATCAAAGTGGTAAAAGTTCCGGAATTTTGTAAGGAATAAGGAAATCTTTATTGAGGTATGTATGGCTAAAACCCCGTCTTTTAGAAATTAAGCTTCATCGGTGCTTGTGTGGGCATGGCAAAATTAAAGTTGAATTGTTGCATTGCTTATTATTTTACATGAGTTGGTGTTGTAACCCTATGTGTGTGAAAAATGTGTCCCAACATAATCAACGTGCTATCTTGACAGCTTGAAAGGGGCAAAGGTATGAATTATGTATTGGAAATATTTAGACCTTAAATTGAGATTGCAGCTGGATATATTGTGCTATCTACGTGAAATCTTGTCTATGTTTACAATTTAAATTGCTCTTGTGTGCACCTACTGTCCTAACTAGCAAAGCTAATATTTAAAATTTGGAACGATGTAAAATGCGGCCTAGTGCCAAGAATGATTTGATAAGTCATGGCCCCAAGTGCCTATGAAATGATATATGAGAAATGAATTGATTTATGAGAAGGGAACAATGCCTTGATAAGGCGACCTAGCCGATCGGGTCGAGATCGGACTCCGCTTAAGATAGCGGTGGTATTGGAAAGGTATTGTGAATGAATTCCGGGAAAGAAGGAAAATGAGATTGTGATTGAAGCATATGTCTCAAATGAGGAAGCCTAGCCGATCGGGTCGAGATCAGACTCCGCTCAAGATAGCAGTGGTATTGTGAACAAATAATGAATAGTGTGAAATGACCCAAACTAAAAGCTATGGGAAAATGATGTGAAAGTTGTATGATTCTTTTATTTGATAATGTGGTGATCGTTTAAAGTTTTGAGTTATACTTGTGATTTCTTATTCTTGTATGAAAGTTCTTTCTAAGTAGATGGTGTTTAGTTATACATACTAGTACTATTCCATGGTACTAACGTCCCTTTTGCCGTGGGCGCTAGTTTTTTTTAAATGAATATAGGTGGCTCCATAGCGGATAGTGCCTATCGTGTGTAGCGGAGAATCCTCTTCTCAAACTCTTGGTGAGCCCCTTCCTCCTTCAAAGGGTTTTGTGACATGCCTTTTGTTATAGATGTCTATTTTTAGGTATAGCCGGGGCCTTGTCGCCGGTGTTGTTATCGCTGTCTTGGGTATCCTTAGAGGCTTCGTAGACATATGTGTGGGTTATGTATGGGCTTTGGATGGGTCTACGAACTATGATGTAATTCAAATTCTTGTTTTGCTAAAGTGTAATTGTGTGTAATCTTGGGAACTTAATTACGGATTAATATTGTGATTTATAATGGACTAACTTTGTAGAATGCACTATCTTTCCTCGTCTAAGCAAATGAATGAATGCATGGTTTCCTTATTCGTATCGAGTTGGGAAGGAAGTGTTTGATAAGGCTTGCTCAGTTGGGTTTACTTGATTGAGCGCTGGTCGCGCCTCCCGAGGTTGGGGCGTGACACGCATTTTGTCTTTAAACTTCACATACCTAGCATCAACTCTTAACAACTAGCATAAAAATAGATCAGGTATTTTTAGAGTCCCATCAACAATTTTAATTGTTATTACCATTTTCACGGTAAACAATTATTATTTGAAGCTTTAGAACAAATGTCCGGTTATGCAAAGTTTATGAAGGATTTGGTGACAAAGAAGCATTCGATGAATTTTGAAACTATCAAAGTCACTCATCAAGTGATTGCAATTGTGCATTCAATGGCTCCTAAATTGGAAGATTCCTGGTGCTTTCACAATCCTTTGTACCATTGGAAGTGCCGAGTTTGCTAAAACTCTTTATGATCTTGGGGCAAGTATCAATTTGATGCCTATTCGGTTTTCAAGACTTTGAGAATTGGGCAACCAAGGCCCACATCTATGAGATTACAAATGGTCGATCATACCATGAAGAAACTGTTGGGAGTAATTGAAGATGTATTGGTTCGTGTTGATAAATTTATTCTTTCGGCAGATTTTGTCATTCTTGATTGTGAAGTGGACTATGAGGTGCCGATTATTCTTGGAAGACATTTCCTTGCTATGGGAAAGGCTCTTGTTCATGTGGAAGCCGGAGAACTCACTTTCCGGGTGGGTGATGAAAAGGTGGTGTTTCACGTGTGCAAATCTATGCGAAAACCAAATAGCAATGAAGTATGTTCTTTCGTGGACTTGGTGACCGATGTGATTGTTGATGATACAACTGTCACAATCAATGTGGGTGATATGTTGGAGGCCATTTTGCTCAACTTTGACGATGACAAGATGGATGGCTTTATGGAATGTGTGAATTCTTTGCAAGGAATGGGGTCGTACAACTATACACCCCGTAAACTCTCCTTGGATCTTTAAAATAGGAAAGCTCCTCCTATAAAGCCTTCAATTGAAGAGCCTCCTACCTAGGAGTTGAAGCCATTGCCTCCATATCTTCGGTATGAATTTCTTGGCCCTTTTTATACTTTACTAGTTATTCTTTCCTCTTGTTTGACTGACGTATAGGTAGATTCTACATTAGCGGTGCTATAAAAGAGGAAGAAGGCTATTGGGTGGACATTGGCAGATAGTCGAGGGATAAGGCCCACATGTTGCATGCATAAGATCAACTTGGAGGAAGGCTCCAAACCGTCTATTGAACATCAAAGGAGATGAGGCCATGCAAGAAGTTGTCAAAAAGGAGATTATCAAGTGGTTGGATGCTAGGGTTGTTTATCCCATTTTTGATAGTTCGTGGGCTTCTCCAATTCAATGTGTCCAAAAGAAGGGGGCATGACGGTGGTCACCAATGAGAAGTATGAGTTGATTCCTACAAGAACGATGACCGGTTGGAGAGTGTGTATGGACTATCGCAAGCTCAAAAAAATCACAAGGAAGGATCACTTTCCACTTACTTTCTTAGATCAAATGCTTGATAGGTTGGCTAGTCGTGCTTTCTATTGCTTTCTTGATGGGTATTCGGGCTACAACCAAATCCTTATTGCTCCAGAGGATCAAGAGAAGACAACCTTTACATGTCCCTAAGGTACTTTCGCCTTCAAGCGGACGCCATTTGGTTTATGTAATGCACTGACGACTTTTCAAAGGTGTATGATGGCTATCATCACGGACATGGTGGAGGACTACCTTAAAGTTTTCATGGATGATTTCTCGGTGGTTGGGGATTCCTTTGATGATTGCTTTGCTAATTTGGATAAAGTATTGGCAAGATGTAAAGAAACGAATTTGGTGCTAAATTGGGAGAAGTGTCATTTCATGGTCGAGGAAGGTATTGTCCTTGGCCATAAGATCTCAAAGAATGACATTGAAGTCGACAAGGCAAAGATTTAGGTGATTTCTAAACTTTTACCTCGAATTTCGGTGAAAGGCGTGCGGAGTTTCTTATGCCACGTGGGATTTTACCAGCATTTTATCAAGGATTTCACTCTAGTGGTGAGCCCGTTCTGCAAGCTTTTAGAGAAAGATTCTAAGTTTCACTTCAATGATGATTGCATGAGAGCCTTTGAATTGTTAAAGTTCAAGTTGACGACCACTCCCATTATCATCGCTCCTAATTGGAGTATCCCTTTTGAGCTCATGTGCGATGCTGGTGACGTAGTGATTGGGGCTGTTTTGGGGAAACACATCAACAAGATTTTTCATCCAGTCTACTATTCTAGTAAGAACATGAATAGTACCCAAGTCAACTATACCATTATGGAGAAAGAGCTCCTTGACATTGTATTTGCGGTCGAGAAGTTCCGCCCCGATGGGTGCCAAGGTCATTATCCACACGGATCACGCGACACTTCGTTATCTTATGAGCAAGAGTTTGCTATTGACATCCAAGATCAAAAGGGGAGTGAAAATCAAGTGGCGGACCACTTATCTCGTTTGGAGGAGGAGGAGAGGCCGCATGATGGCCTTGAAATAAATGACTCCTTCCCCAATGGGAATCTTTTGGCTATTTCAATAAAAGAGGTATCATGGTTTGCGGATCTAGCAGATTTCCTTGTGTGTGTTATCATCCCGGATGAGTTCTCTTCAAACCAAAGGAAGAAGCTCAAATGGGATTGTCAAGATTATTATTGAGATGAACCGTACCTTTTCTGGATTTGTACGGATGGGGTAATTAAAAGATGTATACCAAAAGAGGAGCAATGTAAAATTCGTGGGCTTGTCATTATTCGCCATACGATGGTCACCATGGTGGAGCAAGAACGGCGGCCAAAGTGCTAATTTGCGATTTTAATTGGCCCACTATTTACAAGGATGCAAGTGATCTAGTGAAACAATGTGATGAATGTCAAAGGGCCGGTGGAATCTAAAAGAAAAATGAAATGCCCCTCACCAACATTTTAGAGATTGATATTTTTGATGTGTGGGGTATTGACTTCATAGGTCCTTTTGTGAGTTCTTGTGAAAACATCTACATCTTGGTCACGACTGATTATGTGTCTAAATGGGTTGAGGCCATTACTCTACCCAACAATGAAGCGAGAAGTGTGGTGGTGTTCTTGAAGAAGAATATTTTCACAAGGTATGGCACTCCGCGGGCTATCATAAGCGATGGGGGATCGCATTTTTGGAGCAATTCTTTCGACACCTTACGTACCAAGTATGGTGTCACTCATAAAGTCACGACTCCCTATCATCCACAAGTAAGCAGTCAAGTGGAAATCTCCAACCGGGAGATAAAGAGTATATTGTCCAAAATAGTGAATGCTAATTGGACGCATTGGTCCAAGAATCTTGATGATGCATTATGGGCTTATAAGACGGCTTACAAAATCCCTATTGGAATGTCTCCATATCGGTTGGTGTTAGGAAAAGCTTGTCATATTCCGGTAGAGCTTGAGCACAAAGCCATGTGGGCTCTCAAAAAGTTGAATCTTGATTGGGATGTAGCCGCTAACTTGAGGGTTGCACATTTGAATAAATTGGATGAGTTCCGGTACCATGCTTATACAAGTTCGTTCTTGTACAAAGAAAAAATGAAGTGCCTTCATAACAAATACATTTGAAACAAAGATTTCAAGGTGGGAATCTTGTTTTGATGTTCAACTCACTGTTGAGGATGTTTCCCAAAAAGCTAAAATCTAAATGGAGTGGTCCCTTTGAAATTGTGGGTGTGATGCCCTTTGGTGCATTGGACTGCAAGAACAAAAACAATGAGGTTTCCCAGTCAATGATCACTGGGTGAAGAAATATTTGGGAATAGTTGGTGATGGCCATGTAGTGGCGGTGATTCATTTCAAATGATGGTAATCTGTGTCGTGCCGCGACGTTAAATCAGACGCTTCTTGGGAGGCAACCCATGTTTCTTTATCTATTCTTTGTTTCTTCTGTAGTTAGGTGTTATTTTGGTGCTAACTTTATTTGAAGTGTGTTTCAGGGATGAGTGTGCCTTACAAGAATTGTGGACAAAAATTTGGTCAAGTGCTGAAAGAATTGCGGACTTCAAGGTTGCACAAATGACTTGCGGACCGCACAACTGAACGATGGAAAATGAAAACTCTCTGAAGTTGGCCTGTCAAAAAAATGTCCAATCTGCTGCCGCAACACAAATTCTGTGGTCCGCAACAGAGATCTGTGGCCACACACACAATTCTATGGACCACAAAAACAAAAGGGAAATTAAGCCCCTAGGTAACAGAGTGCGGATCACAATTGGAATTCTGTGGCCGCACTCATTTCTTTTTCCCTTTGCAAAAATCGACAAGTATAAATAGAGGGCTTAGGGCTACCATTACCCTTTTCCCTCTCTCAGCTCACAATTGGAACTAATTTAGAATCCCTTGTTAAATCATATGTCCATATGTCTAGCAACTGTTGATCACCCATTTCTTGCACTCGCTCACTTGGTATGATTCCATAATCTTGTTAATTTCTCTTAATTCTTTTTGTTTTTAGATTTTTAGTCAAAATTTTAGGCCATTTGTCTATTGAATCTAATTGTACATACTTGTGGGGTAAATCTGTAGTGGGTCAACTAGTACTTGCTAATTGGGGAATGGGTAAATAAATTTTCATGCTTAGATGTTGTTTCCATGTCAAAAATTTCAAGCCCTAGGGTAAATATGACTATCTGTCGTAATTGGTTGAAATTTGCGGCCGCACAAGAATTTATGCGGTCCACAGAAGTTCAAATCTAGGGAACTTTAGAAAGGTATGGTTCTGCGACCACAATGAAAAATGTGAGGACCTCAGAAATCCCATTGCGGCCAGAGAACAACCTATATCGTGTGACCAGAGAGTTGTCAAATTGGTGACTCTCATGTGCTGCCTCAAGAGAATTTGTGCGGACCGTAGAAAATTGGTTACGGCCAAAAACAGTTGATTCTCTATCATCAGAGAGTTGGCATATTGGCAGTATCTAAGTTGCGACCGCAATGAGAAATGTGCAGACCGCAATCCATTTCTGTGGCCGTAATGGAAAATTGAACAGTCTGTAATGCCTATTCTTAGGCCGCAATGGAAATTCTATGGACCACAATTCCCTACCCTGCAAGCATGTTTCTGTTTTGTTTTTCATTGTATCTTCTGGTGTGTCATTACATTCATTCTGTGTCTGAACTTGAATTGAAACCAACAATCGCCTTTGCTTGGTACAAAACATGGTTCGAATCTAGAGGCAAAGGCGACACTTCAAGAGGAAGGGGTGACCCTTCTCGGGAATGAGGGAAGAGACTCTTGCCTAGTGCCCAATAGCAGGAAATGAGAAAGAAGACAACAGTCAACAGAGGGAGAGGTGCAGACCTCTCGGAGACCAGTTCTTATGACCCGCCTAGGGATGTATTAGAGGGAAACTTAGCCTCTGTACATGAGTAGTCGGTCGTCCAATCAAGGCTACTAGGGAGATACTAGCTCAGAGATAAGCCTTCATCATCACAAAGCAGTTCTGAGGGTTCGGAGAGTGCCAGTCAGGCTTCTGAGCCTTCCACTACACCTATTCCCCAAGCACCAGAGACATCCGTTCAGGAAATCCCATATGATGACAAAGGGGGAGATGCCACAGTTGTTGGCCTTGAGTGGTCAAAGAAGAAAGAGGTGTGAGAGGACCATTTCATCGGTTTGGCTGCTTTCTCTAGCTTCCGTGAGTGGTGTCCAGTGAGGTCGCTCACTCTTGAGCAACAGTTCTAGTTGAAAGATCTATAAAGTCAACCCTGCAGTTTTGAGGCAGTTTTGAGAGCGCAAAGGATTGATGTGGTTTACCCGGGTGGATGCTAAGGAGTACATTATCCAGGAATTCTATGCCAATGTGGCGCATATTAAAAGGGGGACAAAAGTGACGAAATCAAAAAACCTTAAGGTGCGAGCACCCATTGAACACTTATTTGGGATTTGATGATGTTGAGCCCACAGAGTACTTAGAGAAGTGTGCACTTGGGGAGGCAACTCGTCCTTGGTTAGTGGAGATGCTAGCAGCTCCTGGACCACCACCACCATGGATCACAGTAGGGGTTCCTATTCAGAGGAATACTTTGAACTTTGAGGTGAAGGGGTGCCGGAATGAGACCTATCTTCCAATTCCGCATGCAGTTCTAGTTGATTCTATCATGGCCAGGTACCCGATCAATGTGGATGTTGTGATGTCAGCCAACATCTTTGTGATTGCTAGGCAAGCCGACTCGTCCTACCCGTATACCAACACCATTACAGAGTATATCATGATGCAGGGTAGAACTGAGGGATTATGACACGAAGGTGCGACCAAAGAAGCCTTTTTCATGGTACTTTGTGATAGATGCTATAAACCCAAAGAAGAAGGTTCAGCCTCCTACCACTGCGGGCCAGTCTGACGAGATAGCTATGGTAGTTACGGAGGAAATTTATGGTCCATCCACTTTGGACGGGCTTTCCTCCAGTGTTGTAGTGATGCCTCCACCACCATCTTCAATTCCCACTACATTTCCTGCCACAGGTTCTACCTCGGCATTGAAGCCGGTGACCATGCCTACTGCTCCACTTTCTGCTACGAGTCTTCCAGACACTAGTGAGCCTCAATAATAGGATGCAGACAACCACTGCAAAGCTGTCTGACATATCTAGTATTGTTGCAGCACAGTCATCTATCCAGGCACCTCATGTTCCTCCGATAGTGGAAGATACATTGAAAAAGCTCCTGGAGAACCAAACCACTATCATGAACACTTTGGTACAGCATGGGTCAGTGATTGAGGAGCTGGGAAAAGAAGCAAAAAAATGAGAAAGTCCCACTCCTCCAAGAAATTAGTTGACAAGCTCTAGGGACAAGTGACCAAGATTGCAGTAGCCGGAGATCTCCCATTTGAGATGTTAATTGATCTAGCTCTTAGAGCACCATCAGCTCTATTGGAACTATCTAGCCAGTCTAAGGAGCCAAACCTGGCTGCTAATACTGTCGAGGCAGTGCGCCAGATGTTCACCAACCTAGTCACTCCTAGAGTTAAGGATAATGAGATCCAGTTGGAGGCGACTGAGGGCGGTGGCATTGTTGTGGACACATAGATGTCCAAGGAGCCATAGGGAGTGTTTTTCACTCTTTCACTTCCTTTACTCTTATTTTGTTAAGCATTGAGGACAATGCTTATATTTATTCGAGAAGGGTGGGGGGGCTTGGAGGCATTTGATCTTATTTGATGATTCTAAGATAGGGCTGTAATTAACTTGATACTATTTTCTTTTTCTGTCTCATTATGCATTTATTTTCTCTCCTCTCTCATTATGTATATTCGTTATGCTTTCAATAGTGTTTGCTTTGTAGTTTCTTTATGTTTGTTTTATTATTAGTTAGTATTTAATTTAGTAGCTTCTTTTTAAATTAGTAGCTTATTTTTGATTTAGTAGCTTCTTTTTATCTTTTAGTAAATAATAAGTCTTTGATTTTCTTAATGTCACGGTTATTTCCAAAAGTAGTTTTTGTGTGGAGCGGGTGACTTTTTCTAACAATGGATGGTGTGATAACCTTATTAAGGGAATGAGTTCGTTTTATGTTTAGGTAATAATATAGCAGTAATGAATGAAAAGACTAGATTAAGTCAAACTTGAAGAGTCAAACATGCTTCATTTGGCGCCGACACACTTAACTACGTGCTTCTGGTTAGAGACAAGGTTTTTAAAAGGAAATAGCTCTAGTCAGTGACTTTGTGACTCTTATGTTGACTTAGGCAATCATCGAGTGGTTTAATTGAACCAAGTGATTTTCAATCTTGAATGTGGTCATTGTGGGCCCTCGAATCTATCCTCTATAATAATTTAGTTGTGTGAGGGGTGAGATGTTTTGTTGCTAGTCCAAATATCCGTGCAAAATGTCTAGAACTTGCCCCGAATGTGTTTCAAGGCGAAATCTTAAGTTTTTCTTGGCTTGAGAAGTGATTATATGCCTTCCTTGACCCGCTTGAATTTTCCATTGCCTGCCAGTGTTGTTATCCCTAGTCAACCCATTTGAGCATCGAGCCTTTCTCATCTGTTAACCATCTTACAAGACTTTACCCGTTTTGTCGTGACCCTTTCTTGGCACACGAGCTTTCCTTAACACTCTTGTGAAACGATGGGCTAAAAATGTAAGTTTGGGGGGAGAAGAGGAACTTGAAAGAGGCATCAAGGAACAAAAAGAGAAAAGAAATGATGAGAAGGAAAGAGCAAGAAAAGAAAAGAACAAAAAGAAAAATGCAAAAGAAAGTGAATAACTGGAAGAGTTGAAGGGTTTCAATGAAAGGTAATGATCCAAAACATGGAGAAATCAAAGAGGGAGAAAATGAATATCATGATCGAGAAAGAGTGATGTTAAGTCTCTCTAGTTCCTCAAGGAAAAGAAAGTGCCTCAAAAAATTGGCAAAGCATGAGCTCAGAACAAAAAAATGGAGTGCTTAAGGAAATGTGAACCCACGCAACCATAGTGTATCCAACCTTAGTCCAAAAGCGTTCATTACATCCAAAAACCCTACTTTATTTAAAGCTGAGTGAGCTTACATTAGTGGTGATCTACATGAGGGGCAAGCCTATGGTACTTGAAGCCGTACTTGCGACATTCTCTTGAGAGAGATAAGTGAACCTTCCATAAATCTTTGGATTGAGTGCTAAAATTCTTAAGTGACCTAGGCAAACGAAGAGTAGAGGAGGAGGAGTTTGGGATCCACAATGACCTACATGAGAGAGTGAGCTTCCTTGATGAATAAAGTCAACTTTTGATGCTCAAGTGTCACATTAGAACTACATGCGTGTAAATGTTTAACTTGTCACCTTGTTGATAATACATAAGTAGTGTGGGTAATTGTTGGTCCCAACTGATGTGTGAATGGCTCACCTTTGACTGGCTGAAATGACCCTTAACTTGTGGAGGTGGGAACTATTTTATTTGCTTGAGGACAAGCAAAGACTTAAGTTTGGGGGAGTTTATAAGTGGGGATTTTGACTACTTATTAGCACCTTTTAGCTTTTATTTTAGTCAAAAAGCATTGAGTTAAATTCCCAAAGCTGATGAAATGTGCAAAATTGCAGGAATGTTGGAAGTGGACTTCCAAGATGAAATCCGACTCTAAAAGGAGTAATCTAAACACAAGACAATGAAAGGCACAGAAGCTTACAAAGTTCAGACCGCATAATTCCATATATGGCCGCAAACAACGAAGGAAATCCCAGCAGACTTTCTAGCAAACTGCGGATAGCATAGGAATTGAGCGGCTGCAAAAGAAGAGCTTGAGATCAACTTCAGAGGGTGTGCAAATTTCCAAGTTCCAAGTCTCTCAGAATTGCATACCACACAAGAGTTGTGTGTCCGTAGAAGTAAAGATGTGGACGTAAAAGACTAGGTCACGGCCGCAGTGCTAAATCTGCAAACTGCAGAAGTATTGCCTCGTGGCCGCAGCTAAGAATTGGGCGGCAGCAAAATCCCAGCTCCTACAAGATGAAGAATTCTGCGGATATCACATGGAATTATGTGGCCACAGAACCTCCCGAGGGGCATTTTTGTGCGAAATTTCCAGCCTTGTATAAATAGACGAGTTTCATAAAATTAGGTTAAATTTTGACATCAACAAGTCTTGTAACCATTTTTCTTTGCCTCTTTTGGAAGTTTTCCATATTTCGGAGTATTTTACTATAGATTTTATCATTTTAACTTTACAATATGAGATTAATTAGTATTGCTTCTTCTATTTCTTCAATTTCAAGCATGAGTAGCTAGATTTTTACTAGGGTTGTGACCCAACCCTAGTGTGTAAACCTTATGCGTAATCTAATTTAGTGCTTGTTTATTATTGGGTGTTTATTATTTAGCCTTGTTCATGGTTTAATTGAGTTGCAGATTCATGTTAGAAATCATGTTAGGCTATACGCTTATCATGTTGAGACCCACTGTGGCCATTTCTGCCGTTGAATTATTTGCTTAGATGGCAATTTTGTGCTCAGTCATATCTATCATTTGCATATCATATCTCAATCTCTGTTACTATTTATTGTTGTGTTATATATCATTATTTGGGATAATTGGCATGAGATTTGTGAGTAGGAGAGACTGGAGAGATTGATGACTGAGTTGGGGCCTGAGAGCCGTGTTGTGAGTGAGATTTATGGATCATGTTGCACGCCACATCAGGATTTATGGCTTATATATCGATAGGGGTGTGCGGCCGCATCATGCCTATTTGGCTTTATCATTATAGGATCAGGTTGCACGCCGTAGCAGGCCGAATTGGCTTATTATTAGCACTTGGGCAGGATTTGCCCCTCTAGAGTCTTACATACCAGCAGGGAGCATAGGTACAGTGCTGAGTGACCGAGTATGATGAACGAGAATTGAGATAGTCAGATTGAGTACTCTAGGAGTGTGAGTGCATGACGTTTTCATTATGTTACATCACATGTGATATGCTTATCAACATGTGGATATAGAGATGTAATATTCCTCATATCAGTCCTACTTGGCATATTTTATATGTACTGAGCTTAACTGTTAACCTGAAAACATGTCTACATTCCTGTAATGTGTACCAACAGATATATGAGTTTCTCTGAGATATTATTGTCATTTTTCCTATCATTTCCATAGTGTTAAACTTTGTATTCTGACTCTATTGGTTGAGCTCGTCACTGCTTTCAGCCTAAAGGTTAGTTTTGTTACTTATTGAGTTGGTTGTACTCATACTACACTCTGCACTTCGTGTGCAGATCCAGATATTTCCGGACATGGTGGTTGCTGATTTCTGGAGCTTTATCAGTTCGAAGATTATTGAGATAGCTGCATTAGCGTCCGCAGACCTTGACTCTCTTCCTTTATCTCTTAGTTTTATTTATACTATTATACCTTCCTAAACGGTGTTTCAGTTGTCAGATCATGTTTTTATATAGATGCTCATGTACTCAGTGATACCCAGATTTTGGGGAAATATTGTACTGAGTCGCGGTATTTTCATATCAGTATTTATGATATTTTACTCTTAATTTTATTTTATTATGTTTTATAACTTAAAGAATGCATGGTTTATTGTTGTTTTCGGCTTTCTTAATATTGCGATAGGCGCCATCACAGCATGTAAGATTTGGATCATGACAAGTTGGTATTAGAGTCTAGGTTACATAGGTCTTACGAGTCATGAGCAGGTTTAGCCGTGTCTTGCATATCTGTACAGAGACATCTGTATTTATCTTTGAGAGGCTGCTGAACCCTTAGGAAAAATTTCACTTTCTTGTATTCTTGTCGCGCGAATTTATTTGTTTAGGAAACAAAACTTCTATTATTCTATTGTCTCACAGATAGTGAGGACATGTGCTATCGGACCGAGCAGACGGCCACCAATACCACCAGCTAGGTCCAACGAGAGGCCAAGGTGCAGCTCGTACAGCAGCTAGAGCCGCACTTGTAGACCCACCAATTGCTCCAACTCAAGATCTTGGTTGAGTTGGTGGGGCCAGCTCAGGCACCCGTTGTGTCTAATGTAATTATAGACTTTCCGGAGGCTTTGGCCTAGATATTAACTATTTGCACTAGCCTTGCTAAGTGGTTTCAGTTCAGGCTGCACCAGCCACTTCTCAGGCCAAGGGAGGTGCTCAAACTCCCGTCCCTCGTACTCCAGAGCAGGTGGTTCAGGACTCAAGATACCGGGGGTACTACTAGCCTAGCGGGTTGCAGTTGCTCAGGCCCAGGTGGGTCCCATTATTAGTGATGAGGATCAGAAGAGACTAGAGAGATTTAGAGGCTCAAGCCTCCATCATTGAGTAGGGCTGAGTCAGAGGATGCTCAGGACTTCTTGGATGCCAGTGGATTCTTCGCACGTCAGGTATTCTGGAGACTAGTGGGGTCTCATTTACTACTTTTCAGCTGACGGGGGTATCCTTAAGATGGTGGGAGACTTAAGAGCGGCAGGTCAGCCGGTGTTGTACCTCTTTTATGGCACGAGTTCTCCGTTCTTTTCTTGGAGAAGTTTGTGCCACTGACCCACAAGGAGGAGTTGTATAGGCAGTTTGAACAACAATGCCATGAGGGCATGTCTATGACCCAGTACGAGATGACATTTTCAGATGGCTCGTCATGTGATCTAGTTAATTCCCACAGAGAGAGAGATAATTAGGATGTTCATTGATAGCCTCAACTATGGCCTACGCCTTATTATGACTCGAGAGAATGTATCAGGTTCTATGTTCGATGAGTTGTTGATATTGCTAGGCGACTAGAGCTGGTCCATAGTTAGGATCATAAGGAGAGTGAGGCCAAGAGGCTTCGTGGATCGGGTGGTTTTAGTGGTGTTTCTTCTAGGGTCAGTCCCACCATAACAGGGGTCGTCCTTATAGGCCTGCGTAGGTGGCTTGTCCGGTTCATCATGGCGCATCATCTAGCCATTGTTCATACAGTGCTCATCCGGGTCAGTTATCTCTCAATGCCCTCTTAGCTCAGATTCCATATCGTGCTCCATCAATTCAGGGTTCATCTATGTTAGGTTCTTCTACCAGTTATTCTGGTTCTCGAGATCCGATTTAGTCCTCACCACCATTAATGGATCGGGGTTGCTACGAGTATGGGGAGCTTGGACATGTGAGGAGGTATTGTCCCCATCTCTTGGGAGATCCAATTCAGTAGAGGGGTCAAGCTATGAATTTTGCACCAGCTACTTCACTACCCGTGCAGCCAGCTCGGGGTGGGGCTCAGGAAACTAGAGGTCGCCCTGGAGGGGGAGGCCAATCAGGTGGCAGTCAGGCTCGATTCTATATTATTCCTGTTGTTGATACCCAATTTTTCCCTATGTATTTGTTATACAAAATACTTTCAAAATAGCATGTACATGCATATATAAGCATGCCTAAGAGTTTTAGTATTTTTTCCTAATTTTTAAAGATTTTTAAAATCAATTTATTGTCTATTTTAGAAGTAAAAAGTCCATAATTATTTCCAAAATCATCAATTTTGGTGAATAATTTATTTTATTCCCATATTTATACTAAAATATAGTTAGGATAATTTTTGTATATTTTTAAAAATTTATTTGGTATTTAAAAGTCTAAATTGCATATAATTGCAATTATAGCCTATTTTAAGATTAATAGCATTTCTATAATTGTAAAATTGGTTTCAATATTTTTAAATTAATATTTATGAATTATTAGTTGGTCAGTACTTTTAATTTGTTTTTAAAGTCTTTTTTCACTATTTTTATAAAATAAAAGAGAAAAATGGCTATTTAACATTTAGTCTATTTCTATTTCAATTACAGCCCCATTTCATTTTCAATTTTATCCCTTAAATTGACCCAATCCTAACCCCAACCGGACCAGCCCAATTCAAATTTTAACCCGACCCCTTGACCCGTTTTCAGACCCGCCCGGCCTCCCCTTTAATCCTGGTCGTTGATCATATTGATCAACGGCAAATGATCAACGGCCGTGATTCATTCTTTCCTTTTTTAATTCCCATACCCCCTAACCCTAATTCATTTATATCAAAGACACCGCCTTTGAACTCTCTTCATTTCCCAAATCCTCTCTAGCCCTCCCTGAAACCCTAATCGATTCCCACCTACTTCTGTCATGTTTCCACCGGAATCCATGGCATTCCTGGCCATGGATGGCATGTGCTCACTCTCTATCACCATTAACTTAAGACACTCAAGGTTTGAAGGCCGATTTCAATGCCTCCCTTTAAATCTGTCTCAGATCTGTAAGATCTATGGCCTCTCCAGCCATTTTCTGGCGTATTCGAGCAATATGAGTCTCTTTAACTCAGGATCCGACTTTCCTCAAGACCTTCTCATTCTAGGGTCTTCTCTGCTGTTTTTAAGTCATCTAAGGTTCTATACTTACTTATTTTTTCTTAGATCTGTGCCATCCCTGGTCTTTACTTGATGTCTTAAGATTTTCCCAAAATTTCCTTTTCAAAATCGTTCAAATTCGATTTTTAGGGTTTCTGGAAAGTTTCTTTAAATGTTTTCTTACTCCTTTGTTCTCTCTTTATGTGTGTTTATACTCGTATGTTTATTTCTTATTATGCTCAAGTTTGCTCTCTTTTGTTTCTTCTCTGATTATGAAAGACCTTTCTGTTCTTTTTGTCACTCTCATGCTCACATGTTAACTCGGTTTGTTATTCCTCATTCCTTGCTATATGTGTTTAAGTTTGAGCTCTTTGATTTTGTTTCAACTTACTAAATTTTGTTGATGTTCCTGCTAAGCATGTTTTTACCTGCTTTGTTTAAAACTCGCAACCTCTATTTCTTCTGAATTCGTTTGTGTATGTTTGCCTCTCACAAGCCTTTGAAAGGGCCTTCTAAGCCTCTCTCAATGACTTTGATTTCTCACCTCTAATTTTATTTGAAACCCTAAAGATTTGGGGATTTTCTTTGATAAGTGGCACTAGGGTTCCACTCTGGGACCCTAGGTTTGCAGACTCACTATAAGCCTGTAATCGAACTTGAATCCTTTTGTTTGTGACTCAGAAACTTTCAATAACTCTTTTCTAGAGTCAACGACTCTTTTGTTTGATTTAGGTGCTTTATATATGAGAAAAACTCCTCTTTTAAAAGGTTTTCACAACCAAGTGATTGATTCTGAAATCCCTTTAATAAGGCTAATGATTCATTACTGATTTCTTTCGATTGAACCTACTTTACCCTACTGGCTGTTTACACACACTGAAATACACATGAACAAAAAAACTTCTGATTCTTATTATCTTGCAATACTGTTTGAATTCAATACTTGTCTTTGCTTGGAGATCTTTTGGAACTACTTTGTTTGAAACTTGGCTCTCTCAAGGCTACTATTTTCTTACTTATTTTCCTTTGAAACTGGTATGTCTTTTATTTAATTTTCTGCCTCACCCCTATGTGTTCACTCTACAATTTCAAACTTTTTGTTTACTTTACTGCTCATGTTCAGTAATTTGTGCTAAATATTTTTCTTCCTTGCTTCTGTTTCTGTTATGAATCCCTACCCTTATTCCCTTCTATATTCCTGAGTTAAGGTCTTGGCCTGACAATATCCTAATTACTGCCTAGGCCATAACCTGATCCACAATGTATCCTAACTCTCAATGTTTGGCTAGCAGGTTGGTCAGGGGGTGTGCCAGCATTCCAATTGCAGGGCATGACCACCAGCCTGCCATGTCTCTCCCTGATTCCTTTCCCCCTATGCACTTACACTTATTCTTAGACTCTTAAGTTCTGCCCTCTCTTTTGAGCCTTGCTTTGGGACCTTGAGTTCCCTCTGAACTTGGACATCTAAGGGCTGGCATTTTCACACTACACTATGTTCTTAATTCTGCAATGTTTTGGGGTGTAAGCATTGCCCGGAGTTCCTTTGAGACTCTTGGGAACTTTGATACGCTCCAAATATGAGAAAGACTTTTGAAAATCTGATCCTGGAAGTTGGTTTATCTCATATTGTTGTACTTCGAGTCTGAATTAGGCTGTTTAGATGTAGCTAGAACTTCTGATGTAATTTTACTTATCTTTCTGATTCACTCGGGTCTATAATAATTTGTAATAACTATGGGGTGTATAGTAAAAAATGGGGGGAGGGTCTCTCATGTTGTGCATATGGGGTAGATATCATGCTTTAGGTTCTATTTCTGCAATCACAACATTTTTCGTTTATATATCTGCATTTAGAAATTCTGCCTATAAGATTGTTTCATTATGCATTTAGAAATTCTGCCTATAAGATTGTTTCATCATGCGTTTAGAAACCCTGCCTATAAGTCTTTATAACTTCTGCATTACTGCATTTAAAAAACATGCCTATAAGTCCTACATTTCTGCATTTTAGAAAGCATGCTTATAAGATCTACATCTTAGAGATTATGCCTATAGGTTCTGCATATAGAAAACATGCCTATAAGTTTTTTTGCACTTCCGCATATACCTGCCGTTAGACAAACAATCTTAGGTTTAATAATAACCAATCCATTCTAGATATCATGGCTATAGGGTTCTCGCATTTATGTAACTTTTTTTAAACCAATGACACTTAGAGATCATGCCTATAGGAATGAATCAACTGAACCAGTCCCGTTTTGAATCTAAGACCAGTCTTAAAGACTGCAGATCCTTTTTTTATAAAACCAACAAACTTTTTCCTTAAAAGCAATATAGCTATATTAGATGTCATGCCTATAGGCCTCACTTAGGCAAACTATTAGGTGATTAATTAACTATGTCAGTCTTTGATAACTGCATCTAGACAAGGCTAATTCGGACTCCTCATCTGAGAAATATGTGATGAATCTGCCTATCCTACGCTTTAATTTAATTCAGACCATAACCAGTACTTCTAAGTCATGCTAAATAATTTGTTGCTTTGAATGAGGAGGCTTACTTGAGCCTTAACTGCTATTTTTTTCCCCTTTAACTGCTATTTGTTATTGCTTGTTGCCTAGATTTTTATCCTTTTGAAAACTCTGGAAAAGACCCAACTCCCTCCCCTTTAGGATTAGTAGTCTGAATGCCTCCGAGGCTGATAGGATTGGGGCGGGTACTAGCATGCAATAAGTAATGATACCATTCTGCGCTTTAATACCTTAACGGGGTGGGAAGGGTAGATATGGATATGATGATCGGTGCGCTAATACCACGTGTAACCCCTCTTTTGAGGAGTGATTACCGGGTATTGCATTGATGTGATCCATATTGTTTGTAAACCTAGAACCCCCTTTCTTTTTAACTTGTTTTATTGTCCGAACTATTTCCTTAAAATTTCTGCTTTCTTTATTCTCTTCAAACTCAAACTCAAACCCTTCTTAGTGTCCTAATGCACTTAATCATTAGGTGGCGACTCTTCAAGTTCCAAAACCCAATTCCCAAAAGGGAACGAGTTGTCCTCCTAAATGTCACAAGCCCGATTTCGCGAGAAAAAGGGGGCGCGACAGCGTGGCGACTCTGCTGGGGATACTTCTTTTAGGCTTTTACCATCTCATGTTATTTGTGACTTTACTGCTTCTTTATTTCCTTTATTTAATTTCTTTATTTCTCTTATATTACGAAACTGACTTGGCTCTTTGTTTCTTTTCTCTAATGCATTCTTTTACCGCTTTCCTTCAATATTGTTGTAATTATGAGTAATTATTATAATCATTACTTTATGAACGTGCAAATACATGACAACTTGTAATTGCATATTCAACATCACATTCCACTCGTGCCAAACAAAATACCATAGCAACGCTTATAATGAGTGGTTGCGCCCTTCTGATATCATTACCCCCTAAATTTGGTAAAGGCGTATTTACGGTAAAACCAGTCGATCAACGGTGTAGTCGACGGTTCCGTGCCTTTCCCTCTTGAGTTGTCCGCTCAAGGGTACTAGTCTAATACCTTATAGAAACCCTACTTTGTTTGATTGTGCATGCATCATTGTCAAAACCTAGCCGAGTTATTTATGTTGTCCACATAATGACTCTTTAAGATAGCCTTGTCCAAAGTTCACTGGGTTTCTTGGGAACCCAAATGGACGTTACCATGCTCTGTGCATTTATTTGGAGAACTAAATGGTGCTTATGCTAATTATTGGTTTAAATAGTCGAGTCTAGCGGGGTAAGGGTCTAACACTTTGTTTTTGCAGAAATGAGGCACGAAGTCCCCAGATTTGGCATGGTCACCAACATCCACCCAAGGTTGCTAAGCTGGTGGGAGGATCTTCACTCCAGTGATCAGGCTCTTGTCCGGAAATACTTAGGAAATTTGCCTTCTCTCTTGGAGGTCCAACCTAACAACAAAATCATAGAAGCTGCTACTCTATTCTGGGACTGTGATAGGTCCGTGTTTCGCTTCGGGGAGATTGAGATGACACCTCTGCTCGAGGAAATAGGATGATTAGCTGGTATTCCATGGGAGACTCCGGGTTTACTTATGCCGGAAAATTGCAAGGGTAGGGGTTTTCTCAAAATGATGGGACTATAGAAAAACACAGACTTGACCTGTTTGAAGGATTCCTACATTCATTTCGACTATTTGTACGAGAGGTACGACCATAGTAAGTCCTACCATACTTACCCAGATGAATTCGCCCTCACCTCATTAGGGCATATCCACAGAAGGGTCTTTGTCTTTATGTTCTGCTTCTTGGGGATGATAGTGTTTCCTATGAAGAAAGCAAGGATTCACACCAGGCTAGCTATGGTCACTAAAACCTTAATGGAGGGAATTGGTGGGCAACCCTTTAGCATAGTGCCCATGATCGTTGCAGAAATGTACCGAGCCTTGGAAAAGTGTCAACAAGGAGCCCCACACTTCGAAGGCTGCAACTTGCTACTCCAGCTCTGGCTCATGGAGCATCTCCAAAGGGGTGAATATCAGCAAGAGATTCAGCGTAGAGACTGGGATGATCATATAGACTTCCATCAACTAAGGCGAATGAACTACATGCCCGACATGTTTGCTTAGCCAGAAGATGCCAAAGGATGGGTGGAGCTATTTGAAAATCTGATTGAGGATCAAATACAATGGATGTTCGATTGGTTCCCTACTGACGAGTTCATCGCCCGATCCAGGGACGCACCGTTTCTGATACTAATCGGTTTAAGAGGAACCTACCCTTATGTCCCCTTCTGGGTCATGAGACAGGCTAGTAGGAAGCAGGTTATACCAAGGGTCGATAAGATGAGTCATTTCCGGGCTGACTTCCAAGCTGATGATAGTCTTTATAAATGCCAAGCTCAGCATATGTGGCATTTCAAGATCATCATGGGAAGAGATACTATCGAGCCAGACAGATACCATGTTGGCTGCGCCCCATACTATTCAGGATGGCTGAAGGACAATCACAATGGTGTGGGCCAACCTGGGTTTGTTTGAGGTCACAAGATCATTGATGAAAAGGCCAAAGCACAGGTCAAGTACAACCAATTGCGCAAGAGGATTCAGGAATGCGAGAGTGAGCACCAGGAGATTCAAGAAGCCTATCAAAAGTTGATTGAAGAATGGAATTGAAAACTGCCAGAACGCTGAGGGAAACGAATGAGGATACTTGGCTAGAGCTTATTTGTTGTTCGGACTGCGTGAGCTGGTGAAGTTGTTCGATGGGGCTAAAGATGCCGAGTCTGGGGAAGGTCCTTCTAGGACCAAGTAGTTAGGAGTCTTTTTTTGCTTTAAATGTTATAAGGCCAACGACCATAAGTAACATTTTATTTTCTGCTATTTTAGTGTCATTTTGGGATTTGTCTTATTTTTATCAATAAAATGAGGCATTTAGCATTATAAGTTCTCCAAATCAACTTGTCGCTAGTCCTACCTCGGGCACAACGAGGCTCCCAAATTAGGACACGAATTATATTCCTGCACAATGTGTTTAAATATTGCAACGTTTTCTTCTCATAATCCCCACTAACTTGCTACCTTTTTTGTTTTTACCTTTTGTTTATTCCCCTCCCCAAAGGTTAGTTCGTGCACTCTGATATCGTCATCTTACTCCACAATATCCAAGGGCCCTCCACCTCCTCCTCCTCCTCCGAGTCCTATCAAAAACAAGAACAAGGGAAAGATGGAAGATTTGAGCAACATCAGAAAGGAGAACTCAGTTGAAAGGGTAGAGGTTCCTCAGGGTATTTGAGTTTCCAAGGAAAGTGCCTCCCAGCTCAAACAGAAGTTATTGAAGTATTAGGAAGAACTGGACCAAGTTCGGAACTTGGCGAATTTGTCATTTTCCCTCACTACCCCAAATGTCAACTTTCCCAACACTCAAAACCCCACACCTCCACAAAGCATCCCGAAACCACAAAACCAACCCGCTCCCCATCACCATTGCAACACATGCCACACTTCATACAACACCCCATTGCTCATTCCTAAACCACTAAACTCCACAAATGATCATCCCTACAACACCCCCATCTATGTGGAAACCACACCATACTATACTCAACCTATTTCAAGCACACCTGAGTCTGATAACAACGACTCTCTTATCAGGAATCTAGCCACGGAACTCAAGAAGCTGACTAGCAGAATTCAGGGCTTCAAGGGAAGTAAGGGGATTGAAGGACTAAATTACGAAGACCTTTGCATACAACCAGATGTCGAACTGCCCAAAGGGTACAAACCTCCTAAGTTTGAAATGTTTGACGGTACCGAGGATTTGAGAGTTCATTTGAGGACATACTGCGACAAGTTGGTCAGAGTAGGGAGGGACGAAAAGATTTGCATGAAACTCTTCATGAGGAGTCTGAAAGGAGATGCTTTGTCTTGGTACAACAACCAAGACCCTCAGAAGTGGTCAAATTGGGTAAGTATGGCATCCGATTTCATGGACAGGTTCAGGTTCAACCAGGAAAATGCACCAGATGTGTTCTACATCCAGAACTTAAAAGAAGAAACCCACGGAGACATTCCGCGAGTATGCTACTTGTTGGAGATCAGAAGCTGCTAAGGTCAGACCGGCTTTAGAAGAAGAACAAATGAATAGGTTTTTCGTCCGAGCTCAAGACCTACAATACTATGAAAGGTTAATGCTGATTGAAAGCCAGAAATTTTCCGACATCATCAAGCTAGGGGAAAGGATCGAGGAAGGTATCAAAAGTGGTATGGTCACTAACTTTGAAGCTTTGCAGGCCACCAACAAGGCTCTACAGTCTGGTGCCACGTCCAAGAAAAGGGACGTGAGCGCTGTGATGGTTGCACAAAGAACAAAATCCCCGTTTGAATACCAAACCTACCCAATACCTCCACTCACCCCAAATTACCAAGCACTATCGCCCTCTTACCAAACTCCACCACCTACTTACCAATAACCTCCACCTCCCACATATCAGCCCACTTCACTCAGATATTCCCAACCTGCACATGTCTACCAAACCTACAATACTCAACCACCTCCCACCCGCCAAAACTTTCCTAGACCCCGACCAAACTTCGACCGCAGACCCCCCAAACAGTATACCGCCATTGCCGAACCTATCGTCCAGCTGTATGAAAGGCTCAAAGTTGTTGGTTACATCACCCTATCCCTGTCATAAACCCCGAAAACCCCTCCCAATGGGTCAACCCAAACAAAACCTGTGCATACCATTCCAGCATAAAGGGGCATACCATTGATGATTGCCGCTCTCTAAAGGATAAGATCCAAGCTTTGATTGACAAAAAGATCATCATAACAAAGGAGCCAGCTCTGAATGTCCGCAACAACCCTCTGCATGACCACAAGGGTGGAGGCGTTCACATGATTGAGATTGAGGACGATTGGGACCCCAAAGGGTCGATCGGATTGATCACTAAAGGTGACAAGCCAAAGGAACCAACGGTCACACTTAATCCGATTGTGGTCCAGATCTAGCCTTCTGAAAATGCTGAAGTAGACATGTCCATACCACTTGAGTTCGAAGCACCTTCTTCTACAAAGACGCCAGGACCTGTTGAGGTCGAGTTTGGGTCTCCAAAGACACATGTACCATTCGAGTGGATGTGTTACCATCTAAGAAAAAGGTGCCTATTTTGGTGGCCATGACAGCCGTAACACCGTTCCATACGAAGGCCATACCATGGGATTACACCGTCGAGGCGAGAAGGAAAGGGAAAACCAAATCTGGAGAAGCAATTGCAGCATAGGGTATGACAAGAACCGGTAGGGTTTATACCCCAGAACATCTAGCCGAGTCCAGTAAGCAGGCCTCTAGGCGATCAACCATTACTGAGATTGGGCCTGATGATCTCTAGAGGAAGATACAAGCCAAAGAGTATTCGGTCATTGATCAGTTGAACAAAACGCCAGCCCAGATCTCTATCTTGGCTCTACTACAAAGCTCTGACGCACATAAGAATGCCTTATTGAAGCTGCTGAACGAGGCATATGTACCCAGCAACATAACTGGAGGAGAAATGGCAAACATGGTGGGGCAAGTATTGGAGTGTCAGAAAATCACTTTCCACGAAGATGAACTGCCACATGAAGGGCTAAGACACAACAAGGCCTTGCACATCACTGCGTAGTGCGAAGATCATTTCATCACCAGAATCCTGATTGACGGAGGGTCCAACCTCAATATTTTTCCATTGGTGACTCTCAGAACATTGGGAAAGAGCCTGCATAAGATCAAGGATGGAGCCATCAATGTCAAAGCTTTCGATGGATCCCAAAGGTCCACTATTGGGGAAATCAGTTTGTGTCTGCAAATGGGACCGACTTGGTTCGACGTTGATTTTCAAGTGATAGACGTCCCAGCATCTTCAACTTGCTATTGGGACGGCCCTGGATCCATGTCGCTAGGGCTGTAGCATCAACCGTACATCAAGCAGTAAAATTCGAGTGGAATCACCAAGAGGTAATTATTCACGCCGACGGTAGCAATCCCATATACAGTCACTAGACCATCCTAGCAATCAGAGGAAGGAGGAAGATAGGCGGAGAAACCTACCATCACATTGAGCGAGTCAACGCCGTGGACAATGACAAATAGTGGGGTAGCAAAATTGAAAGTATACTGAATTGGTGTGGATACGAACCTGGCAAGGAACTTGGCAAAAATCTCCAAGGAATCGCTAAGCCTATCAAGTTGAAGAAACACGGTACCACTTTCGTTTTGGGATATAAATACATTTGGGAGGAATTCAACCAATGGTCGCCACCATGGCGCAGTCCCTACTACCCACTGAAGCATCTAATACCTCGCTTGGAACAGACCTTCCAGCCCGCCAATGTCATATATGGGTCGGGAGAAGAGGAAGCACTGGCGGCAATGAGGAATTTGTTTTCGGAAGATAATAATATGGACTGTTGTGTCATTTTCAAGGAGGAGGGGGAGGAAAGCTGTAAGGCCTCGAAAAGTTTTTCCAAGTAACTTGAGATTTCGTAGTGCCAAGGTAGGCTAATTATTTTATTTTGTGTGCAAATAAGGATTCATGATATAATGGGTATCAATTAGATATGTTAATAAGCATATAAGTCATATTAGAGGTGAATTGGGGTCTAAGGAGAGGCCTAAGTCTAAGCCAAGATGGAAAATTTCATATTAGACGAAAGTTGTAAATGAGTGCGCACAAGACCTCACTTTGAACAATAATATCTCCAGTTATATAAGAAATTGTGTGATTCACAACCTATCATATTAAAGCCCTTTGAGTCTAGTTTCCAACGCAACAACCGTTCGACATTTGGAGGTGTATACAGAAAGTTATAACCATTTTACTGGGCCTGTGTCACTAGCGCGCCCAGGTGCGCAAACGCGCTAGTGGACGCACAAATTGCGAAGCTTTTTGCCTTCGTCGCGCTACTTTAGCGCGACCAGGTGCGCAATCGTGCTAGTGGAAGGCTTTTAAATACACCTAAGGGCCAGAAATAAGAGAATTTGAGACATTTCTCAACCTTAGGGCTTCCTCTACACCCCCAACTCGACCAAGGCATCCAATTGCACATCTAAGGTGAGTTTTTAAGTGTGTTTTCATGGTGATTTCACTTCTCAATCACTAGTTACAACATGATTTTGATTGGATTTTATAGGATTTCTTCAAAATCTCAAGAACACCCCAAAGTTGTCTTTCAAGATTTGGTCTACAAGAGGTAATCCTACACCTTAGACTTACATATATGGAGTTATTATGGAAATATGAGTATGGATTAAGTATTGTAACTCATGGGATGGTGATTGGAAGCCATAGATGCCTAACCTAGGTTGTGTTGGTATTGTAGAGATTGTGAGATGGGTTATTGAGGTATGATTCTTGGGGTAATAGTATTATGTATACATGCATGTACAAATTAGGTTTGTGGGAAGATTGATAAATATAAATAAGTAAAGATTGGGTTGGGGAATGAAGGAAGTCTTGTAAAAGAGATTTAAAATCAAGATGCTCAACTAGTGTTTGATAAAATGCTCAAATGAGCTGAAACCGTGAATACCTTCCTAATTTGTGTTCAATTTTGTTATGTCTCAAGTAGATTGGGAATGCTAGAATTTCCGAAACGTCGTAGTAACTTAAGGAAAGCTTAAATGAGGTATGTATGGCTAAAACCCCCTTTTATTAGAAATTGAGCTCCGTTGGCATTTACTAAAGTGTGGTAAGATTTGAATTGGTTAATGTATTTGTTGTTATTGCGCATTAGCTGATTTGCAATTATCTACACCTATACGTGAAGGATGTACCTCAATGTGAGTAATGTACCATTCTTTTCAATTAGATAAGTATGAAGAATACAATTTATGTGTTGAAATGCTTAGGCTATAAACCAAGATTGAAACTGATAATTATTCATGACAGTTATGTGCTCATTTACATGTGCTTGCAAATTAAATTACCTTTGTATATGCCTATGATTACAACTTGCAAAATGCATATTGAAAATGGAAGATTAAGTGGTAATGGTGGCCCTAAGTGCCAAGGACTTGACATGATATGCGTGAAATAAAGAATCAAATGTGATGATTAATGAGAAAGGAACAACGCCTAGGTAAGGCGGCCTAGCCGATCGGTCGTGATCGGACACCATGACGCACACATGGTGGTAATGTGCTGTTATTGACTTCCGGATAAGGGAAATAAAATAGTGATTGAGATATATGCCTCCAATGAGGCAACCTAGCCAGTCGGGTCGTGATCGGACTCTGCTCAAGATAGCGGTGGTATTGAGAACAGTGATGAAGATATGAAAGAAATGCCCCAAATTAAGTTTTGGAAATTATATGAAGGATTGTATGAATTGCATATTTGATTTACTCATGTGATTTACTTGTACTTGCTTGATAGTTCTTTCTAGTAAAATGGTGTTTAGTTATATATACTAGTGCTATTCGATGGCACTAACGTCCCTTTTACCGGGGGCGTTACATTTTTTTAATGAATATAGGTGGCTTCATTGTGGATAGTACCGATCGCGCGTAGCGAAGTACCTTCTTCTCAAGATCTTGGTGAGCCCCCTTCTCCTTCAAGGGGCTACATTGCACATCTTCTTATTTTGGACTTTCACTTTTGAGGTATAGCCGGGGCCTTATTGTCGGCATTGTTATCACGTCTTTTGCATCCTTAGAGGCTCCGTAGACGTTTGTGTGGGTTATGTATGGGTATTGGATAGGTCAATGGACCATGTTGTAACCTTGTACTCTTGCTTTCTTCTACACTGTAATTGTATGGGAACTTGGAATTTTAACTATGGTTTAAGGTTGGGATATAAAATGAACTAACCGTGTTTAATGTACTATCTTTCCTAGTTTACATAAAGGTAAGCATGGCTTCCTTATTCCTATCGAGTTGGGTAGATAGAGGTTTACAAGGCTTGCTCAGTTGGGTTCACTTAAGTGAGCGCCAGTCGCGCCTCCCAAAGTTGGGGCGTGACAAACTTGGTATTAGAGCCTATGGTTTTAATGTGTCTTAGGATGTCTCGAAGCCGTGTCTAGTAGAGTCCTTCTTATCGGTGTGTTGTTGATCACATCTATAAGGTGGAGGCTATTTGGACATTTAGGAATTTAACCCTTCTTTGATATTCTGGATCGTGCGGTGAAACTGTTCCCTCTCTAATTAGTGCATTGTTCTATCTTTCAGTAAATGGCACCTAAGAAGAAAGTGAGATTTGGGAAGGAAGCCGATGTTAATGCCATTTCAGGAGTGGCTGATGAATCACTGCTTGTTACTATGGGTGAGGGTAGCTGCCCTGCTATCACTATGCCTGATGCTTTTATTCCAGAGCAGACTACCCTAGTTCCAACACCCGTGGAGGGTACTACTATCCCTCCCATTTATACTCTTATTCCACCTCCAGCCCCAGCTTCCGATTCTGGTATTTCTGATGGGGATTTTAGGGGAGCTATTCAGATTTTGACTCAGTTGGTGGCCTCTCAGGCCTAGAGGGCAAATGTTGCACCCAGTTCATCCAGCCAGCCAGGGGATTCTACTAGTTCCAGGGTAAACAGATTCCTTCAGTTAGACCCTCCGGTATTCACAGGTGCCAATCCAGAAGAAGACCCTCAGGACTTTATTGATGAGGTGCACAAGTCCCTCAGGGTAATGCGTGCGACTGAGACAGAGGGAGTAGAGTTGGCTACCTACCATCTGAAAGGGGTGGCCTATTCATGGTTTGAGTTGTGGGAGGATTCCCGAGAGGAGGGGCACCCTCCGGCGAGGTGGAGCGAGTTTGTTGATGCTTTCATTGATCATTTTCTGCCCGCTGAGACAAGGGCAGCCCGGGCAGCAGATTTTGAAAATTTGAGGCAAGGTAACAGAAGTGTGTGGGAGTACCACATGGAGTTTTATCGCTTGTCCAAGTATGTTATTCATATGTTGCCCACCATGGAGGCTAGAGTGCGTCGGTTTGTTTAGGGTCTCAATCATTTGACTATTAATGAGGCTTTTACAGCAGCATTGAATTCTGACATGAATTATGGGAAGATGGTAGCGTTTGCTCAGGCCACAAAGAACCGTAAGTTGAAGAACAGAATGGAGAGAGAGGGTAACAGCAAGGCCCGGTCTACAGGCAACATAGGAGAGTCACTAGGTGGGGGAAAATCAGCTTTTAAGGGAGGATCATCAGGGCTTTCCCAGTCTGTTGCACAGTCTTCAGCCAGTGCACCACCATTAGGGCCCAGCCAGCAGTACTGAAGTCATTTCAGGACTGGTCAGGGCAACAGGGGATCCCACCAGCGAGGTCGGTCAGGAGAGAGGTTCCAGCATCAGTAGAGGTCCCCGTGCCCCAGGTGCAGGAAGATGCACTCGGGGATTTGCTATATGGAGTTGCCTATATGCTATGGATGTGGGATGAGGGGCCATATTTAGAGACATTGTCATGTATCTCGCCAGGGAGCAGGTAGGGGCACAACTCAGCCTTCCAGTCCAACAGCTGCTACATCTTCAGCCCCATCTCCAGCTCGAGGTGCCCCAGCACACATAGGGCGTGGTGCATCTAGGGGTGGTGCGTAAAGTTCAGGAGGTCCCAGCCGATTCTATGCTATGAGTGGTCGCCAGACTGTAGAGGCTTCTCCAAATGTGGTTACCGGTATTCTGACAGTCCAATCTCATGATGTGTATGCACTTATTGACCCCGGTTCCACCTTATCCTATGTTACCCCATTTGTTGCTATGGAATTTGGGATAGAACCGGAGCAGCTTCATGAACCATTCTTGGTATCTACCCCGGTTGGTGAGTCAATTTTGGATGCTCGAGTTTATAGGAGTTGTATTGCTGCAGTGCGGGGTAGGGATACCACGACCGATCTTATCGAGTTAGGGATGGTCGACTTTGATGTAATAATGGGAATGGATTGGCTTTATTCTTGCTTTGCTAAACTTGACTGTCGGACTAGAACTATTAGGCTTGAATTCCCCGATGAGCCCGTTATTGAATGGAAGGGTGATAATGTAGTGCCTGGAGGTCGGTTTATTTCCTACCTTAAGGCCGCAAAGATGATCAAGAAGAGGTGTATCTATCATCTAGTTCGGGTTACGGATGTCGATGTCGAGGCGCTTAGACTTGAGTTTGTACCGGTTGTGAATTAATTCCCGGACGTCTTTCCAGATGAGCTCCCTGGGATTCCCCCAGATAGGGAGATTGACTTTGGTATCGATGTGATGCCAGGCACGCAGCCTATATCAATTCCACCTTATAGAATGGCATTGGCAGAATTGAAAGAGCTAAACGAGCAATTGAAGGATTTGTTAGAGAAGGGTTTCATCCGGCCGAGTGTGTCTCCATGAGATGCACCGGTCTTGTTTGTGAGAAAGAAAGACGGATCGCTGCAGATGTGTATTGACTACCGGCAACTCAACAAAGTCACAATCAAAAACAAATATCCTCTGCCAAGAATTGATGACTTGTTTGATCAATTGCAGGGTACTACGTTTTTCTCAAATATTGACTTGCGGTCCGGGTATCATCAATTAAGATAAGGGAGCAGGATATTCCAAAAAATAGCCTTCAGAACTCGATATGGGCACTTCGAATTTATGGTGATGTCTTTTAGGCTAACAAATGCCCCCGCAGCTTTCATGGACTTTATGAATCGAGTCTTCAAGCCCTTTCTAGACTCCTTTGTGATAGTGTTCATTGACGACATTCTGGTATATTCCCAAAGTTGAGAGGACCATGCTGACCATCTTAGGGCAGTTCTACAGACTCTTCAGCAACATCAATTGTATGCAAAATTTTCAAAATGTGAATTTTGGCTTGAATCTGTCGCATTCTTGGGTCATGTCATTTCTAGGGAAGGAATTATGGTTCATCCTCAAAAGGTTGCAGCAGTGAAGGATTGGCCTAGACCTACCACTCCAACCGAGATCCGCAGTTTCTTAGGTTTAGATGGGTACTACAGGAAGTTTGTGGAGGGATTTTCTACTCTTGCCTCTCCATTGACTAAATTGACGTAGAAAACAGTTAAATTCCAATGGTCTGATGCTTGTGAAAAGAGTTTCCAAGAATTGAAATCAAGATTGACAACAACACCGGTATTAGCCCTGCCAGAGGGTACAGACGGATTTGTGGTGTATTGCGATGCTTCAAGGATCGAGCTTAGGTGTGTGTTGATGCAACACGATAATGTTATAGCCTATGCTTCCAGGAAACTCAAGAATCATGAGAAGAACTATCCAACCCATGACCTAGAGCTGGCAGCAGTGGTGTTTGCGCTAAAGATTTGGCGACATTATTTGTATGGGGTCCATGTGGATGTATTTACGGATCATAAGAGCCTTCAATATATTTTCAAGCAGAAAGAGTTGAATCTAAGGCAAAGAAGATGTCTAGAGTTACTCAAGGACTATGACATCGACATTCTCTATCACCCAGGAAAGGCTAATGTCGTGGCAGATGCACTTAGTCAAAAATCTATGAGGAGTCTGGCTCATTTGGGGGCATATCAGAGGTCGTTAGCCAGGGAGGTTTACCAGTTGGCCAGTTTGGGAGTTCGCCTTGCGGACTCTAGTGAAGGAGGGGTAATTATACAAAATAGGGCTGAATCATCGCTTGTAGTGGAGGTGAAGGAAAAGCAATTCAACGATCTATTGTTAGCACAATTGAAAGAGGGGATTCACAAACAATACCACAGCTTTTTCCTTTGGCATGAATGATGGTACTTTACGGTACCAAGACCGCCTATGTGTTCCTGATATCGACGGTCTTCGGGAAAGGATCATGGCAGAAGCTCACACATCAAGGTATTCCGTGCACCTCGGTTCTACAAAAATGTATCATGATCTCAAGGAAATTTATTGGTGGAACAACATGAAGAGGGATGTGGCGAATTTTGTAGCAAAATGTCCAAATTGTCAACAAGTGAAGGCCGAACATCAAAGGCCTGGTGGATTGACTCAAAGCATAGAAATTCCAATGTGGAAATGGGAGATAATCAATACGGATTTTGTAGTAGGTCTGTCACGCACTCCGCGCAGGTTCGACTCAATTTGGGTGATCGTTGACCGACTCACAAAATTAGTGCACTTCTTGCCAGTTAACTCTACCGACACAGCGGAACAGTATGCTCAGTTATATATCAAATAAATAGTCAAGTTGCATGGCACTCAAGTCTCAATCATTTCAGATCGAGGGGCTCAGTTCACGGCCAACTTTTGGAAGATGTTTCAGCAAGGTTTGGGTACGCAGGTAAACCTTAGCACAACTTTTCATCCACAAACCGATGGGGAAAGCAAAGCGGACTATTCAGACACTTGAAGACATGTTGTGTGCTTGTACTATTGATTTCAAGGTTAGTTGGGATGACCATTTGCCACTCATAGAATTTGCTTACAACAACAGCTTCCATGCTAGTATCCAGATGGCACCATTCGAGGCACTATATGGTAGGAGATGCAGGTCTCCCATTGGGTGGTTCGAGGTTGGAGAAGCAGAATTGATAGGGCCGGACCTCGTGTATCAGGCCATGGAGAAAGCCAAGATTATTAAGGAGAGATTGAAAACTGCTCAGAGTCGCCAAAAGTCTTATTCGGACATTCGTCACAGAGATTTGGAGTTCAAAGAAGATGATTGGGTATTTTTGAAGGTTTCCCCCATGAAGGGCATCATACGATTCGGGAAGAAAGGGAAATTAAGTCCAAGGTATGTCGGACCATACAAAATCATTCAGAGGATAGGTCAAGTGGCATACAAGATCGAAATGCTACCCGAGATGTCGATGGTACATCCGGTTTTCCATGTGTCTATGTTGAAGAAGGTAGTGGGAGATCCGTCCATTATCATGCCAATTGAAGCTATTGAGGTTAATGAAGAGCTATCTTATGAAGAAATCCCAGTTGCCATTCTTGATAGGCAAGTCCGAAAATTGAGAAATAAGGAAATTGCCTTTGTAAAAGTGTTATGGCGAAACCAGTAGGTGGAGGAAGCCACTTGGGAAGCCGAGGAAGAAATGAGAAAGAAGTACCCACATTTGTTTGAATAGGTATGTAATAGCTTTTATGCATTTGGTTCCTATAAACTCTTATCTTTAGATTTGATCTATGTTAAACTATTCCATTTTGGTTATGTATGTTGCCCATGCGGCCATGGTTGGTGTTGAACAAGTTATGTTATGTCTATGGAACATTTATATTCTGTTGGGATGTGTATCTGGGGCCCTCTGACAGGTGGATAGTCCTAGTTACAAAGGAAACTCTGCCGAAATTTTCGAAAATTTAAAGAGTTAGCCAAATTCGGGCTGTTGATATATTCCATAATGTGAAAAAGCAAAGGTTACATAAGGATGAATAATGAGTGAACCTTGATCCTCATTTGAGGACGAATGATCCTAAGGGGGGGAGGATGTAAGGCCCCAGAATTTTTTTCCAAGTAACTTAAGATTTCATCGTGCCAAGGTAGGCTAATTATTTTATTTTGTATGCAAATGAGGATTCATGATATAATGGGTATCAATTGGATATGTTAATAAGCATATAATTCATATTAGAGGTGAATTGGGGTCTAAGGAGAGGCCTAAGTCTAAGCCAAGTTGGAAAATTTCATATTAGACAAAAGTTGTAAATGAGTGCGCACAAGACCTCACTTTAAACAAACATATCTCCAGTTATATAAGGAATTGTGTGATGAACAACCTATAATATTAAAGCCCTTTGAGTCTAGTTTCCAACTCAAGAAACCGTTCATCATTTAAAAGTGTATACAGAAAGTTATGACCATTTTACTGAGCTTGTGTCACTAGCGCGCCCAGGTGCGCGATCGCGCTAGTGGACGCACATATTGCGAAACTTTCTGCCTTCATCGCGCTACTTTAGCGCGACCAGGTGCACGATCGTGCTAGTGGAAGGCTTTTAAATACACCTAAGGACTGGAAATAAGAGAATTTGAGACATTTCTCAAGCTTAGGGCTTCTTCTTCACCTCCAACTCGACCAAGGCATCCAATTGCACACCTAAGGTGAGTTTTTAAGTGTGTTTTCATGGTGATTTCACTTCTCAATCACTAGTTACAACATGATTTTGATTGGATTTCATAGGATTTCTTCAAAATCTCAAGAACACCCCAAAGTTGTCTTTCAAGATTTGGTCTACAAGAGATAATCCTACACCTTACACTTACATATATAGAGTTATTATGGAAATATGAGTATGGATTAAGTATTGTAACTCATGGGATGGTGATTGAAAGCCATAGGTGCCTAACCTAGGTTGTGTTGGTATGTAGAGATTGTGAGATGGGTTATTGAGGTATGATTCTTGGGGTAATAGTATTATGTATACATGCATGTACAAATTAGGTTTGTGGGAAGATTGATAAATATAAATAAGTAAAGATTGGGTTGGGGAATTAAGTAAGTCTTGTAAAAGAGATTTAAAATCAAGATGCTCAACTAGTGTTTGATAAAATGCTCAAATGAGCTGAAACCATGAATACCTTCCTAATTTGTGTTCAATTTTGTTATGTCTCAAGTAGATTGGGAATGCTAGAATTTCCGAAACGTCGTAGTAACTTAAGGAAAGCTTAAACAAGGTATGTATGGCTAAAATCCCCTTTTATTAGAAATTGATCTCTGTTGGTATTTACGAAAGTGTGGTAAGATTTGAATTGGTTAATGTATTGGTTGTTATTGCGCGTTAACTGATTTGCAATTATCTACACCTATATGTGAAGGATGTACCTCAATGTGAGTAATGTACCATTCTTGTCAATTAGATAAGTATGAAGAATACAATTTATGTGTTGAAATGCTTAGGCTATAAACCAAGATTGAAACTGAGAATTATTCATGACAGCTTTGTGCTCACTTACATGTGCTTGCAACTTAAATTACCTTTGTATATGCCTATGATTACAACTTGCAAAATGCATATTAATAATGGAAGATTAAGTGGTAATGGGGGCCCTAAGTGCCAAGGACTTGACATGATATGCATGAAATAAAGATTAAGATGTGATGATTAATGAGAAAGGAACAACGCCTAGGTAAGGCGGCCTAGCCGATCGGGTCGTGATCGGACACCATGCCGCACACATGGTGGTAATGTGCTGTTATTGACTTCCGGATAAGGGAAATGAAAAAGTGATTGAGATATATACCTCCAATGAGGTAACCTAGCCGGTCGGGTCGTGATTGGACTCCGCTCAAGATAGCAGTGGTATTGAGAACAGTGATGAAGATATGAAAGAAATGCCCCAAGCTAAGTTTTGGAAATTATACGAAGGATTGTATGAATTGCATATTTGATTTACTCATGTTATTTACTTGTACTTGCTTGATAGTTCTTTCTATTAAAATGGTGTTTAGTTATACATACTAGTGCTATTCGATGGCACTAACGTCCCTTTTGCTGGGGGCGCTACATTTTTTTTAATGAATGTAGGTGGCTCCATTGCGGATAGTGCCGATCGCACGTAGAGAAGTACCTTCTTCTCAAGATCTTGGTGAGCCCCCTTCTCCTTAAAGGGGCTACATTGCATATCTTCTTATTTTGGACTTTCACTTTTGAGGTATAGCCGGGGCCTTGTTGCCGGCATTGTTATCACGTTTTTGCATCCTTAGAGGCTCCGTAGACGTTTGTGTGGGTTATGTATGGGTATTGGATAGGTCAATGGACCATGTTGTAACCTTGTACTCTTGCTTTCTTCTACATTGTAATTGTATGGGAACTTGGAAACTTAACTACGGTTTAAGGTTGGGATATAAAATGAACTAACCGTGTTTAATGTACTATCTTTCCTAGTTTAAATAAAGGTAAGTATGGCTTCCTTATTCCTATCGAGTTGGGTAGATAATGGTTGACAAGGCTTGCTCAGTTGGGTTCACTCGATTGAGCGCCGGTCGTGCCTCCTAAAGTTGGGGCGTGACAAAAGCTTTTCTATACAAGCTGTGAGCCGAGGAGCATGCCTCAACAATTGGTCCATTAGAAGAACCAGGGCCCGGAAAGCTTCGGGGTGGCAAGGCTAAACGAAGCACCATGCATTACCTTTATTTTTCGCTAATTGACTTTCTTGCCGCATTTTTAATATTGAAATAAGAGCTCTAATGTTCAAAAAAATTATGAAATTTACCAAAGCATTTCAGTTTCTTATAAATTTTACTCTTATTACTTTTTATCATTTACTTTATTTAAACAGCATTACTATTACTTAACTTGATGAACCGACGATTGTGACATGCGACAAGACAACGCAACAAATGGATATAGACTCAGAAGAAGATGATATACCAGAAGAGGTTGTTAAAGAGGTTGAGGATTTTGAGAACAGACCTAAGTCTAACCTGGACGAAACTGAGACTGTCAACCTGGGAGATGTAGAAAATGTCAAAGAAACACGAATCAGCATTCATCTGTCACCATCAGAAAAGAAAGAGTACACAGAATTTCTAAGGGAATATGAGGACATATTCGCCTGGTCTTATGATGACATGACTGGTCTCAGTACATCTATTGTAGCTCACAAACTGCCAACCGATCTGACATGTCCACCAGTAAAATAGAAGCTCAGGAAGTTCAAACCTGACATGAGTTTGAAAATCAAGGAAGAAGTCACCAAGCAAGTCAAAGCCAAGGTTCTCAAGGTAGTAGAGTATCCAACATGGTTAGCCAATATTGTGCCAGTGCCGAAGAAGGACGGGAAAGTTAGAGTCTGTGTCGACTACCGGGATCTCAACTGGGCCACTCCGAAAGACTATTTCCCCTTGCCGAACATATGCATTCTAATTGACAACTGTGCCAAACATGAACTGCAGTCGTTCGTTGATTGTTTTGTTGGGTATCATCAGTTATGGATGGATGAGGAAGACGCGGAGAAAATGGCTTTCATTACGCCGTGGGGGATGTATTGTTGCAACATGATGTCGTTCGGGTTAAAGAATGCTGGGGCCACCTACATGAGTGCCATGACTGCTATTTTCCATGACATTATACACAAAGAAATCGAGGTATATGTAGACGACGTCATCATCAAATCCAAGAGAGCCAATGACCACATTGAAGATCTGAGGAAGTTCTTTAACAGACTAAGAAGGTACAACTTGAAGCTGAATCCCGCCAAATGTGCATTCGGGATTCTTGCCGGAAATCTACTTGGGTTCATTGTGAGTCGTCGAGGAATAAAACTGGATCCGTCAAAGGTCAAAGCCATCCAAGAATTGCCACCACCAAAGAACAATAAAGAGGTTATGAGTTTCTTGGGAAGACTTAACTACATCAGCCGGTTCATAGCTCAATCCACTGTCATTTGTGAGACAATCTTTAAGATGTTGAAGAAGGATGGCGCTACCAAATGGACTTATGATTATTAGAAAGCCTTCGACAGAATCAAGGAATACCTATAAACACCGCCAGTTTTGGTCCCGTCCGAGCCAGGTAGACCCCTATTACTCTACCTCGCAGTATTGGATGGAGCTTTCAGTTGTGTTCTAGGGCAGCATGATGAAACGGGAAGAAAGGAGCAGGCCATCTATTATCTCAACAATAAGTTCACCCCGTACGAGGCCCGATATTCTCAATTGGAATGCACCTGTTGTACTCTGACTTGGGTAGCTCAGAAGTTGAGACACTATTTCTGTGCCTATACCGCTTACCTCATATCAAGGATGGATCTTTTGAAGTACATATTTCAGAAGCCCATGCCCACTGGCAAGATAGCCAAGTGGCAGATCCTACTGAGTGAATTCGACATTGTTTACGTAACTCATAAGGCAATCAAAGGACAAGCACTGGCAGATCATCTTGCTAAAAATCCAGTGGATGGAGAATACGAGCCTCTAAAGACATATTTTCCTGATAAAGAGGTATCTTTCGTGGGGGAAGATATTGCAGAACCCTATGATGGTTGGAGAATGTTTTTCAACGGAGCAGCAAACTTCAAAGGAATTGGCATAGGAGCGGTCCTAGTATCAGAAATCGGCCAGCATTATCTGGTGTCTGCCAAGCTCAGGTTCCCCTGCACCAACAACATGGCTGAGTACGAAGCCTGCATCTTACGGCTCAAGATGGCCTTTGACATGAACATTCAGCAATTGCTAGTGATCGGAGATTCAGACCTGCTTATACATCAGGTCTGAGAAGAATGGGCAACCAAGAACTCCAAGATACTCCCTTATCTGCATCATGTACAGGAATTGAGGAAGAGGCACAAAGACAGAGTTCCAACATGTTCCCAGAGTTCAGAATGAGTTTCCCGATGCATTGGCTACCCTATCATCCATGATACAGCACCCAGACAAGAACTTCGTTGATCCTTTTCTAGTAAAGATCTATGATCAGCCAGCTTACTGCACTCATGCAGAAGAAGAAGCGGACGGAAAACCTTGGTTTCATGATATCAAGGAATATTTGACGAAAGGAGAATATCCAGAACTCGCAAATCCTACTCAGAAACGCACACTTCAGAGATTATCTAACAACTTCTTTCATAGCGGAGGAATCCTGTATAGGAGGACTCCTGATTTGGGGTTATTAAGGTGTGTCGACGCAAAGGAAGCATCCAGGCTATTGGAGGAAATTCATGCAGGGACATGCGGTCCGCATATGAACGGATTTGTCTTAGCCAAGAAAGTACTCTGAGCTGGTTATTTTTGTATGACTATGGAAACGAACTACATACAGTATGTTCGAAAATGCCATCGCTGTCAGATACATGCAGACATTATAAAGGTGCCTCCAAATAAGCTTACTACAACAAGCTCGCCATGGTCGTTCGTTGCTTGGGGAATGGATGTTATCGGACCAATCGAGCATGCCGCATCAAACAGGCACAGGTTCATTCTGGTGGCAATTGATTATTTCACCAAATGGGTTGAATCAGCATCACACAAAACAGTGACTAAGAAAGTGGTAGTAGATTTTGTCCGCGAGCGTATTGTATGTCGGTTCGGAATTCCGGAGTCAATCATCACTAATAATGGTTCAAATCTTAACAGCGACCTGATGAAATCCATGTGTGAAACATTCAAGATCAAACACAAGAAATCTACAGCTTACAGAACTCAGATGAACGGAGCTATAGAAGCCGCCAATAAGAATATCAAGAAAATACTGAGGAAGATGATAAAAAAGCATAAGCAGTGGCACGAGAAGTTATCATTTGCCTTATTGGGATACCGCACCACAGTCTGCACATCAACCGGGGCAACTCCCTATATGTTGGTTTATGGTACAGAAGCAGTCATTCCCACCGAGGTAGAAATTCCCTCCTTAAGAATCATACAAGAAGCCAAACTTGACGATGCAGAGTGGGTAGAGAGTCGCTACGAGCAGCTAGCTCTTATAGACGGAAAGAGAATGAATGCAGTTTGCCACGGTCAGCTCTATCAGAACAGAATGTCCAGAGCCTTCAACAAAAGAGTCAAGTCGAGATAGTTTACACTGGGGCAGCTGGTGTTAAAGAAGATTTTCCCACATCAAGAGGAAGCCAAAGGGAAGTTCTCTCCCAATTGGTAGGGACCATACATGGTTCACCGGGTCCTCACCGGAGGAGCCCTCATACTTGCAGAAATGGACGGTGAAGTTTGGCTGAAGCCAATCAATTCAGATGCAGTGAAGCGATACTATGTGTAACTTTTATGCTTTCCTCATATGATGTAATTTGAACTATGCCTGACCTGATTCCCATTTAAGAGGGGATACATAGGTAGTCCTATGGGTTTGGTCATAATTTAATAAAATTTTCATTTCCCCTAGCTATTGGAAATGGGGCAGAATTTTGAGGAGGACCCTCAAAATTCCGAAGTAATTTCAGCCATTCGACGCAAGCAGCCGTCAGAAGCAGCAACCCAGTAAACTGGGGCAGAATTTTGAGGAGGACCCTCGAAATTTCGGAGCGAGAGAAGTTGCAATATCTTGGACCACGTCGCAGTCGTCGGTTCATCTAATAAAAGTATTCTTAATTATGTATTTATTGTCACTAAATCATGCATGTCTGTTACCAAAATTGCTTCGTTTAGTAGCGCTACCCCAATGATACGCCCAATATCATCGGAACGGAGCCGAGCAGGTCAAGCAGAGCCAGCGGGAATACGAACTAACCTCCCTTATTTACAAAACTCATGATTTTTCTTTGAACGCAGGCACTTGAATTGCAAAATCATAAAATATACTATACACTCATGAAGCTCACATTGCTCAGGAATATAACTCTCAGAACCATTGCACCTACTCACAGTTGCTATCCGCACACAGTGCTCCCAGCAGACACAGTATCCCCAGCAGTCGCAATATCTCGATCCGCTATCAGCTAAGAAAATTCTATCATCATTTTGCCCTTTTACTCCTTGCATAAGGCTACCTTTATGCCTTCCGAGACTAAGCATTGTCTCCATCTGCATTTACCTGCATTGCATAAGGCTACCTTTTTGCCTTCCGAGACTAAGCATTGTCTTTATCTGCATTTCCCTGCATTGCATAAGGCTACCTTTCTGCCTTCCGAGACTAAGCATTGTCTCAATCTGCATTTCCCTGCATTGCATAAGGCTACATTTCTGCCTTCCGAGACTAAGGTCTGTCTCCATCTGCATTCCTGCATTACATAAGGCTACATTTCTGCCTTCTAAGACTAAGCATTGTCTCTATCTACATTTCCTTGCATTGCATAAGGCTACCTTTCTGCCTTCCGAGACTAAGCATTGTCTCCATCTGCATTTCCCTGCATTTCATAAGGCTACCTTTCTACCTTCCGAGACTAAGCTCTATCTTCATCTGCATTCCTGCATTGCATAAGTCTACCTTTCTGCCTTCCGAGGTTAAGCTCTACCTCCATCTGCATTTCCCTGCATTGCATAAGACTGCCTTTCTACCTTCCGAGACTAAGCTCTATCTCCATCTGCAGTTCTCCGCATTGCATAAGGCTACCTTTCTGCCTTCCTAGACTAAGCTCTGTCTCCATCCTGCATGGTTGAAATATCGCCACTTTATCACTCTTGCATCGGCTGAAATATTGCCACCTTTTATTGACGTCTTGCATCGGCTGAAATATTTCCACCTTCTGCATTTCATGGGCTGAAAGATCGCCAAATTTTCCAAAGGCGTCATTATTCGGAGGCACCATTTGCATATCCCGAGAATGCCATGCCATGGCCTGAGGACCCCATTTTATCTTTTGCATATCATTATTCAAAGGCATCATAGTTCGGAGGCATCATTCTCATAGCCCAACAACATCATTTCATAGCTTGCGAATCCTTTATCATACGCTTCATGTCCCAGGACGTCATAGTCCGAGGACGTCATCCCAACCGCCCGAAGACAGCATTCATGGTCCAATGGGAACTTGCATCACGTTTAAATTTATGCACAATATATGCTCATTTGCAGGTAAACTAGCTAGCAACGCCTGTCTCAGCAGGGGCGATATCGTTCCAGTTCCCGCAGCTTATTAGACTCTGACCATCCTTCTCAACCCGAACATCGCGTCCGCTTTTTGAAATCTCCATCGGTATATTCCGCCAATGGATCTGGAACTACATATGGCCTGATTCTTATAAGACCAGGGATATGTAGGCAGCTCAGGAATCAAAGCTCGGTCAAAATTCTTCAAATCATTTCATTCGGTCAAAATTGATCATCATATCTTTACCCGGCAACTCTTTCATCCTTCCCAGGTAAAGAGGGCAAGCTGTTGATACCCAATTTTTTCCAATGTATTTGTTATATAAAATACTTTCAAAATAGCATGTACATGCATATATAAGCATGCCTAAGAGTTTTAGTATTTTTTTCCTAATTTTTAAAGATTTTTAAAATCAATTTATTATCTATTTTAGCAGTACAAAATCCATAATTATTCCCAAAATTATCAATTTTGGTGAATAATTTATTTTATTCCCATATTTATACCAAAATATAGTTAATATAATTTTTGTATATTTTTACAAATTTATTTGGTATTTAAAAGACTAAATTGCATATAATTGCAATTATAGCCTATTTTAAGATTAATAGCATTTCTATAATTGTAAAATTGGTTTCAATATTTTTAAATTAATATTTATGCATTATTAGTTGGGTCAGTACTATTAATTTGTTTTTAAAGTCTTTTTTCACTATTTTTATAAAATAAAAGAGAAAATTGACTATTTAACATTTAGCCTATTTCTATTTCAATTACAGCCCTATTTCATTTTCAATTTTATCCCTTAAATTGACCCAATCCTAACCCCAATCGGACCAGCCCAATTCCAATTTTAACCCGACCCCTTGACCCATTTTCAGACCCGCCCGGCCTCCCCTTTAATCATGGTCGTTGATCATTTTGATCAACAGCCGTGATTCGTTCTTTCCTTTTATAATTCCCATACCCCCTAACCCTAACTCATTTGTATCAAAGACACTGCCTTTGAACTCTTTTCATCTCCCAAATCCTCTCTAGCCCTCCCCGAAACCCTAATCGATTCCCACCTACTTCTATCATGTTTCCACCGGAATCCATGTCATTCCTGGCCATGGATGGCCTGTGCTCACTCTCTCTCACCGTTAACCTAAGCCACTCGAGGTTTGAAGGCCGATTTCAATGGCTCCCTTTAGATCTGTCTCAGATCTGTAAGATCTATGGCCTCTCCGGCCATTTTTTGGCGTATTCGAGCAATATGAGTCTCTTCGACTCAGGATCCGACATTCCTCAAGACCTTATCATTCTAGGGTCTTCTCTACTGTTTTTAAGCCATCTAAGGTTCTATACTTACTTATTTTTTCTTAGATATGTGCCATGCCTTGTCTTTACTTGACGTTTTAAGATTTTCCCCAAAATTTCAAAATCGTTCAAATTCGATTTTTAGGGTTTCTGGAAAGTTTCTTTAAATGTTTTCTAACTCCTTGGTTCTCTCTTTATGTGTGTTTATACTCGTATGTTTATTTCTTATTATGCTCGAGTTTGCTCTCTTTTGTTTCTTCTCTGATTATGAAAGACCTTTCTGTTATTTTTGTCACTCTCATGCTCACATGTTAACTCAGTTTGTTGTTCCTCATTCCTTGCTATATGTGTTTAAGTTTGAGCTCTTTGATTTTGTTTTACCTTACTAAATTTTGTTGATGTTCCTGCTAGCCATGTTTTTACCTGCTTTGTTTAAAACTTGCAGCCTCTCTTTCTTCTGAATTCGTTTGTGTACATTTGCCTCTCACAAGCCTTTGAAAGGGGCTTCTAAGCCTCTCTCAATGACTTTGATTTCTCACCTCTAATTCTATTTGAAACCCTAAAGATTTAGGGATTTTCTTTGATATGTGGCATTAGGGTTCCACTTTGGGACCCTAGGTTTGCAGACTCACTATGAGCCTGTAATCGAACTTGAATCCTTTTGTTTGTGACTCAGAAACTTTCAATAACTCTTTTCTAGAGTCAACGACTCTTTTGTTTGATTTAGGTGCTTTATATATGAGAAAAACTCCTCTTTCAAAAGGTTTTCACAACCAAGTGATTGATTCTGAAATCCCTTTAATAAGGCTAATGATTCATTACTGATTTCTTTTGATTGAACCTCTTTTACCCTACTGACTGTTTATTTTGATCTTTTTGTGTAGAAATTCTATGCTTGTGATGTTTTCCATAAATACATGGTCTCGTGTATTCCTTCTGTAATTCTTTACCAGTGTTTGAATCATTTCTATACTTATATGATTCTTTCCTTTATTACCTTGATTCCTTGTGATTAGAATTGGATCCGGGATCCTCTTGATTGATTTTCGAACTGATGCCCTATTTTTACTTTGTAAATACACTATTATTACAACTTTCCTTAATTACTCACTATGTATTTGACCTTGTTTATGCACTCTGTGGTTTCTCTGCCCTAATCATCCCTATTGAACTAATTTATTTCCTTACTCTGTCTTGACTAACCGTTTGAACTAGACTCCTTAATTAAAGGATTCCAGTTGTCTTAATTGACACTAATTGATTGTTATTTCCATGTTTGTGCATCTTTTGCCTATGTATTACTTGTTTTCAAAACTATATAAAGACCTAGTCTTTCCTCTTTACACACACTGATATACACACGAACAAAAACACTTCTGATTCTTATTGTCTTGCAATACTGTTTGAATTCAATACTTGTCTTTGCTTGGAGATCTTTTGGAACTACTTTGTTTGCAACTTGGCTCTCTCAAGGCTACTATTTTCTTACTTATTTTCCTTTGAAACTGGTATGTCTTTCATTTAATTTTCTGCCTCACCCCTATGTGTTCACTCTACAATTTCAAACTTTTTGTTTACTTTACTGCTCATGTTCAGTAATTTATGCTAAATATTTTTCTTCCTTGCTTCTGTTTCTGTTATGAATCCCTACTATTATTCCCTTCTATATTCCTGAGTTAAGGTCTTGGCCTGACAGTATCCTAATTACTGCCTATGCCATAACCTAATCCACAATGGATCCTAACTCTTAATGTTTTGCTAGCAGGTTGGTCAGGGGGTGTGCCAGCATTCCAATTGCTGGGCATGACCACCAGCCTGCCATGTCTCTCCCTGATTCCTTTCCCCCTATGCACTTACACTTATTCTTAGACTCGTAAGTTCTGCCCCTCTCTTATGAGCCTTGCTTTGGGACCTTGAGTTCCCTCTGAACTTGGACATCTGAGGGCTGGCATTTTCATACTGCACTATGTTCTTAATTCTGCAATGTTTTGGGGTGTAAGCATTGCCTGGAGTCCCTTTGAGACTCTTGGGAACTTTGACATGCTCCAAATATGAGAAAGTCTTTTGGAAATCTGTTCGTGGAAGTTGGTTTATCTCATATTGTTGGACTTCGAGTCTGAATTAGGCTGTTTAGATGTAGCTGGAACTTCTGATGTAATTTTACTTATCTTTCTGATTCACTCGGGTCTGTAATAATTTGTAATAACTATGGGGTGTATAGTAAAAAATGGGGGGAGGATCTCTCATGTTATGCATATGTGGTAGATATCATGCTTTAGGTTCTATTTCTGCAATCACAACATTTTTTCATTTATATATCTGCATTTAGAAATTCTGCCTATAAGATTGTTTCATTATGCATTTAGAAATTCTGCCTATAAAATTGTTTCATCATGCATTTAGAAACCCTGCCTATAAGTCTTTATAACTTCTGCATTACTGCATTTAGAAAACATGCCTATAAGTCCTGCATTTCTGCATTTTAGAAAGCATGCTTATAAGATCTGCATCTTAGAGATTATGCCTATAGGTTCTTCATATAGAAAACATGCCTATAAGTTTTTCTGCACTTCTGCATATACCTGTCGTTAGACAAACAATCTTAGGCTTAATAATAACCAATCCATTCTAGATATCATGTCTATAGGGTTCTCGCATTTATGTAACTTTTTTTAAACCAATGACACTTAGAGATCATGCCTATAGGAATGAATCAACTGAACCAGTCCCATTTTGAATCTAAAACCAGTCTTAAAGTCTACATATCCTTTTTTTATAAAACCAGCAAACTTTTTCCTTAAAAGCAATATAGCTCTATTAGATGTCATGCCTATAGGCCTCACTTAGGCAAACTATTAGGTGATTAATTAACTATGTCAGTCTTTGATAACTGCATCTAGACAAGGCTAATTCGGACTCCTCATCTGAGAAATATGTGATGAATCAGCCTATCCTACGTTTTAATTTAATTCAGACCATAACCAGTACTTGTAAGTCATGCTAAATAATTTGTTGCTTTGAATGAGGAGGCCTACTTGAGCCTTAAATGCTATTTGTTCCCCCTTTAACTGCTATTTGTTATTGCTTGTCGCCGAGATTTTTATCCTTTTTTGAAAACTCTGGAAAAGCCCCAACTCCCTCCCCTTTAGGATTAGTAGTCTCAATGCCTCTGAGGCTGATAGGATTGGGGCGGGTACTAGCATACAATAAGTAACGATATCATTTCGTGCTTTAATACCTTAACGGGGTGGGAACGGTAGATATGGATATGATGACCGGTGCGCTAATACCACGTGTAACCCCTCTTTTGAGGAGTGATTACCGGGTATTGCATTGATGTGATCCATATTGTTTGTAAACCTAGAACCCCCTTTCTTTTTAACTTGTTTTATTGTCCGAACTATTTCCTTAAAATTTCTGCTTTCTTTATTCTCTTCAAACTCAATTTGCTTGCAATAATATGTGAAAATCCCCTTCTATTTGAGTCCCTTAATTGTTTATTTGATTATATGAAGTCACAATTGTAACATGGCCGGGAACCACACTAGTGAATCTTAAGGGGTGCCTAACACCTTCCCGTCGAGATAATTTCTAGCCCTTACCCAAACTCTGGTTCTTCAGACTCAAACCCTTCTTAGTGTCCTAATGCACTTAATTATTACGTGGCGACTCTTCAAGTTCCAAAACCCAATTCCCAAAAGGGAACGAGTTGTCCTCCTAAATGTCACAAGCCCGATTTTGCGAGAAAAAGGGGGCGCGACACCTGCCAGGCCAGATGTCGTTGCTTCAAATGCAGTGATCACAGGTATTGTCTCAGTGTGCCACAGAGATGCTACCACATTATTTGACTCTGGTTCTACTTATTCCTGTGTATCATCTTATTTTACTCGTTATTTGGATATGCCTCATGAGTCCTTAGTTTCACCTGTTCATGTATCTATGCAGGTGGGCGATACTATTGTTGTGGACCGTGTATATCGGTCGTGTGTAGTGCCTATTGGGGAATTTGAGACTAGAGTTGATCTCTTATTGCTTAGTATGTTTGATTTTGACATGATTTTGGGTATGGATTGATTGTATGTCAGGCTATTCTGGATTGTCGCGATAAGACCGTGATATTAGCGATGCCAAGATTTCCAATGATTGAGTGGAGAGATTCTTTAGAATGTTTCCTTTAGTGTGATTTCTTATCCGAAGTCCCAACGGATTGTTGGGAATGGGTGTTTGTCATATTTGGCCTTTGTGAGGGACGTTGGCGCTGATACTCCTATTATTGATTCTGTTCCGGTAGTGCGAGACTTTCCAGATGTTATCCTGCAGACCTGTCGGGCATACTACCCGACAGGGATATTGATTTTGGTATTGACTTGGTTCTAGGCACTCAGCCCGTTTCTATTTCTCCGTATCATATGGCACTACCAGAGTTGAAGGAATTGAAAGAACAGCTCCAGGAGCTACTTGATAGGGGGTTTATTAGGCCTAGTGTGTCTCCTTGGGGTATACCGGTTCTGTTTGTGAAAAAGAAGTATGGTACTATGCGGATGTGCATTGATTGTAGGCGGTTGAACAAAGTTACAATCAAAAACAAGTATCTGTTGCCGCGCATTGATGATCTATTTGACCAGCTTCAGGGAGTGAGGGTGTTCTCTAAGATTGATTTGAGGTCTGGGTATCACCAGTTGAAGATTCACAACTCGAATATTCTGAAGAAGACATTCATGACCCGCTATAGTCACTATGAGTTCCTTGTGATATCTTTCGGGCTGACCAAAGCAACATTCATGCATATGATGAACAATATATTTCAGCCATTTCTTGATTCGTTTGTCATAGTATTCATTGATAATATCTTGGTGTACTCACGTAGCCAGGATGAGTATGCCCAGTATTTAAGGATTGTACTACACTAGTCGAAAGAGGAGAAGCTTTATGCCAAGTTCTCCAAGTGTGAGTTTTGGCTTAGTTCAGTGGCGTTCTTGGGACACGTGGTGTCCAGTGAGTGGATTAAGGTGGATCCAAAGAAGATAGAGGCGATTCAGAGTTGACCTAGATCGTCTTCAGCTACTGAGATTCGGAGCTTTCTTGGCTTGGCCAGATATTATCATTGCTTTGTGGAGGGTTTCTCGTCCATTTCAACAATATTGACCAGGTTGACCCAGAAGGGTGCTTCATTTTGGTGGTCAAATGAGGGTGAGGAGAGCTTTCAGAAGCTCAAGACTTCCTTGACCACATCTCCTATTCTAGTTTTGCCTTCAGTGTCAAGCTCTTATGCAGTGTATTGTGGTGCTTCTTGGATTGGTATTGGGTGTGTCTTGATGCAGAAGGGTAGATCGATTGCTTATGCTTCACGCCAATTGAATCCCCATGAGAAGAACTACCTTGTTCATGATTTGGAGTTGGCAGCCATCACTCATGCATTGGAGATTTGGAGGCATTATCTCTACGGTGTGTCTTGTGAGGTATTTATGATCATCGAAGTCTCCAACACTTGTTCAAACAAAAGGATCTAAATTTGAGGCAATGGAGATGGTTGGAAAAGACTATGATATTACCATTTTATATCATCCCAGGAAGGCCAATGTGGTGGCCGATGCCTTAAGTAGAAAAGTGGTGAGTATGGGTAGCCTTGCATTTATTTATGTTGGTGAGAGACCGCTTGCATCAAATTTTCAAGCCTTGGCTAATCAGTTCATGAGGTTAGATGTTTTGGAGCCAAGTCAGGTTCTAGCTTGTGTGGTTTCTCGATCTTCCTTATATGATCGCATTAGAGAGCGTTAGTATGATGATCCCCATTTGCTTGTCCTTAAGGACACAGTTCAGCACGGTGATGCCAAGGAGGTTACTACTAGGGATGATGGGGTGTTGAGGATGCATGGTCGGATTTGTGTCCCCAGTGTGGATAAGCTACATGAGTTGATTCATGAGGAGGCCCACCATTCAGGATATTCCATTCATCCGGGTGCTATAAAGATGTATCAGGACTTGAGGCAGCACTATTGTTGGAGGGGGATGAAGAAGGACATAGTGGGGTTTGTAGCTCAGTGCCTAAACTGTCAGCAAGTGAAGTACGAGCATCAGAGACCAAGAGGATTGCTTTAGAGGATTAAGATTCCGGAGTGGAAATGGGAGCGATCACCATGGATTTCGTAGTTGGGCTCCCATGGACTTCTAGGAAGTTTGATGCTATTTGGGTGATTCTAGATCGGTTGACAGAGTTTGGGCATCTCATTCCTGTTGGCATTACTTATTCTTTGAAGCGGTTGGCAGAGATCTACATCTGCGAGATTGTTCGCCTTCATGGTGTGCTGGTGTCCATCATTTCAGATTATGGCACGCATTTTACATCATAGTTTTGGACAGAAGTGCAGCAAGAGTTAGGCACACGGGTTGAGTTGAGTACATCATTCCATTCTTAGACAGATGGACAGTCCAAGCGCACTATGTAGATATTGGAGGATATGTTATGCGTTTGTGTCATATATTTCGAGGGTTCTTGGGATCAGTTTCTGCCACTTCCGTAGTTTGCCTACAACAACAGCTACCAATTGAGAATTTAGATGGCTCGTTATGAGTCTTTGTATGGGAGACGGTGTCGGTCTTTGTTAGGCTGGTTTGATCCGGGCGAGGCTAGACTATTGGTACTGACTTGGTTTAGGATTCTTTGGATAGGGTTAAGTTGATTTAGGATCGGCTTCGCATGGTGAAGTCTACACAGAAGAGCTACGTCGATCGAAAGGTTTGCGATGTTACCTATATGGTGGATGAGAAGGTATTACTCACTCACCCATGAAGGGTGTTATAAGGTTCGGGAAGAAGGACAAGTTGATCCCTCGGTACATTGGCCCGTTTGAGTTGCTTGAGAGAATTGGAGAGGTGGCTCACCCCGCTTGCTTTTCCGCCTAGTCTATCGAGTGTTCATCTTGTGCTTCATGTTTTCATGTTCCGGAAGTATGTTGACGATCCATCTCATGTTTTGGATTTCAGCACGGTTTAGTTAGATGGTGATTTGACTTATGATGTGGAGCCGGTGGCCATTTTGGATCAACACGTTTAAAATATGAGGTCAAAGAACATAGCTTCAGTGAAGGTGCAAGGGAGAGGTCATCCAGTCGAGGAGGCTACTTGGGAGACCGAGCAGGAGATGCAGAGCATATATCCATGCCTATTTGAGACTCCAAATATGATTCTAGACCCGTTCGAGGATGAGCATTTGCTTACGAGGGGAGAATGTAACGACCCGGCCAGTCATTTTGAGTATTGTGGCCCCGTTCCCCCATTTATTGCTTATTCTATGCTCAATTGTTGTTATGTGACTTGTCGGGGTAGTTGATTTGGTTTTGGGGATGTTTCAGAAGAAATTGAGACACTTAGTCCCAAGGTTAGAAGCTTAAGTTGATAGAGTTGATCGGATGTTGACTTATGTGCAAATGACTCCCGAAAGGAGTTTTGATGGTTATGGTAGCTCCTTGTGGTGATTTTGGACTTATGAGTGTGCTAGGATATTTATTTGGAGGCTCGTAGGTGATTTTGGCTCGAAATGGTGATAATTGGAAAAAATAGAAGTTTGGAGAGTTGAGAGGTTTGATCGAAAGTTGACTTTGTGGTTACCAAGCGCGGATTTTGGTTCCAAAGTTTGAATAGGTTTGTTGTGTCAATTATGACTTATGTGCAAAATTTGAGGTTAATCGGAGTTGATTTGATAGGTTTCAGCATCGAATGTAGAAGTTAGAAGTTCGTAAGTTCATTAGGCTTGAAACGATGCACGATTTGTGGTTTTAGTATTGTTTGATGTGATTTGAGACTTCGAGCGAGTTCGTATGATGTTTTACGACTTGTTGGTATGTTTGGTTGAGGTCCCGGTAGCCTCGGATGTGATTCGGACCATGTTCGGCGCATTTTGAACCTTGGAGGAACTGCTGATTTCTACTACAGGTTTCCTTATATGTGATCACAAGTGGGATATCGCGATTGGGAAGGGTTGTTTGTCACTAATGGAATATTGTTCTATGCGATTGCAAGGTAAGGTCTACGATCGTGTTTCTTTGGTAGTTAATGTATCGCGAACACATAGGCTTAGTCGCGTCCGCGTAGAAGAAAGAGAAGGTTGGGGTCACACGCATTTGTGGGATTCCACGTTCGCGGAGAGTAAATTGGGCAGCTTGTGAATTTGTGCTTCGCGATCACAAAGCAGTTCTCGCGATACCGAAGAAGGGTCATTTAGGCATATTATAGCCGATCTGGTACATCAATACATGTTCCTATGCCCATTCCAATCTTGTCTAACTTTGCTATCTCCCCCTTCTCAACTAGTTTCAAAAATGAGAGTTTGAGTTATATTTAACAATTTAATTTTGGGAGCTCGGAGTGAGGCGATTCTTGGATAAATTTTCAAGGGAGTGATTGGGGTAAGTGAGTCTAACTCGGATTTAGTTAAATTACATGAATATATCATTGTTTTCATCATTTAATTAGTGTTTTGGATTGAAAAATTAGGAAAAAATTGTAGAAACTTCTTAGGATTTAATTTGAGGATTTGAAGGTTGAGTTGTGATCAGACTTGAGTAATTTTAGTATGGTTCTCGTGGTTAAATGGGTGTTCGTACTTTTTAGCTTTTGTTGGATTCCGAGACCTGGATTCGAGATTGACTTTTTGAGTTGTCTTTTTGACTTTTGTTAAAGAACATAGCTTTTTCATATGGAATTGATTCCTATAGCTTGAGTTGATTGTATCGAGTTGTTTGTGCCTAGATTCGAGGCGTTCGGAGGCTGACTCGCGAGGCAAGGACATATTGGAGTATTGATTCATATGGTTTGATGTAAGTAACACTTCTAAACATGGTTCTGAGTGTAGGAACCCCTAAAATATGTGTTATGTGGTTGGTGTTGCGGTGACACAGATGCTAGGTGATAGGCGTGTGGGCATGCACTGTAGAAATTGTGATCCGGTCGATTCTGTAGTACTGTGTAGTCATCAAACCTTGTAGCTATTCATGTGATCTCTATGTGTTAGAGTAATTAAGCTGCACATTCATGTTAGAAATCATGTTAGAATGTATACTTATCCTGTTGAGACCCACTGTAGTCATTTCTGTTGTTGAATTATTTGCTTAGATGGCAATTTGCACTCAGTCATATCCATAATTTGCATATCATATCTTAGTCTCTATTTCTATTTATAGTTGTGTTATATATCATTTTTGGGCTAATTGGCATGATATTTGTGATTCCAAGAGACTGGAGACATTGATAACTAAGTTTGGGGCTCAGAGTCGTTTTGTGGGTGAGATTTGTCAATCGGGTTACATTCCATAACAATCCTTATGGCTTATATGTGGATTGGGCTGCACGCCACAACAAGCCTTTTAGGCTTTATCATTATGGGATCGGGCTGCATGCCGCAGCAGGGCAGCTTGACTTATTATTAGCACTTGGGTAGGATACGCCCCTCCAGAATCTGAAATACCAATAGGGAGCGCAGGTACTGTACAGTGCTGAGTGACCGAGTGTGATGAGCAAGAATTGAGACAGTCAGATTGAGTACTCTCGGAGTGTGAGTAATTGAGGTTTTCATTGTGTTGCATCACATGTGATATGAACATCGGCATGTAGATATATAGATATAATATTCCTCAAATCAGTCCTACTTGGCATATTTTATCTGTATTGAGCTTAACTGTTAAACTGAAAGCATGTCTACATTCCTGTACTATGTACCAACAGATTTTGAGTTTCTCTGAGATATTATTGTCATATTTCCTGTCATTTCCATACTGTTAAACTCTGTATTCCGACTCTATTGGTTGAGCTCGTCACTGCTTTCAGCCCAAATGTTAGTTTTGTTACTTATTGAGTTGGTTGTACTCATACTACATTCTGCACTTCGTGTGTAGATCTAGGTATTTTCGGGCACGATGGTTGCTGGTTTTTAGAGCTTTATCAATTCAGAGATTATCGAGGTCACTGCATTGGCGTCCTATAATGACCTTACGGGTCATTTTGAGCATCTGCACTTCGCTCGGTAGTTAACGGACATGAGTAGCTTTGTGTTATGTATTATGACTTATGTGAATCATCTATTGCGATTTTCAGGTTATTCGGAATTGATTTGGAAGAAAGAGTTTCAACTAGGAAGCTTTAAATGGGAAATGTTGACCAAGTTTGACATTTTAGTATTTGACTTTGGATTGGAATTTTGATGGTTCTGTTAGCCCCGTTAGGTGATTCTAGATGTATGAGCATGTCTGGATTGTAATTTGGTGGTCAGTAGTTGAATTTGGCTTGAAATGGTAGAAGTTCAATTTTTGGAAAGTTCGACCGGGATCCGGAAGTTGGAGCAGGTCCATAATGTGAAGTGTGACTTGTGTGCAAAATTTGAGGTCAATCGGACGTGATTTGATAGGTTTCGGTATTGGTTGTGGAAGTTTGAAGCTTTAAAGTTCATTGATTTCAAATTGAGGTGTGATTTGTCATTTTGATGTTGTTATTTGGTTTTTAAGGCCTCGAGTAGGTTCGTGTTATGTTATGGGACTTGCTGGTACGTTTGGACAGGGTCCCAAGGGATTCGGGTGAGTTTCGGACAGGTTTCAGACTATTTTTCCTTCATTTTTTGTTGTTGTGTTCTATTGATATCTGGTGTCGCATTTCTTCATCGCATTCGCATGGCAAGTGTCACGAACGCGTAGTGTATTTCGATAGCAGCGGAAATTTTTCTTCACGATCGTGAAGCATGACCCACGTTAGCATAGAGTTGGGGCAAGATCTTTTTTACGTTTGCACAATGAGGCTGCGTTCGCATAGTGTTGAGCTGGGCAACTGGGAATTTGGAATTTCTTATGCGCGTTCGCGTAATACTGGACGCATTTGCTAAGCTTGGTCGCCTGTGTGCTTCGCATTTGCATGAGTATGTTCGTGATCACATAGAGTCGTTTGGAGGCAGTGTATTTCTGTTCATTGCGAATGCGATGGTTTTCCCACGTTCGCATAAAAGGATGCCTGGGCAGATTATAAAGTACTCTATTTAGAGGGTTTCAGTTTTTTTTACATGTTTAGGAGCTATGGAGCTCGGATTAAGGCGATTCTTGAAGCAATTTTCACCATGTGAATTGGGATAAATGTTCTCTACTCGGTTTTAGTTATATTCCATGAATCTATCTTCGATTTTAGCTTGGAGTTGATGAATTTTAAAGAGGAAATTGGGAGTTTTGGCCTAAAGTTTCATAATATAAATTTTTGAGTTTTGAACATCGATTTGGAGTCGGAATTGAGTGAAACTAGTATGGTTGGACTCGTAATTGAATGAGTTGTCAGATTTTATAAGTTTTGTCGGTTTCCGAGGAGTGGTCCGGGGTGTGATTTTTGGCCGGTTTTGGGTTTTGATAATTAAGGATTCGATCTTTATCATTTGAAATTATTTCCTTGGGCTTTATTTGATGTATTTAAGTTGCTTTTGGCTAGTTTTGAGTCGTTCAGAGGTCGCTACGCGCGTGATGGCATTTTTGAAGCATCTCTTGGCTTGCTTGGTATTGGAATTGGTTTGTTCGAGGTAAGTAACTCTTATAAACTTAGTGTTGAGGGTATGAAACCCCGAATTACGTGTTGTGATTGGTATTGAGGTGACACACAAGCTAGGTGACGTGTGGGCGTGCACCCTATGAATTGTGACTCTGTTGTTTCCACGGTACTATATAGTGGTCCTATTTTATTGATATCTGTATTTTTACCATGTGATAAAGTAAATGAGCTATTAATCATCGTAGATATCATGTTTAGAATTTATGTCAATATTGTGAGGACCCATAGTGGTCGTTTCTTGCTGTCACCTTATAGATTTCATTAATATTGCGTACTCAGTCATATTCATGCATTCATATCATATCTAAATATCAGTTGTTATTTACTGATACATCATATCATTGTTATCGGGCTAGTTTCATGACATTCAGAGCCCGAGAGACTAGAAAGATTGATGACTGAGTGAGGCCGAGGGCCTGATTATGAGGATATTTATGGGATCGGGTTGCACGCTGCAACATGTTTCATTGATATATGCCATGATTGGCCTTATATAGCGCTTGGGCTGTAGGAGCCCCTCCGGAGTCTGTACACACCACCAGTGAGAGCAGGTACCTACTGAGTGCGAGTACCGAGTGACGGTGAGGACTGAGTGACTGGGAGGATTGAGTGAATTGATACTCTGAGAGTATGCATATGGTTCTTTCACTAAATCGCATCGCATTTGACATGCACATGACATACATACATAGTATGCATATGGGAGGATAGAGTGAATTGATACTCTGAGAGTATGCATATGGTTCTTTCACTAAATCGCATCGCATTTGACATGCACATGACATACATACATAGAGATGCATTTTCCTCATACTATACAGTATTACGTCATTTATGACTTCTCACGTATATTGACATATGGGCATTGAGAGGTATTTTACACTTGCTATCTGAAGAGAAAATTAAACATCATTTTTACTGTTGAAAGAATTTTTGGAAAAACTCACAGTTTTCAAACTTACTCGTATTTTTGACGATTTCGGTAAAAGTGTTGAGTTTTCACTGATATACCTGAAAAACGGAACTATTTTCGAAAAACTATGAAAAGGATGAGCACTTTAACTCTGAGTACTTCTTTATTTAATTTCTTTACGTTGTTATGAAATGTTGTTGGTTATTCGTGTTGGCCCCGACCTATGTTCTAGCTCGTCACTACTTTCAACCTAAGGTTACGTTTGTTGCTTATTGAGTACATGAGGTCGGTTGTACTCATACTACACTTCTGCACCTTGCGTGCAGATGTTGGCTGTTGATATTGCTGTATTCGATGAGAGCTGGATCTGGAGATGTAACTGCGTTCCGATTGTAGCTGCCTCTTGTTCATGGTAGCCTTAGATTCATAAATTTCTTTTTATGTACTTTTCAGACAGACGATGTATTTACTTCATATCAGCTTTGTAAACTATATTCTTAGAAGCTCATAATTTGTACTACTAATTTTGGGGGAAATGTATAAGATTCAGATAATTTCTTTTGTTTAATTGTCTTATTTGTATTATTGGAATTGGATAGTTATTAGTTGGCTTACCTAGCGGGTTGGGTTAGGTGCCATCACGACTAGTGAATTTCGGGTCGTGACAGATTGGTATCAAAGCTCTAGGTGCATTGGTTCTACAAGTTATGAGCAAGTGTCTAGTAGAGTCTTGCGGATCAGTATGATGACGTCCATACCTATCTTCGAGAGGTTACAGGGAATTTAGGATATACTTCCCATCTTTCTTTCCTTATCGTGCGGCATCGATTCAGCTTGAAGCGTAATCCTTTGAATTCCTTCCGAGCATTCGTATGTGCATATGAGCGCTCGGTATCAGCTGTGCATCGACGGCTTGTGATTACATGGATGAGGTGCGAGATGTGATTTTGGTATACTGATGATGAGCCATTCTGGAGGACTTGAGGCCGAGTTTTGACTGTAGCTTGAGCACAGAGATGTTGATTGAATGAGCACGTGCTTTTGGACTTATATGTCTGGTGGCGTCCCTATGAGTGGAATTTATGAGTAGATGAGTGGTCGGATGGCTATATGATGATTATGCTGTGACTACGGGTGTGTTCATTTAATTTCGAGTAATATAATGTTACATTATTGTGTTACATTAGGCACCATTTTTTATTTTTTATTTATTTTTGGTTGAAAGGATAGTTATATTATATATAATCAAGCTTGTACAAAAGAGTGGTTAAGGAGATGCATTAGTGGCATCAGATTTACATTACGAGAGTTTGTCCCTAAGGCCCCTATATAGGAACCATTACTATTAACAAAAGTAGAACTAGCTAAAATACTACTATGAGTACCAGGTACAGTACTAGTTAAAATACTACTATTACACAAAGCAGACCGAGTTTTAATCAACCTTCTTCTGAGCATCTCATTTTGATTTTGATGATATAAAGATGAGACAAAAGATGGTGGACTTCCAAAAAGTAGACAGTTTTCCTTTGCATGCATGGCACCATAGTTTGCTAGACTATCTACAACACAATTTTGCTCCCTATAGATGCTATGGAGAGAGGCACTATCCAGCTGTACTAGTAATAACCTGCAATCATTAATTATATTAGTGTATTGAATTGTAGGAGAGTTGAACATACCGAGTATGGCGTGTGCATCTTTCTCAATGATGAGTGGTTTGAGATTCTTTTGGACGGCAATTTTCAGGCCCATGAGCAAGGCTAGAAGTTCTGTCTGAATACTTGTCCCTTGTATTGATGTTCCTGCAAATCCTATAATCCAGTTGCCTTGGTGATTACGAAAGATACCACCAATGCCATATTTGGTCTGGTTAAGTGAGCAAGATCCATTAATGTTAAGCTTATAAGTATAATTGTTTGGGGGATGCCATTTTATATATAACGGTATTAGAGAATAATATTTTTGATATGGGATTTGTTAGGTAATAAAATTTTGCAGCCTTTTTAAATATGAAAGATATATGTAAAAAAAAAAATTCATGATCAATAGTGTTTTTATTATGTATAATCCATAGCTCCCATAATGCAAATGGGATGAAAGTGGTATTTGGAATTTTATGATGGGTGACTAGTAATGGTTGATGTATAAATTGGTATAACCAATTTATAGTAGCATTATGGGATAGAGGGGAATTTGTATTGAAAGTTGACATCTTAAGCATAGTCCAAAGTTGTATGGCAGTTGGACATTCCAGAAATATATGTTGTAATGTTTCAGGGGCCATATGACACTGTGCACATATAGATGAATTAAGGATACCTAATCTTGTGAGATACGTAGCTGTTGGAAGTCTATCATGACAAAGTACCCATAAGAAGAATGATATCTTTGGAGGAATATGGAGTTTCCAAATCCAGCTATAGCTATTTATTGGATTAGTTGTTGTAGGATTTATATTATTATTGATAGAATTGTGCATTGATTTGACAGAAAATATGTCATTTTGTGTGAGAGCCCAATATATTTGATCATATGTTGAGGGTGCTATTGGCATATAAATATCTTTGATTGCAGATTGTAAATGATTTGGTAAAGTGAAAGGTAATATATTGAAATGCCATTGATGATTATAATAGTAATTTGAAACATTTTTGTTTTCCTAAAATTGGGGAAGGGGTCCGTATAAGCAGTTATGAAGTAAGTAATTCTGACTAATCCAAGGATCATTCCAGAATTTTACATGATGTCCCGTTGTTAGATTCCATTTATACCCTAAACAACAGTAGGACCATCCTTTCATAATATTACCCCAACTTGTTGAAATTTAGTTTTTGATCAATTGTAATGGTCGTAAGTAATTATGTAATAACACTTGTGCCCATAGTTGATTAGGATTCTGAAATAACCTCTTTGCAAGACTTGCATGCAAAGCTTGATTCTTTAAAGTGAGGTTCTGTATACCTAACCCACCTTAATCTAGAGATTGTGTGATGGTAGATCACTTGATTAAATGTAATTTTTTCTTCTATGGGATTGTGCCCCATAGGAACTTATGTTGATAACGATTGAGGTAGGAAAGTATATGAGTAGGTATTTTAATATATTGCATAAGGTGGTTAGGAAGATGGTTTAAAGTTGAGCGAATTAAAGTAGTCCTTCTTGCTTTTGATAAAAAATTAGTTTTTCACCCTGCTAATTCATTTTTGAAATTGTCGATTAAGAATTGGTAATCCCTTTTAGCATGCATATGAATAAATAAAGGAAATCCTAAGTATTTTTCAAAACTTTTCCCTTCGTTCATGTGGAAGATTTGGAGTATATTAGGTGAGCAATTTTTGGAGAAAAAGATTTTTGATTTGTCAAAATTGCTACTTGATATGTAAAATGAGTAAGAGTATTAACAATTTATCTGTAATTTTAGATGTGAGAATAATATCATCACAAAAAAATAAGTGGGATAACTGAGGTCCTTTATTCCCAATTGAAAGTGGTATCCAAGCATTATAGTCAACTGATGTATTTATACTTTTTTAGCTCTTTTGTTCTTTTCTTTCACTCTTTTTCTCTCTTTTTTCTTTTCATCTCGTTCAGAATTATTGTTCACAAAATCCCTTCCTTAAATTCCATCTCCGGTGTAAGCTGCCGCCCCTTAAACCAGCTAAAATTGTTTCAAAAGTTTTAGTGTCAACTTAATGTTATATTATTCTTGGCAAAGTAATACCAAGAGAAAGGAGATTGGGGAGAGAGATAAAATGAAAAAGATTAAAATTTGACCGGAAAAAATGGAAGCTTGCTGAAAAAAAAATTGCCGGCAACATCGATTAACTGTCTCTTTGTTATGGTGACAAATGGGATTTTTCTTCAGAAGAAAGACATTGTTTACGGGTATAAAATTTGGATTCACCCAGCAAAATTTTCCAGGATTAAAATCAAAAAGATTATACTAGTAGTTAAAAACCTCCTGATGAAACACTTGGATAAAATAGAAGTTAAAACCAGATGATCATTAATAAAATTGTTAGTTTCTACTTTGTTCTAACCTATTCAAACACTTGAGTTGCTTTAACAATCATTAGACAAAAAGAAAAAAGTACATCATCAGAAAGAAACATGACTTGATGTGTGACACTGCAGTCTCGAGCTGAGGAGGTGTCATTTGACTTTCCTTCAATTGTCTAGATTGATTTTCAGATTTGTCAATTTATTTTCTTCCTGATAATTATTTTCTGTAATTACTTTGGTTGAGGTTTAAGTAACTTAGTTGGGTTCAATGGTGTGGTTACCTAGTCAGAGAGAAGACGAAATACTTAATGAGAGTGGGGATGAGTGGTGAAAAAAAGCAAGTTATAAAGAAAGGGTGTTTGTAATTTAAAAAACGGAAAAAGGTTCAAAATACCCCTAAATTATTGGAAAAAGTTTAAAAAATTCTTCATCCACCTCTTTGGTTCACTTATGCCCTTTGACCGTTCGGTCAATGCTGAATTAAAAATAATTATTATTCTTTTTCTAAAATTTTAAAAATATTTTACAAAATATTTTCGTTTTTTAAACTATTGCACCAGTAGTCCACTAATTTAGTAAAGTCGTCTTCTTCTTCTTCTTCTTCTTCTTTTTTCAGTTTTTACAAAAAACAATTCCGTTTTTACAAAAATTATTTTTTTTTCATTTTTTCAGTTCTTTTAAAACATTTCTTTGTAAAAACCGATTTTTTTTTGTAAAAACAGAAAATAATATTTTTATTAAAATATTTTCGTTTTTAAAAACTGGAAAAATATTGTCAACAAAATATTTTTGTTTTTGAAAAATATTTTTTTTTCATTTTTTCAGTTTTTTTAAAAAACAAAAATATTTTATTCTTTAAAAAAAAACTGAAAAACGAAAATAAAACTAAATGCTTTACAAAAACTGAAAAAATGAAAAAAAATATTTTTCAAAAACGAAAATTTTTTATTGAAAATATTTTTTTCAGTTTTTAAAAAAACGAAAATATTTTATTAAAAACATTTTTTTCTATTTTTACAAAAGAATTGATTTTTTTTTTGTAAAAATGAAAAAAAAAAGACTTTACTAAATTAGTGGACTATTGTTGCGTTAGTTTAAAAAAACAAAAATATTTTGCAATTGTTTTAAAGTTTTACAAAAAGAATAATAGTTATTTTTAATTTAGCATTGACCTAACGTTCAAAGGGCATAAGTGAACCAAAAAAGTGAATGAAGGGGTATTTTTAGCCCAATAGGTAGATGAAGAGTATTTTTAAACCTTTTCCATTAGTTTAGGGGCATTTTGAACCCTTTTCCGTTTAAAAAAAAAGGAGGAGAGAGGGGGCCGGTTTTTTTTTTCTCCTTTTTCTCTTTATTTTCAGTCTTACGTGCCTATTTCTTTAATCAAATTAAATTTTTTAGCATTTGGGGTGATATTAATTCTATTTTGAACAAAAATAAGAGAATAAAAGGATGCCGCAAAATTAGAGTGTATAATTGAGTTTTTTGGACATAATCGGGGTAACTTATATTTTCCCTAATTAATAACATGCAATTATATTGTTGTTCGCAAAAATAAAACACATCATCATTACAATGTTCCAGTTTTTGCTAGGACAATTTGACCATATGAAATATCTCAAGTTTCAAGTATTACTTACGTCCTCACCTATTACAGGTGGAAATTTATTGAACGCATTAATGATACTTGAGTAAACTTATTCAAATTGTCAGATTTGCTGTAGGGTCTCCCTTGCATTCAAAAAGATTAATATTCTTGATATATATCTTGTGATATGAAACAAAAGAGGCATATAACGGGATCACACCCAAAAAAGGCAAATTAATATCTCTAAAGACAGCCAACTTTAGTTCTGGCTAGTTACTAATCAAGTTGCTACACATACTAACAAACCAAGTCCTTGCTGCAAATAAGTACTAAACATGAACATTGCACAATATTCTACAGCCAAACCTACATAAACATATTATAGACATATGTTTATAATTAACATTTATATAAAAGACTGCTCTCTCCTTCCACTTAATTTCCCACACTCTAATTAATCATAAGGACCTACAATACTTAAAAGAGTGGTATACTTAAGGTATGCCAATGATGGGAATGAAAGGGATATAATAGCTAGTTGGTGCAAGTCCCCACTCCTTTGGAACTGGTAGATCAATTGTCTTTGATGAACCAAACTTAGAGTATCTTGTGTAGAAATTTAAGGGCTTAGAGATAGTGTAGGAATTATCAACTTCTTGAGACTTGACAACTGTTGGGTCTGTGTCTTTTTTTGAAACAAATAGCTGCTTAGGACCTCCAAGAATTTTGGCATAGCAAATGTTTGCAGCTGTTGATGTTGGACTAGTGTCAAAAGGAAGGTTTGACACAAAAGAGCCATCTTCTTCTGTTGTAGCCATGGCCAGTGTTTTCACCTGGCTACACTTCACTGAAACCTTTATTCCTGGGCAATTTTGAAAAGTATGGTTAAAAGATGATAAAAATTAAAATTTCCAAAACATAATTGCTTCTCTTTCATTAACTAAAAATTCTTGCTCAAATATGTACTCCCTCCGGTCCATAATAAGTGATTTTTTGTCCTTTAAGAAAATACTAACTCATAGAAAAAAAAGTTACTTTGACTAAATTATCCTTAACTAAAATTTGCATATTGTTAACTTGAAAGACGAATATGTAAATAAAGGCAAATTTAAAAAAATAAATTAATTCCCGCTTGATCATATAAAAGAACATTTATTTTGGACCAAAATAAAAAAGCCAAAATATCACTTATTATGGACCAAAGGGAGTATCATAATTTATCTGAATGGCAGTAGTTAATATTGCGTCGCATAACCAGCTCCAAAATAAAGTTAATAAAGCTAGATAACAGCCTTAACCTAGTTAAAACATGTTTTTTTTTCTCTCTTTAGAACAGCTGCAAACAACTGCTATAGAAAAGCTGCAAACAACTGCTATGCCAAGACTTTGATAAAATATTTTTCCAGCATTGGATTACTTCCATCTTAAAGTGGAAAAATGATGAAAAGATAACTGCAAACATCAATAGGTTAGGCTGTAACGAATAGGAATAGAAATTAAACCTGAGAGATCAGAATGGTGGTTGCAGTCTAGGCAAGTGACAGAACCTTTCAAGACATGGCAAGAAGAAAACTGAAGTGTGGCAACAGCCAAAGTGATGAATAGTACTGCGAATCCAAGCTGATGATAAGATGATGCCATTGAAGCTTGCTAGCTAGGATAAACTGTAATGGAACTAGGGATTAATTAGTATACATACCTGTTGACAATAAAAATGAGGATGCAAAAACATTCTATAAATAGAGTAGCAACTAGTCCATGAGAAACAGTAAATGAAAGGGTCCCCAAAGCCTGAGTTGGTAGTTGGAATCACTTAACAAGTGCAGCCTCATAAATTCTCTTTACTGTCCTTGCTGACTAGTCTTTGGGAATTCAAACAGAACTACACTATATTTCCTCTAACTCCTTACTTTCAAATTACTGTCCATACTTTATATGTCTTTTATGGGTTTCAGATACATCTAATAACCTTAATCACAAAAGCTTTTACCAAAAATGGAGTAGTACAATTAGGATGAATTTGAAAAGGACGAAGAAATTACAAATGCTCCTTGTTTTTCTTAAAACGTCAAACATATATTTTGAAACATAAATAATTTACGAATTGTAGGAATTGCTTTGACCATGTTAATACTCTTGTATCATGGTGAATTTGATGTCATTGAAGCTTACTAGCTAGTTCAAATTTTAATGGATATGGTAGTATATAGGTAAAAACTTCTCATACCGTGTATTTAAACCAAACTAATAGATGTATGATTCGTGTTTATACACAGTCTTCTGTCACTTAACCATGATTAATTTATCGATATATTGATCATATTAAATCACTTAACTATAATAAATTGAAAGTTTGTTGTAAACCCCGCGGGGACGAGTAAATTCTTAATTATCATAACATAATGTAGTCATCGCATGGTGCGAACACCATGTAACACTAGGATACATTTATCTCTAGTAGGTAAAGATAATCCGTTTCCACTCCATAAAACAGGAGAGAGAGAGAGATGTTGTTACGGTCTTATGGGACATAGCTTTTAGCACATTTTTAGATATATATATTCCCTACGAATTGGGGATTAACACAAACAAGAAACTAGCAAAAATATCTTGGATATGTGGGCACATGCTATATGTTGTTTGAAAAGGAGAAGATGCCCAAAACGGGAAAATGTAGTCATTTCATGAATTATAACTAGCTAAAATTTCATTATTTGTTGTTTGAAATCTCTGGCTTATGACAAAGAGCAGGGTGGATAAATTCCCAACCACATAGGTGGTTGTTCTTAACCTCTTGAATTTATTGGAGGAGAGTTGCAACTTTATTTCGTATCTGCAGATACGTACAATGAAATCTTGTATATACACATGGCAGTTGGTCTTTCTTTCCCCATCAACAGGACGCATTTATTCCGAAGCCATACTATTTTTCTACAAGGACGTTTATCTATACCGCCTCTCATCATCTAGAGATCAGCTCATAAATGCTTGAATAGCTAACTTGAGGTCAACTGTAAGAACCAATAAACTTCAAATCCTAAATTCGCTTATATCTCTGCTTCTCATCACATACAAATTCCTCATGCAAATTTTCCTGGAATCTCGACGGCCTTGAAAATTTTCCCACATATGAAATCAACGTTTACAGTACTTTCCACAATGATTTGCAAGTAAATGATTGAAACTGTATAATGGCTTCTGGCCACTTAAATTTGTAGGGTCTTTTAAAGCCGATACATGAACTTGTACGTTTTCCATTTGAATACTCCAACTTGATGTAATAGATACTAATAAACATATTTGAACGTTGACTATGCATATGTGAAAGACGCAGCTGACATGGCTAAGTTGTGTGCAAATCACGCCGCAAAGGCCCATGAAAAGTATTGTTTTTATTAATAAAATATGAGAATCAAAATAAATATAAATGAGACCGAAAAAAAACCTTTCCCTTTCCCTTTCCCCCTCCCTCCCACCTCTCTCGTCTTCCCTACCAAACTCCCACCTCCCCTTTCCCCCACCCCCCCAAAATACTTGTCATCTCAATAACCCTTCCATCTAAATACACACTCTTAAAAATCCATTCAAACTCACCCTTCCATTCAATTCCCTAAATGTATCCTACAATAAGAAACCGCAAGCTTTTTAACTTGTTTAACCACCAATTCCATCTCAGACCTGTCATTTTTATCCTTCATCGATGCAATTTTCTTGCCCTTTTCGTGGGCCCTACGGAAACAGTTGATTAAATACTGAAAAGGGGGTTTAGCCGATACAAAATTACCTGAAAGTTTTGCAGTGTTGCGGGACAAAGCTTTAGTAGACTATATCTGATGAAGGCTCTACACGAGAACTGAGGAAGTTTTGAGTGGGCAATTTGTATCTTCAAAGTTTTGTGGCGTTATTTTCTCAAACTGAGTTGAAATGAAAGAGAATGGTCTTAACTATGTAGGATAGGTTCTTCTTTTAGCTTTGTCATGAACAATCAGGTGTAGCCTATAAACCGATTAGATGAAATTGACCTACTCCATTAAATTCCTAAATAACCTTGAACATATAGGTTCAACAAAATGTGAATGAATGGATGATGTGGCTATACAAAATATTAAATAAAATCCATGTCTGCAGCAACTGAGCAATACACACCATCATAAGTTTTATTAGTAGCCATTTTTCAAGTAAAAGTGTTCAAACAGGAAACCCAAGAGTTCACATATGGGATTTATAAACTGATGCAAGCTTAAGTGGTAAGAAAGCCTTTTCGCATACTTAAATCTTAGTAGTTCAAAAAGGGAATGACATAATTGATAGAAACTAAAGGTCCACAAAACTATATAGAGAACCAGGTTCTCTATTTGTTCCCACATAACACACACACTGCAGTAAATAAATGACACAATGGAGTTTTACGTGGAAAACCCCCAGCTCACGGGATTAAAACCATGACCAACCCTGTAGGATTTCAACTTCACTGTTGAGCAAACTTTAGATTACAACCTATTGTAACCTAGGAATCAACCTCTTAATCCCTCACTAACTTGTAATAACTCTATTACAAGCCACTTTGTAATAACTCTATTACAAAGACTTACGACTCGACTAACTCTAGCCAAGATACAAACACAAAGGTTTATGATTTACAAAGATCTCCTACACAATGCTTCTAATTAAGCTAAGTAGGAATTACAAGTTGAGTACTTTAGCAAAGATGCAACACAACTAAGGATATGCAATCACTCGATACAGGAAACTGGTTCGTTGTTATGTTGTTCTTTGTTTTTGATGCCCTTGAATGTCACTTGCCAGATTGATAGATCACTTGGGAAAGTTCTTGATAATTCTTGAATGTTCAAGTAATGTTTTACCTTTTGCGTCAATTTTAATATTGCATAGGTGACATCATTTGAATGATTTAAGCATGTTTGGTACAAAGGCATTCCCCATAAAGTTGATTGTCGCACTGTTTGCTCTGCTGCATGTGCAGGTTGCAACTTTACAGCTATCTGGGGGTTGACTAGTACAGTCACCAAGGGAACTGGTGTCCATCTGTTCTCTCTGCTATTTCTCTGGACTTTGAATAATTTAACCATGTCCTCGAGTTGAGGCTTGTTGATCTTGAGTACTTGAGGATGTGTAACATGTTCACTAGCAGGTTCTTAATATTAAGTTTGTTTGATCATCAAAACATAACAAGGATACAATATAACCTATCAATTTTCCTCTTTATTGATGATGACAGACTTATAATTGAAGTTCCCCCTAAGAACCATGATGACTTACACATATCTTGTATTCCCCCTCAATTATTTTTCCCCATTTTTGGCATCATAAAAAGATCAGTAACAAGCAATAAGTAAAGAAAAGTCTAGCTTGGTAAACTTATACCACATGTGTGCACACAAACATGACTAAAAATAAAATATAAGAGCAAGGCATACACAACAAAAAGAAGAAGCTTTCATTAATATTTAGATATTAAGTAGGGAGCAATTCCATTGTTACCAACACATCCACAAAATAAAATAGTAAAAAGAAAGGTTACCAGTCATAACCATCATCATAACTAAAAATAGAAGACAGACACTAAGAACTTGACACTGGAAAGGGAACACTTTTTAGGGAGCACTGGAAGGGGAAGGCCCAGATAAAGAGGCAAGAGTTCTAAGAAGAATGTCCATTCGAGCATTAGCTGACACCTGCTCATTGATCAGTCTTTCCTTCAGGTCCTCAACATGTTTCCCGAGGTCAACATTTTCTTTAGTCAGATGGGCAACTTCTGTGCTTTGAGAGTTGCTGGAACCAGGTACCTCCTGAACTTGACTGAGCTGTCCTTCGAGAATGGCATTCCTTGCTTTCAAATTCCTTATCTCTTCAGTGGCACTATTCTAAGCATTGATCAGTTGAGAGATAGTAGAAGTGATGCCAACCCTTCCACTCTTTTCAATGCATTCACACTCCTCGAGGGTGGTTTTAGAGAAGGTTAGTTTACGAGTACCCACTTTAGCTTTTCCCAAAGGGACTTTGAAGAACACAAAGACCTTAGTGAGGAGGAACCCCTAAGGCAGCCCATAATTACCATCCTTGAAGTCTGCCACCTTCTTTATGTGTTTTATCATAAGGCCAGGCAGGTTTATAGTTGTGTATCCATCTAGTGCTTCCATGAGAACTAGGTTTGCTCGTGATGTAATGGATCGTCTTTCTACGAGGGAGCAGAACCTTGTTCATCAATTCAAACAACATTTGGTACATTGGTAAGAGGGCCTTCTTGTGTACCCGTTCCCTTTGCTGGCCTACTTGATCCTTCAAGATGGCATTTCTGAAGTTTGAGGGGCAAGTTCCCTTAACAGAAGACATACCCCCAGTAGGCACACCCAAAATGGCTCCCAGCACAATAGTATCCATCACAAAATCAACACCATTCACTTTTAGACAAATTTTATCATCCTCAACTGTGAAGAAGTCCGCATAGAAACTGCGCATTTCCTTTTCATAAACCTTAGGACTGTCATTAGTGAACAGATGTGTCCACTATTGGTATTCAATGATGTTATCCAATTGGCACATTCCTGATAGTTCAAGAATATCAGGGGCAAATGTGCGACCCCACAACACCTTTTGGTTTCTTAAATTTTCCTTGCCAGGATCCTGGGTTGGACCAACCTTGGCCTTCTTTGAGGAACAAGGTTCCTCACTAGCACCAACCTTCCTTTTCACTGATTTTCTTACACTCTTCCCTTTGTCTGTGGACTTCTTGGACACTTTCTCAGCAGACTCCCCAACCACTCGTTCATAGACTCTTCAAACGGTTTTTCACCAGACACATTTACTAGTTCACTAGATTTTTCACCCTCGGCATTTCTCACATCCATCTCACTCATAGATGACTCGTTCTTTGATTCAGGAACAACAAGTTTCTTCGAGGACTTACGAACCAAGGAACCAAGTTCCTTTTCCTCCTCCTAATCAACCTCAACAACTAGTGTAGGAGGCACTACCTTTCCACCTTTAACCAATCTCATTTTCTTCTATTCTGCTTTACTTTTCTTTAGAACAGACTCAAGTTCTTCCTTCTTCTACAACCTAGTGATAGGTCTCTTAGGAGTTGACTCCTCGGGAGCGACCTTTTTACTCCTAGAACCAATAAATATCGCAAGAGCCACATTATCATAATCTTCCTCTTCACTATCTTCATTGTCCTCCTCAGACAGAGATCTCATCTCAGGAACCACAATGGATAATGGCTCAGCATAGAAATGAGGAGAGGGAGTGGGGTCAGTACTGACCTAGGGTTCTTGTGAAGAACTAGGGTCTTATCCCAATTAGAAACAGAGGGATCCTTTTGGGAGGAAGGATCAGGTCCCTTAATTGGTTCCTTAGTAGTACTGTCATGTGCCAAAGTTTCGACAGGAACCAGTTCCCTCCCCCCGACCTCTGCACCATTTTATTCCCCTTGAGACTTAGACACACCTTCACTACCCCCCAAAACACTACCCTCAGCAGCTATTGACAACATATTTTCTATGTCCTTTTGTTCCTGTAACCCCATGGTAAACTCAGAGGTAGGAAGAGTATTACATGTAGAATGAAGGCCAGGAGTTGTCACTGTTGATTCATCACTGGTATGACCCACATCTTGTTCTTTCTAAGATCTTTCCTCCACTGGTAGGCTAGAAACTTCTTGATTTTCTACTTTCTCCACTATAGCTTTTTCGACCATTTTTTATGGTGAGGCAGAATGAGAGGTCATGGCCACAAATTTCTTGGGAGTTGAAGTTTTGCGACTTCGATGAGAACCAATACTCGATTGGGTTGGAGAGGAAGTAGAGGGTGGTTGTGACTCTGTCTTAGGGTTTGGACTGGTCGGAGGGGAGAGTGTGGGATCATCACTAACGCTTTAACAGATGAAGACACAGTGGGGACGACATTTGGAATATCTTGTGTTTCCTGGTGTTCAGACATGGTGGAGTGCGGTGGGTTGAAGAAGAGATCATTTGGTTTGAAAAAGGTAAAAGAGGAATTTTAGATTTTTTATGTGAAAAATGGTGAAAGTGATTAATACTGGATTTATTTAAGAGGGGTAAGGAACCATGTTACGCCCCACAGTATTACGTCGATGTTATGCTCTACAGTAATATATTATGATTAATGTTACGTCTTGCAGTATTAAATTACGACAGTGTTGTACCCAGCAATATTATATTACGGTGATGTTACGCTTCGTAGTAATAAGTTACGACAGTATTGTACCCAGTAGTATTACGTTACGGTGATGTTACGCTTCGCAGTAATAAGTTACGACGATGTTGCACCCTGCAGTATTTTATGTTGAATTTGTCGTAAGGTAACTGACATCAGTCCAAGGAAAAAATTATTTGGGGATTATAAGGATTAGGCTATTTCACAAGTGATTAGTAAATTTATGAAGGTGAAAGGGGGAGCTAGTCTAAGAAAATAATGTTTTGTCAAAGTTTGGCATTTTGGGATAAAATACGGCTCAAGATAAAATACTTGGTATTTCTGGACTAGTACCATACAAGGTACCACATAACCATAATAGTAAGGCGTATAAGGCATGTGAAAAGTGGGTAATATTTTAAGTAAGTGGGAATAGTTCTCAATTTTGTGAATAATTGATTAATTACCGGGTAACGGGACATTACCAAATTAATTGGGGATATATTTGTGGATAGGCCTAATATAACTCCTATGCCTATGTGGCAACAAGTAACATAGGATACGAATGACTCTTTGGTCTTGATAATAGGTGGCATGTGTAGGACAAACTAGGATAAAAATTAACATCAAAAGTAAACCCAAAAAAAGGTGAGTCTTTCCAAAATTTTAGAAAAAGAATGGATCTCATTTCCTTGTAATAAGGATCTGAGCAGCAACGTCCAATTCTTAGCAAAATAACAAAGCAACAACGTCATTCTTGGCTAAATATCAAAGCAGCAACGTTCAAGATGCAAGAACGTTGAATCAGGAAACATTTCGTCCAAAATCCTTAGTCAAAATTCGAACCACAATTTTGTTCAAGGATTCAGAAGCAGAAGCTTCATTCCGTTGAAATAATTTCAGGAATAGGTATGTTAAGGCTATCCCTTTTTTCTTTTGGCATGGTCCATATGATATTGAAGAAACGAGCAAACACATAGTTTCCATAAATTACTCTATTCATAGAAATAGTAGGGGTGTCTATATTCTTGATTCCCCATGAAACATATTATTATCTTCTGCTCATGGGTCTCAGAACAATACGCAGTTGGAACCATTTATCCGGAAGGAATATAGAGATTATTACGTATTTTTCATGCATTTCATACATGTGCATTGACTCATGACCAGACGGTGTTATATACGCGTATATATGTAAATATATGTATATGATATATGGGAAAAGGTTATGGCGTTATATACGCACCACCACCTGATCAACTGGTGTATGATGATGATGTTGCCCACAGTGGTTGAAATATGGTTCAAACAACGTTATATACGCGTATATATGTATGTATATATATGTATATGGGATATGGGAAAGGTTATAGTGTTATATACGCACCATCACCTGATCAGCTGGTATACAATAATAATTTTGCCCACAGTGGCCGATATGATATAATGGGATGCCCTCAGAGGCTGATGATGTTATGAAACATGTACCTATGCACTACATGACATTCATATGCATATGCATGACGTTAAAAGTAATTTATGATTTACAAAGTTATTCAGACTTACAGGTTGAGTCATGTACTCTATATTTCTTTCATGTCTCTTATGTATTTATTTATGTGCCTTACATACTCGGTACATTATTCGTACTGACGTCCCTTTTGCCTGGGGACTCTGTATTTCATGCCCGCAGGTCTCGATAGACAGGTCGAGAACCATCCAAGTAGGCTATCAGCTTCGCGGAAGTTGTTGGTGCACTCCATTTGCTTCGGAGTTGCTTGTTTGGTTAGTATGATTTAGACATATATTGTTTGGTATGGCGGGACTCTGTCACGACCTTTATGACATTTATGTACTCTTAGAGGCTTGTAGACATATGTCGTGTACGTGAAAGATGGTACGGCCTTGTCGGCCTATGTTTTAAGTTTATAAATGATTATATTGACCTATTAGGCTCGTATGTTACGTGTATATGATGATGTAATAAGAAAGATACGTTACGTTGATGCTCGGTTGAGTAAGGTACCGGGTGCCCGTCGTGGCCCATCGGTTTTGGTCGTGACAAAAGTGTTATCAGAGTAGTTCTTTCCTAAGGATGTTTACAAGCCGTGTCTAGTAGAGTCTTATTTATGGGTATGTCATGCACCACACTTATAAGCAGGAGGCTATAAGGGCATTTAGGATTGTCACTCTTTCTTCTTACTCTAGATCGTGTGGTAGAGATCACTTATAAGAATTCAAATTCTGAAATTCTTTTTTTATTATTCGTAATAAAATGATACCTACATCCGGAAAGAAGGATTGGAAAGAGGGATAGTTGTGGAAGAGCTGAGTCAGAGGAATTGGATTTTTGTATAATGCCTACGATAAGTAAATGTGAGGTCTTTAACAGATCATGGGTGTACTGAAAGGTGCAAGCTTCCTGATAAGAAGCCTTAAGGCAAGAATATCTATCCATCTTTAAGGTAAAAGACAATGAGAGATTAAGAAGATAAATACAGGTTTCAACAAGCAAAAGAAGCAAGATGAAGAAGGGTACGAGGCACCCAATTAATGAAGGCTAATGGTGTTTATAATTGAGGCAGAGGAACATAAGCTTTTTGAGTTATATTCAATAGCAACAGAGGTATGTACAATTGGTCTCACCCATTCCAGATATGCCCTATAGGATTAACAGAAGTAGTATAAGAAGATATGATGAATGAATTGTTTGCGTCAGTTGACATTTCTGAAGGATATTGCAAATATGCTAATAGATCTCTTTATGAGACACCAGATGGTGCACTCTGAAATAGTGCAGCCAGATATGAGTACTACAAATACATGCACTATAATCCTTGAAGGAATAAATATTAACTTAGTGTGGCTCGCGTCCCTAGTAAAGCGAGAACGTTAAGCAACATGAAGAGCCATTGGATAGAGCAAAGGGAAGCTAAGAGCAAAAGAATGTCTTGTTCAAGTTTTCAGAATAAAGTGATAGGCATAAATGTTAGCGGGAAATAAGAAAAGAGTTAATAAAACATTATGAGTAAGATGTGATACATGGATGACAATGGTATATCAAAAGATGACAATATTACAAAATCTATAGTCAAGTGAAGGAAGAAACGAGAAGTGATAGGCCTTAGGACAACAAAAGAGTATAGGACATACAATCATGTCCTCATTTCAAGAAATAAATTCGCAACTCTAGTGTGATTACCAAGAGGAAAAGTTAGACCCCAGAGTAATAGAACCAGTATGGATTGGTGAACAAGATAAACTAAACATGAATTAGGGACTGAATGATTGGAAAGTACTCGGCATCATGGTAATTTCAGATTTTGTTCCGGCAATAATAGAATGGACGACAAAAGAAGATTCATGAGAAATTCAGAGAATGATCATTCAGGAAGACGCTTCCCTACAACAAGCAAATGTGAGCAAAGTTCAGCTTAAGGGACTGTATGTGCCAGTTATACTAAATTTCACCATCGTGAGTAAGGGATTTTGCTATCCTAGGTACGGAAGGATTACCGCAAGGCCAGTAAGAGTCATCGATGATGTGAAAGGACGCCTAAGATGAAAAGGAAAAACATTTTTAGGCAGGTCGTCATAGCTCCAAGTCTTAGTACTCCCCTAAAGGGGGGAATGTGGAGTAATAAATGAAGAATACGGTAAACACGAAAAAGGAATGAGATTACACTTATTCAGCTCCTACGTATATGCAACAATTCCAGAACATTATGCAAACACGACGTCAATGAGAGGAAGTAAGGTTCCCTGCCCGAGATGTTATTGATAGAAAAGGAGTCAGTGCGAGACATAAGTTAAGACAAAGGAAATAACCTAAGAAAGATTTCGCGGAATATTGACATGAGAATGGACCAACGAGTAGTTAGTAGTTGATTTAGGAAGAGCCTAGTCGCGACTAGATAAGAAGTTACAGACAAATCAGCAGATCAAACAATATAAATGTAGTAAACCCCAACATGGAGAATTCAGCCTCATAGTTATGACATCATAATACTTGACATATATTCATATAGGAGTTGGAGAAGTTAAAAAGGTACTGCATGAGTGTTACAAAAATAAAAGAGAGTGCCACTAGGAAGACGGTCAAAATATCAGTCCAGAAGCAACCCCACAAGCACAAGGGAGTGGAGATAAGTAACTACGGATAAGTATAGGAAAGGAAGGACAATAGAAGGCCCGTCAAGTATACGATATAACAAGCTCGCATCTTTACAAGAGTCAAAGGATCTTCCCTAAGTACTATAGTGAAGGACTAGCTCAGGAAATGAGGAAGAAGGTTTCAACCTAAGCATAGTAACTTAATGAAGAAAGGGTCATGTAAAAGTAGTCTCACAACAAAAATTGTATTCCCTCCAAAATAAAGTGGCACCTACCGTGGCTAATGAACAAGGAGAATGATCGAAGGTAATATTCGAGACTATATGAGTTGCAAAAAAATCCTGGCATGTGTGGGAACTAGGATGAGTTAAGTATGCACGCAACAAGGGGCATAAAAAGCAGGAAAGTAATTGCATATGTTTAAAGAAAGCTGAGATGGAACGAAAGGAATCATTCGATCAATGATATAGAGTTAGTACGTTATGGATACACTCAAGATTTTGGAGCATTATACTTGTTGACAATCATACAGCCATAGAAGACTTCGGTATAAGTTTTAAAAAAAAAAAGAATTGAGCCCAGGGCATAGACAAAGGATTGAATTGTTAGAAGAATGTATCATAGATATTCTATAACGCCTATGAAAGGTTAAGGTAATAACTAATACCATGAGCCACAGATCAGATGATAGCTTAAGCCTACATAAAGGCTGATCGGAAGGAAGAGAAAGCTAAAAAATTACATCACCCAAGTAAATCAAGAGTCTGATTATTGGAACTAGAAGAATTATAGAAGTTGTGATTGAGAACATGAAAGAATCACTCTTAATATCAGATGTTCGAGATAAATAACATAACAACTATAATCTATTATGGCTCTACAGGAAAGCCAGTTAGAAGAAGTACCAGCCTTATAAGAAGTCAGTACGAAGCTCCCATCAGATTGTGTATGTACCAGAGGTGCGAGTATTATAATAGAGATTCAAGTTATGGACGTGAATTACACCTAGGTGGAAGTGAGGTCAGGAAAAGGATAGGAGATATGATGCGAAATTTTAAGGTATGTAAGGTAAATGTGAACAACGTATGAGATACTCAAAGGCAGAAGATCGTGAATAATCCATACATTAGATAGAAGGCTATAATCACGGGGATCCAATAACAATGAGTGATAACGGAATCATCGGCGACATGTCTTCCAACCTATGGTTTCTAAATACTGACAGATCTAGTTAAGAAAGTAAAGAAGAGTTAAAGACGATGTCTCGCTTGATGTTCTAAAATAACTCAAGGAAATTCAAGCAAGTTGAAGGAAGATTACGAGTAGTATAAATAGATATGTATAGGTCGCAAGCTAAAGTATAGTAAAGCGACAAAGTTTTATGACTGATGTAAGAACGAGAAAAGACGAGTGAGAAGGTGACGAGAATGGATTAGTCCTCAGGATTAGGCCCATGAAACAAGGGAGCTAATGGATTCTCTATGTTATACAAAGCTCACTATAGCCTTAATGAACTCAAAGAAGTCTAAGATTAATAGCATTTAGAAGGAATGAAATACTGACCTAGTAATAAAATGAGGATATAATTGTGTAAGATAAAGGATGACGTTCGGGCCTTCGATTGAGTAATGATTTGAAAAAAAGAGAAAGAAAGAAAAGGGGCTCAGGAATTGTACGAGATTAAAATACCCACGTAAGAGAATCACCTTGGGATGCTATAGAATACAGATATTGAAGTACAATATCACCGCTAAGTGGATCAGGAAAATTACTTCGAATATTCCTTGATGTAACGTAATCCCTAAGGACAAAGTATTGCGTAAAAAGATTCAAGTTATCAGTTGTATATTGTAGATCAATATTGAGGTGAATCAATAATGGATGGACAAAAGTCACAAAGTATGAGATGAGATTAGGCCGTCATTCTAAAGATGAGCAGTAATGAGGAAGCATTAAAAGACATAAATTTATACATATGAAATAAGCAACGAGAGTAAGCTGGGATTTGGTAGCAGACCTCAGCAATGATAAATTAAAGTAAGTGTTATGGTAGTAAATTCATATGGATGGCTAAACGGACCTATGAGATAAGATATAGCAATATTCATGAATTCAACAAAGTACCGAGCAAAGAACTTCAGTATATTCATAGATGCCCAAAAGAACATCTTATCAAGCTCTACATATGAATCCTAGAGATTGGGTACACTTACAAGGTCAAAATTGTACAGGCTGCATGATGAAAGGTAGTAACAGTTACGAGATTGAAAGGATTCTGACTACAAGTTGTGGTGTGAGAAGGAGGCCTAAGGTGGGAATGCCCTAGACTTTGGACTTATTCACAGAACAATTGCCTAGATGGCAAGGGAAGTTCTAAAGTATTCGAAAGATATCAGTTACGAAAATGATAAGTGCATCGGTCAACATTCGAGGACGAATGTTCCAAATGAGGGAATAATGTTACGCCCCGCAGTATTACATCGATGTTATGCTCTGCAATAATATATTATGATTGATATTATCTCCTGCAGTATTAAGTTACGACAGTGTTGTACCCAACACTATTACATTACGGTGATGTTACGCTTCACACTAATAAGTTACAATGATATTGCACCCTGCAATATTTTATATTGAATTTGTCGTAAGGTAATTGACATCAGTACAAGGAAAAGATTATTTGGGGATTATAAGGATTATGCTATTTCAAAAGTGATTAGTAAATTCATGAAGGTGAAAGGGGCAGCAAGTCTAAAAAAATGATTTTTTGTCAAAGTTTGGCATTTTGGGATAAAACACGGCTCAAGCTAAAATACTCGGTATTTATGGACTAGTACCATACAAGGTACCACATGACCATAATAGTAAGGCGTATAAGGTATGTGAAAAGTGGGTAATATTTTAGGTAAGTAGGAATAATTCTCAATGTTGCGGGTAATTGATTAATTACCGGGTAACGGGACATTACCAAATTAATTGGGGATATATTTATGGATAAGCCTAATATAACTCCTATCCCTACGTGGAAGCAAGTAACATAGGATAGGAATGACTCTTTAGTCTTGATAATAGGTGGCATGTGTAGGACAAACTAGGATAAAAATTAACATAAAAAGTAAACCCAAAAAAGGTGAGTCTTTCAAAAGTTTTAGAAAAAGAATGGATCTAATTTCCTTGTAATAAGGATCTGAGCAGCAACGTCCAATTCTTGGCAAAGTAACAAAGCAACAACGTCATTCTTGGCTAAATATCAAAGCATCAGCGTTCAAGAAGCAAGAACGTTGAATCAGGAAACATTTCGTCCAAAATCCTTAGTCAAAATTCGAACCACAATTTTGTTCAAGGATTCAGAAGCAGAATCTTCATTCCATTGAAATAGTTTCAGGAAAAAGTATGTTAAGGCTACCCTTCTTTCTTTTGGCATGGTCCATATGATACTAATGAAACAAGCAAAGACACAGTTTCCATAAATTACCTTATTCATAGAAATAGTAGGGGTGTCTATATTCTTGATTCCCCATGAAATATTATTATCTTCTGCTCGTGGGTCTCAGAACAATACGTAGTTAAAAAAATTTATCTGGAAGGAATATTGAGATTATTACGTATTTTTCATGCATTTCATACATGTTCACTGACCCATGTCCAGATGGCATTATATACGCGTATATATGTAAATATATGTATATGATATATGGGAAAAGGTTACGACGTTATATACGCACCACCACCTGATCAGCTGGTATATGATGATGATGTTGCCCACAGTGGCTGAAATATGATTCAAACAACGTTATATACGCGTATATATGTATGTATATATATATGTATATGGATGGGAAAGGTTATGGATTTATATACGCACCACCACCTGATCAGCTAGTATACGATGATGATTTTGCCCACAGTGGTGGAGAAGATATGATGGGATGCCCTCAGAGGCTGATGATGCTATGAAACATGTACTTATGCACGACATGACATTCATACGCATATGCATGACGCTAAAAGTAATTTATGATTTACAAAGTTATTCAGATTTACAGGTTGAGTCATGTACTCTATATTTTTTCCATGTCTCTTATGTATTTATTTATGTGCCTTACATACTCGGTACAATATTTGTACTGACGTCCCTTTTGCATGGTGATGCTAAGTTTCATGCCCGCAGGTCCCGATAGATAGGTCTAGAGCCCTCCAAGTAGGCTATCAGATCAGCGGAAGATGTTGGTGCGCTCCAATTTCTTTGGAGTTGCTTGCTTGGTTAGTATGATTTAGACGCGTATTGTTTGGTATGGCGGGACTCTGTCCCGACTTTTATAACATTTATGTACTCTTAGAGGCTTGTAGACATATGTCATGTACGTGAAAGATTGTCCGGCCTTGTCGGCCTATGTTTTGAGTTTATAAATGATTATGTTGGCCTATTAGGCTCGTATGTCACGTGTATATGATAATGTAACAAGAAAGATACGTTACATTGGTGCTTGCTTGAGTAAGGTACCGGGTGCCCGTCGTGGCCCATCGATTTGGGTCATGACAGACCAGTTAGGAAAATGTGTCAATTTGGGTAGTCGGGTCGCTTCTTAATGGGAGATATGCTTGGGTTCAAAAGCAGAAAAAAAAAGAAACTGACAATTAAATGATGTGGCACTATTTCAACTGTTTAAAAATTGTGCATGAGAGTATAGAGGAACTACTATGTGTGTCGAGGGAACCAGGTTCCCTGACAGATTTTGCAAATGTAAGCCTCATCCTTTGACCAATGTGCAATGCATTAGCTGCTTGTTTGCTTTGTAATCATCAGGCATGTCTACGTGTAACAGTATACATATGAGTTAGTCTTTGCCAGAAAACACTCTTTAGCTATTTTACCTATACATTTCTTTCATAGCCAATCATGGAGGGACCAGGTCCTCAGCTTGATTTCATCAACCCTAGTGCCAAGTCATTCTTGTCATGCTCTATGCTCAGTGCTTTGGTGAAGATATCTGCAATTTGATCTTCTGTGCTGCAAAACTTCATGCATGTGTACTCTTTCTCAACATTGTCTTTAAGAAAGTGATGTCGCACATCAATATGCTTTGTTCTCTTAAGGTGAACTGGATTTTTTGCCATGTTGAGAGCACTATTGTTATTATACAGTAAGGGCACACAATCAGAGAACACACCAAAATCTTCTAGCTGTTGCTTGATCCATAGCAGTTGAGCACAGCAAGAGGCAGCTGCCACATACTCAGCATCAGTAGTTGAAAGAGCCACTGAGTTTTGTATTCTTATGCCCCATGAGATAAGACACGGTCCTAGAAAATGTTCCATGCCAGAAGTATTTTTCCTGTCCATAAGATAACCAGCATAGTCAGTATCAACATACCCTATTAAGTCAAAGTTATCTCTTGAGGGATAGTCGAGAACTAGGTCTTGTGCTCTTTTGAGATACCTTAGAATTCTCTTTGCAGCCTTCATATGAGACTCCTTTGGATTGGATTGAAACCTGGCGTAGAGTCCCACACTGAAAACAATATGTGGTCTACTTTCTGTGAGATACAGAAGTGACCCAATAATTCATCTATACATGGTCTCATTTACAAGAGAACCAGGTTCATCAATATTTAGGTGAGTGGTAGTGGCAATGGGTGTATTAATGATCTTTGAACTTTCCATCTCAAATTTCTTCAGAAGCTCTTTGATGTACTTTTGCTAACTTATCATAGTGCCCTTAGGAGTTTGCTTGACTTGTAGACCCAAGAAGAAAATGAATCCCCCCATCATGCTCATTTAAAACTCACTCCCTATGAGTTTTGAAAATTCCTCACACAGAGAATCGTTCGTTGCTCCAAAAATGATGTCATCAAGATAGGTTTGCACAATGAACAGGTTCCTCCCTCGTTTCTTCAGAAAAAGGGTGTTGTCAATTTTTCTTCTTGTAAATCCATTTTCTAGAAGAAATTTCAACAATCTTTCATACCAAGCACGAGAAGCCTACTTTAGCCCATACAAAGCCTTGTCAAGTTTAATGACATGCTCAAGATGCTCATGATTCTTAAATCGAGGTGATTGCTTGACAAAGACTTCTTCCTTTAGAAAACCATTTAGAAATGCACTTTTATCATCCATTTGGAACAATTTGAATTCCATATGAGATTCAAAGGCAATAAGGATTTTGATCGCCTCCATTCGAGCAACTGGAGCAAAAGTTTCATCATAGTCAATCCCTTCTTCTTGATTGTATCCTTGAACTACTAGCCTTGCCTTGTTCCTTGTTGTGTTTCCAAACTCATCAAGTTTGTTTCTGAATACACACCTGGTTCCTATTACGGTTTGGTCAGCAAGTCGTGGAACCAGGTGCCATACACTGTTTCTCTCATGATAGAGTTCTTCTTGCATGGCTGTAATCCAGTCTGCATCTTTCAATGATTCTTTGACATTTTTGGGCTCTATTTGAGAGGGAAAGGCTGAGAAGACAATTGAGCCTCTTGCCTTTGATCTAGTTTGAATGCCTGAATCAAGAGGAGTGATTACGTGTTCAAGGGGGGCATGAACTTTTGTGCTTCTAGTTAGACACCTGAACCTCATGTGAGAAGGTCTAGGTATTTTTGACTATGAACCTTGATTTCTTCTCATCTCATCATGTGGGGAGCCTTGGACAGCATCGACAACTCTGTTCTCAGCTTCAGTTGTTATGATTAAGGAACTAGGTTCCTCTTCATCAGTTGGAGATATTGTTGCACCATTCTCATTTGAATCTTTGATGTGGCTCATCATATTAGCCTTTCCATTTGCCATGTCAATAACTTCACCGGGGACAATTGACTGTTCTCTGTCTTGATCACTCTTATCATGTAAATCCTTTCCACATAAATGGTGAGATTCATCAAAGATCGTATGTATGCTTTCCTCAACACATTGAGTTCTTTTGTTGTATACTTTGTAGGCTTTGCTTTGTGATGAATAGCCTAGAAAGATTCCTTCATTGCTTTTGGCATCAAATTTTCCATGTGCTTCCTTGCCATTGTTGAGAACGAAACATTTACAATCAAAGGTCCTTAAATGTGTCAGCTTGGGCTTTCTTCCGTTCAGTAGTTCATATGGAGTTTTGTTCGGAAGGGACCTGATCATACACCTGTTCACCAAATATCATGCAGTGTTGATGGCTTCTGCCTAGATACTTTTTGCAATGTCACTATCAATCAACATTGTTCTTTCCATATCTTCAAGAGTCCTATTTTTCCTTTCCACTATACCATTTTGTTGAGGTGTCCTTGGAGCTGAAAAATTGTGAATGATGCCATTTTCAGCACAGAATTCGTTGAATTTTGCATTGTCAAATTTTATCCCATGGTCAGACCTGATACATACTACATTATTTCTCATCTTCACCTGGATCTTCTTTACAAATGCAACAAACACTTGAAAGGTTTCATCCTTGGTTCTGCGAAACAAAGTCCAGGTGAATTTGGAATAGTCCTCCACTATAACAACAATGTACTTCTTTCCTTACCTGCTTGGCACCCTCATAGGTCCACATAGATCCATATGGAGGAGATCGAGTGGACTTGAGGTACTAACTTCCTTTTTAGGCTTGAAAGAAGATCTGACTTGCTTTCCCTTTACACATGCATCACACAAAACTTTGTTTTTCTATTGAGACTCAAATCTGGCCTTACAATTTTTCTTAAAGTGCCCGGTGTTACCATAGTGAGTGCAAAGTTAGTTATCAGGTACAGTAACGTAGTTGCTATGAGGGTTGTAGGGAGTCTTTTCCTTTTGGAACCCAATACCCTGCCTGTTTCCCTCACTGTTTGTATACATAGCAGTGATTGCATCAGAAGACTAGGTCCACTTAAGAGATTTTTCTAGGTCACTCTTCACTTTACCTAGATTTCCTGAAGTTGTCTGTTTTTCTCAAGCTCGGCACACAGACTAGATTTCACTAATTTTAACTCATTTTCCAGCCTAAGGTGTGCCTCACTTGCAACTTCCTTTCCGTTTTGAGTTTTCCTAGGCCTACTTTCCTTTTTTAGTTCCTCAATTATTTCCTTTAGGTCTTCAACCACTACTAATAGGTCATCTCTCACATGCTCAATGTCAGCAACCTTCTCAGTTAAAACTTCTTTCTCCTTTTTAACACACTCAATGGTCTCTTTTAGATTGACCACAACAACCACTAAATCATCTCTTTCATGTTCTATGTTTGTAAATTTTTCAGTTAAGGCATATTTTTCTTTCTTCAGACTCTCAATGGTTTCTTTTAAATCTACCACAACGACTACTAGATCATCTCTCGACTGTTCTGCTTCTCCTAGTTCCACAACTAATGCATCTTTATAATTCATAAGACTATGATAAGCATAAATTAAAACATTTCCAAAGGCATAAGTTTTTTCGGAGAATAAGTCTTTAGATTTCTTTGAACATCTAGAAAGTTTACCTTATCATCATCATCATTGTCATCTTCATCATCTTTAGATTTTGCTATTAGGGCAAAGATTGATTTCATACTCAGCTGCTTAACTTTCCACTGCCATCATGGAACTATCACCTTGATCATCATCTTCTTTGGATGCGCTGGAAGATTCTCCCCATGAAGCAAGAGATTGTTTCACAACATTGTCAGCGACATCTTTTCGCTTGAATCGTTTGTCAAGAACAAGGTTCCTCTTTGCTGCTTTGTCAATGTTGTGTTTGCACTGATCTTGCTTGAGGAGAGGGAAATCCTTTATGAAGTGCCCTGGCTTGACACACTTATGACACAGGTCATAGCCTTTTGGCTTACTGGAGCTGCCCTTTTTTGTAATGACTCCATTTCAGCGAACCATTTTTTGAAATCTTTTTGTCAGGTAAGCCATATCAGCATCCTCACCACCTGAGTCATTGTTGTATGTCTTGAGAACTAGGTTCTTCTCTCGTTTGGGCTCTTTTCTCTAATTATCCTTCTTCTTCATTTCATAAGTCTTCAGATTGCCAACAAGTTCATCAACGGGCAGCTTCTGCAAATCCTTTGCCTCTATGATAACGTTTACTTTGCTTTCACAGGAACCATATAATACACTGAGTATCTTTCTTACAAGTTTGTCACTAGGAATAATCTCTCCCAGAGAGTGAAACTCATTGATGATAGATGTGAAGTGAGTGTGCATGTCCCGAATTGATTAATCGTCCTTCATCCTGAAAGCTTATACGATGTGGTTAGCATGTAAATCTTCGACTGCTTTACTTGTATTGTCCTTTCATGAGTTGTTTGGAGAGCTTCCCAAATCTCTTTAGCAGATTGACATGCTGAAATCCTGTTGTACTCATCTACTCTAATCCACATACGAGGATTTTCTTGGGACGAAGTTCTTTTCTACAGCCTTGGGGTCAACATTGTTGAATTCCTTTCTTGTTTTAGGAACTGTAACTGCAGGGTCTCCAATGGTCTTCGTAGGAATGAAGGGTCCATCACAGATGATATCCCAGAGCTTTGAGTCTTCAGCAATGATGAAGTCGTGCATCCTTGTCTTCCACCATCTATAGTATTGTCCGTTGAACCTTGGTGGTCTGTAGGTAGATTGACCTTCTTCAAAGTTTGGCGGAGCAACCATGAGGATCCTTTCTAGGTGTTAGCGTGATGGAAAGAACCTGCTCTGATACCAATTTATAGAAACTAATGTTGATACCCAATTTTTCTCATAATATTTTCAAAACTATGCTTTGGCATCAACCAGTATTTCTTCATACAATTTATGCATAAAACATTTTAATTAATTTATCCCTGTATTTGTTTTTATAAAACAATCACTGATTACATCTTAAAATAGTTTTATAATAATTTTTACGCCTTAATTTTATCATTTTGCATGTTGTATTAAGTTTCAATTATCGCACAAATAGCCACATTTGTATTTTTAGGATGCAATTACAATTACTTTGCAATTGTAGCTTATGCATGCATTATTACATTATTTTTTACTGGAAAATAGCCTTTTATATTTTTAAAATATTAAGTAATAACTTTAAAATATTTCCATGCATGAAAGTTTTTTTTAATAATTTATTAACCATTTTAAAAATTGGTTTGTCAATTAATTACGTATTTAACAAATATCCCCTTTTTCATTTGAATCCAACCCAATTAACTAGCCCAATTTTAACCTAAAATATACCCAGCCCAAACCCAGCATCAACCCGACCCACTTCTTGCCAAATTCTGGCCGTTGATCATTTTGATCAATGGTCCAGATTCCCCTTCCTAAAATAAACGAACCGCCGTCACCTAATTCCCTCTTCTCTCAAATGATCTCAAGTCTAAACCCTAATCCACCCTCGCCGGTACTCATCTATAGCCATTCATGCTGGTTTCTCACCACCCCCAGGCCTCTAATAGCCTCTCCTATGCTGGTATCATCTCTAGGGTCCTCAAAGGACCAGGGTTAGTCTTCTTACTCCTTTGGTCTTTGCACGCCTATTTCAGGTTGTTCCAATTTGATTTGAGTATGATCTTTCTATGTCTATGAATTTCTAAGCCTGCTTCTTCACCTCTGTGTTATTCTTCTCGAAACCCTAATTTTTACCCTTTGAACTTCTTAGATCTATACAAGATCTGAGATGGATCGAGCCTATTTCATATGAGTTTTACAAGAACCTTCTGATTTTCGAATGGGTTTTCATTTTTACTTAACTAGGGTTTCCCGAAAATTTCTTTCTCCAAAATGTTTGATAATTTTGAGTGTTTAATCTTCTAATTCTTATGCGTTTTAACCTATTTCGTAAGGTTTGCTTTAACCCCAACTCGTTTATGCTAAAAACCCTAAATTTTTCGATATTTTGTTTGGATTCTGGGTTTGTCCAGTTTACTTGTGTACTGGCTTTGTCCTATGCTTTGGTTCCTATGATTGTTCTTTAGTTTGATTCGATGTCTTGTGATATTTATCCTAATGTGCCTCTACTAAGGTTCTTGGTTCGACTTTTTACTGATTCTATGTGTCTATATTCATTTTTTCCCTATTCATAGTAAACCTATATTTTCACCCTTTAATCAGTGTTGATTTGAATTCTTGATTTATCAATCTGTTTCCTGACTATTCCTTTCTTGCCTTATTTGAAAATTGTCTGCGATACTGACTAACTCTTTGCATGATTCTTTCCTTATTAAACCTTTGACTCTCTATTCTGAAGTTCTTTGTTTTAATTTGAACTCCTTTCCGTAATAAGATCTTTGATTCTTACTTCTTTACTCGGTCTGATTGAACTTGTTGCCTTAATTAGTTCCTGTCATTACCATTGGTTGATTTTCCTTAATTAATGGAGAAAACTATGCTGAATCTTTATGTAACTGATTCTGAAATTCCTTGATTACTGATTTTTGATTGTTTTACCTTATTTGCTCTACTCTTGAGCTACTATAAAAACTCTCTTTATTTTAACCTCTAGACACGAACACTAGTTCATCTACACTCTTACACTCTCAAAAGCTCTCTATTCTCTTCTGTTACTTGCAATTCTCACTAATCCAACCGGTTGTAAGCCCAGGCTATCTACTTGCACCATCTCTGCTCTATACTCTGTATTCTCTCCTTAACTGGTATGTCCTGATTCAATTCACATTCCAAAACTATGTGTTTTCTTTGTTGTTGTAGTTCATTAGTTGTGATTTCCAATTCTACTTGCTATTCTACTGTCATATGCTTAATGTGTAACCAGCATGCTTAGATTATACTGCCTAGTCATTGTATCACTCAGCATGTTTAAGTTTTTTCTGTTAAAAGTTATAACTAGTATTCTGTTTAGCATGCCCAATCCTGCTTTAGATAATTGCATGAATCCTATTCGTTCACTAGTATGTCCAAGCTGCATTGTTTGTTTACTGTCTAACCCAGCATGTCCAAATTCTGCTTGTCCTATAAGTGATTAGTATTTCTAAAAAACTTTGAATGCTTCATTAAGTGCTTGTCTAGTTTGTTCATCTAAGTCTTACATACTCTACTCCACTAATGAGATGCTGTTATGACATCTAGCCCTTTCAAAGGTACTCTAGTTGTGTGTATTGGTCATGTCTAAGACCTATGTGTCTCAACATATTTTGTTAACTAACTTGTTAATTCCACAACTTCTTGATGAATCTGTGTATTTGTTTGCAATCACTAAGGTGTATTCTATGTGTCCCCCACCCCTTTCTCTTTGTGTAAAGTCTGTTTGCTAAAGTATTTTCTGAAGCTATTCTAGGACTGATTTTCTGATTTCAAGATGTTCTTTTTCATGCTTTTCCAACTACTATTTTGTTCAAACTAGTACTGGTTTTCAAAAAATCTTCTCACCCCTGAGACCCTTCTCTACACCGTTAAAATTATGCACTCCCACTTACTCTTAGTTCATTAAGTCCTGCTCCTCTGGTATGTGTACTGCCTAGAGATCCTTGAGGTCTCCTTGAACTCTGGCATATCAGGGCTAGCACTTTCACACTGCACATAAATCAGTCCTTATTTGAGAAAGTTTTGTGTGTGATAACTGCCCGGGATCCTTGAGGTCCTTAGGGAACTCTAACACACCTAGACATGAAATTGGCTATGGAACTTTGAGCACTTGACACTACTGAAGGCTTGGAAATTACTTTGGGCCTAATTCAGGCTCCCTATATTTAATGTATATTTATAATTATGTAATTCGTTCAATTCTTGGTTTGTAATAATTAATTGTAAACAAATATTGGGGTGACTAGTGAAAAGGGAGGGTAGTTGTATATTGTGGGTAAAGTTGGGTAGATAACATGCCTATATGGTTTATTTAAATGTGTTGTGTTAGACAATATGCCTATAGAATGTTTTGGTTGAAATGAATTCTACCTGCTCCATTTCATATAATTAGATATCATGCCTATAGGGTGTAAAGTCATTGAGGTTCAGTTTCCATTACAACATGTACACAAGTTCATCTCCTTAGAGATCATGCCTATAGGATTTAAAATCAGCTTTAATAGAAATTATGTCTATAGGGTCCATTTTGATTCAAATGTGTTTGTTAGATAATATGCTTATAGGAACTGCTTTGGTTTGAATAAGTTCTTATTGCTTTACATTTTACATAATTGGAAGCCATGCCTATAGGTTATAAAATCAGCTTAATTGTAGAAATCATACCTATAGGGTCTAAAATCAGTTTATAGAAATCCTGCCTATAGGATCTAAAATCAGTTTTAGTTAGATCTAAAATCAGTTTAACTTTGACTCATGCCTATAAGTTCCGAATAAGATTAACTAACCTACTCGTTTCTTTAATAGCCCTCAACACTCATTAATTAATATTACTAGAAAGCATTCCTATAAGATCCAAATTGCCGTTTAAAAATTATTTACTGTTTTACTGCATTCCTAATCAATAATATATACCATACTCATGGGACATCACTATTATACGCTTAGGCAAGCCTATATGGCGATTAAAAAACCTGCAACTGTAAAACTATGCTTTGTTATCTATGACTGCTCATATTCAACAGGTCTAAAATCAGTAGGCAAGCTGAATAGGTCGTTGACACTTTGGTCCAAATTTAGTACTACGTCTCTGCTCACCTAGATATCATATTCTAAGGCTTCTCTTAAATATCTAAAACTGTGTTTAAGACGTGCATTTGCTTGCTCTATTTGTGGAGGTAAAATCTGAGCGTTTAATTGTTCTCTTTTGTCCAGTCTTATTTGTTTTGATTGTCGCCTAGATTTTTCTCCTTTAAATACTTTAGGATGGTCTAGAACTACCCAAACTAGAGGTCCTAAATACCTCCGGGCCACAAAGAAGGAATGGGTAGTGCACGTATAGGATATCTTTTAAGGTTGCTAGAACGCTTTAGGCTATGACGAAGGGGAGGGAATTGGGTAGTAAGGATATGATGACTGCGCGCTAATGTCACGTGTAGCCCCTCATTGAGGAGTTATGATCGGGCATTGCATGTGTGTGATCCTGTAGGCTAACCAACCTAGGACCCCTCTTTCCCAATTCCTATATGTCTTAAATGAATTTCCTTTTCTTTACTTGTATATATATATATATATATATGAAAGATTGTTCCAACCTTAGCCCTTGTTTTCATTACTTGAATCATACATGTACTTAGAATGTTAAAATATGCCTTTATTTGCGAGTATGTGTTGAAACTGTTTATTTGTTAAAATGACTAATTCATATAGTTTAAGTTCGGCCGGGACCCACCGTTGTGGACTGCGAAGGGTGCCTAACACCTTCCCCTCAAGGTTATTTCGAGCCCTTACCCTAATCTCTGGTAATGCAAACTAGCTCATGAGTTAATTGCTCTAGGTGCCCTAACACACCATAATCCGTTAGGTGGCGACTCTCCAAATACATAGATTCCCAGAAGGAAACAAGTTATTTCCCCCATGAATGTCGAAACCCAGACTTCCCTGTCAAAAAGGGAAAAAGGGGGCGCGACAGCATGGCGACTCTGCTGGGGATATTTTTAAGCTCTTACCATAATGAACTTATCTTTTGTGAATTAGTCCAAACATACGTTATCCCCCATACCCTTTCCCCTTATTTGAATTTAACTGTCTATTTTCAAGCATTTATGATTTTTTTATTCCTGAAACTGACTTGTCTCTTTGTTTTCTTTTCTGTAACTGTCTTTCAATTATTTAAATACTGCATTTATTGTTTTCTTATGTGCAAATACTTGACACATGCTATTTATTGCTACATAAATCATACTCAACATCATATTCCACTCGTGCGTAATTAATCCTATAGCAACGCTTGATGAGTGTTTGCGCTCTTCCTATATATCACCCTTTAAATTCGAAAAGGCGTATTTGCGGTAAAACTAGTCGATCAGCGGTGCGTTCGATGGTTCCGTGCCTTTCTCCCTCAAGTTGTCCACTTGAGGGTCCCAGTCTAGACCCCTATAGCAGCCTTACTCTGGTTAATTATACGTGCATGGTCAAACCTAGCCGGGTTAATATGTTGTCCGCATAATAACCCTTTAAGACAAGACTTGTCCAAAGTCCATCGGGTTTTCCATATTCCCAACGGACGTAAACACGATTATGTGCATTAATTTGGAGAAATAAATGCCAATATGCTAATCATTACTGTATAAATAGACGAACCTAGAGGGGGAAATGGCCTAACTCTTTTTGTTTTGCAGAAAATGAGGCACGAGTTCTCCAGATTCGGTATGGTTGGTAGCATATCCTCACTCTTGCTAGATTGGTGGAGGGATCTTCCTTCATGTGACCAAAACCATATGAAATGAGTCTTAGGAAACTTGCCTTCTCTGTTGGACCTTCAGCCCAACAAAATACTGATCGAGGCTGCAACTATGTTCTGGGACAAGGAAATGGTTGTGTTCCATTTTGGGAACATAGAAATGACTCCCCTTCTAGAAGAAATAGGAGGATTTGTTGGGATACCTTGGGATAGCCCTAATCTGTTAGCACCTGAAAATCGCACTACTAGGGGATTTCTGAAGATGATGAGGCTAAAGAAGAATTATAACTTGAAATGCCTAATGGACTCTTACATACCTTTTGAGTTCCTTTATGAAAGATACGGCCACAGCAGCTCCTACCATATTTTTGATGATGAGTTCTCAATCACTTCTTTAGGTTAGATTCATTATAGGGTCTTTGTGTTTATTATATGTTTCTTGGGCATGCTGGTGTTCCCAATCCAACGGTATAGGATCCATACTAGGCTGGCCATGGTGACCAAAACTCTGATGGATGGGATCGAGGGGGAGACATACACTATTATCCCTATGATCATTGTAGACATGTACCGGGATTTGGAGCGGTGTCAGAAGGGGTTCAGGTTCTTCAAGGGTTGCAACTTGCTGCTACAGGTTTGGTTGTTGGAACATCTCCAAAAGGGAAAATACCGTCAAGAATTTCCGCGAAGGTTGTGGAATGATCACATAACCTTCCATCATCCCAAAAGAATGAACTATATTCGAAACATGTTTGCTCAGCCAGAGGACGTTGCGGGATGGGTACAGTTTTTAAAAAATTTGACCGAGGATCAAGTCTAGTGGATGTTCGAGTGGTTCCCTACCGATGAATTCATTATCAGATCTAGAGATTTTGCATACTTGGTGTTGATTGGGTTGAGGGGCATATACCCTTACGCTCCTCTCAGGGTTATGAGACAAGTAGGAAGTAGACAAATCATACTAAGGGTCACTAAAATGTGTCACTTCAGAGCCAATTTCCAAGGTGACACCATCCCGTACAAGAACGAAGCGCAACACATGTGGACTTTAAAGATTATTGTGGAGAAGGATACTATTGAGCCAGACCGATGTCACACAGGCCACTCATACCTTTACCCTTCTTGGTTGGAAGACAACATAGCCGGGGTCATTGAGCCAAGGGCTGGACCAGGAAACAGGATTATAGACGAGGTTGCCGAAGCAAAGGTGAAGTACAACAAGCTGCGGAAAAAAGTTCGAGAATCTGAAGCTGAGCATATGCAATTGCATAAGGCAGATATGGAGATGATTAACGAGTGGAAAGAAAGAGCTGTTAAATCCAGCGAGAGACTGGAATATCTAGAGTACACATTAATGGAGTTGGAAGGGAAGATGAGAAAAAAGGTCACTGACTACTAGAACGCTGAAGGAAATGAAGGAGAGCATCCTGAAAGGGCATTCCTGCTGCTGAACCTACGCGAGTTGGGAGAGTTGATCGACAAGAGCATCCAGTCTGAAGAGGGTCCTTCTGGAACCAAGTAGATTAGATTTACTTGCTTTTCAAATGTAATAAGGCCAAGTGCCATTAGTGACATTATCTTATTTAATTTCATTTTGGGTCGTTTATTTTTACATTAATGAAATGAGGCAATTATTGGCACTACATTTCTCCAAATTTATTTTTCACTAAGCCTACCTCGGGCACAACGAGGCTCCCAATTAGGACACAAATTTACATTCTCGCAATATGTGATTAAATATTGCAAACATTTTAGAATCCTTACTAACTTGTTTACCTTTTTGCAAACATTAAATATTTACATTCCCATCCCTGAAGGTTGGTTCGCTCATACTGGCATCATCAGAATATCACACTAGATCTAGAGGCCCTCCACCTCCTCCTCGTCCAAGTAATACAAAAGGCAAAGGAAAAGCAAAAATGGATGACTTAAGTGGTATCCGAAAGGATAATGCTGAGAATGTAGAAACTTCAGACGGTCGGAGTACTCCGGCACCAAATGATCTAGCCTTGAGGTTGGAACAAAAGATATTGGAGCTACAAGGAGAGCTTGAGCAGGTCCACAACTTGGAAAACTTATCACTCACCCTAAATGTCCCCGACATCAACCAACAAAACACAAAGAACCCAGCACCTCCCCAAAACACACCAAACCAATATCCGCAAAACCTTCCTACACTGCATCAATATGCAACCCACCCCAAAATCTCAATCCCTTACCAATACCAACTTTGCCACAACACTACCATCAACTAATTCAGTAGTCACCAACCGCCACTTATCATACTCCCTAGAATACACCACAATCCATTCCTGACCCTCAAAACTCTACCAATGACCACCATTACACCCAGGCACCTAGCACTCACCAAAACGACTCCATATATGTGGAAACTGTACCTCACTTTATCCAACCAATCTACTATACACTAGAATCCTCTGAGAAGGACTAGCTTATTAAAAACATGGCTGAAGAACTCAAGAAACTGACAAGTCCAGTTCAGGGTGTCGAAGACGGCAAAGGAATATAAGATTTGAATTATCAAGACCTATGCATACAACCAGATGTAGAACTGCCAGAGGGTTACAAACCTCCCAAGTTTGAAATGTTTGACGGTACAGGTGATCCTAGGGTTCATATGAGGACCTATTGTGACAAACTTGTTAGGGTCGGAAAGGATGAAAGGATCCGAATGAAACTCTTTATGAGAAGTCTTACGGGAGATGATTTATCCTAGTACATCAGCCAGGATCCCAAGAAATGGTCTAACTAGGTGAGCATGGCGTCTGATTTCATGGATCGATTCGGGTTCAACACAGAAAATGCAACAAATGTTTTCTATATTCAGAACCTTAAGAAGAAGCCCACCAAAACTTTTCGCGAGTACGCTACTCATTGGAGGTCAGAAGCAGCCAAAGTTAGGCCATCTTTGGACGAGGAACAGATGAACAAGTTCTTCGTCAGAACGCAAGATCCATAATATTATGAAAGGTTGATGGTTATTGAAAATCATAAATTCTCTGATATCATCAAACTTGGAGAAAGAATCGAATAAGGAATCAAGAGCATGATGGTGACAAACTTTGAGGCATTACAATCAGGCGGTATATCAAATAAAAGAGACGTTGTGGCAGTAATGGTAGCTCAAGGCCTGAAATCTCTACTTACATATCAAACGCCTCCACCCACATACCAAACACTACCACCCACATATCAACCCTCATCTCCCAGATATTCCCAACCAGTCACTGCCTATCATACCTATAATTTCCAAGCATCTGATTTCCAGTCACCCCCAACTCGCCAGAATTATCCAAGACCACGTCCCAATTTTGACCGTAAGCCACCCAGACAGTACACCGCTATTGCTAAACCCATCAACCAGTTGTATGAAAGGTTTAAAGCCACTAGTTACGTCACTTTTATTCCTGTTGTGGCATTAGAAAATCCGTCCCAATGGGTCCACCCAAACAAAACTTGTGCATACCATTTTGGTATCAAAGGGCACACCATTGACGAGTGCCGAACATTGAAAGATAAGATCCAGACGCTGATTGACAACAAGGTTATACACGCAAAAGAGCTGCAACTAATGTCCGCAACAACCCCCTCCATGATCATAGGGGTGGCGGGATACATGTGATAGAATAGATGAGGAATGGGATCCTGCGGGGTCAATCGGGATTATTCGAGAATGTGATGACTTTAAGCTTGCAGTCACACTTACTCCCATTGTAGTACAGACTCAGTCACCGATCGAAGTTGAGATAACTGCATCAGTTCCATTTGAGGTAGAGGTAGCTCCGCTTACGACCACCCCTGTTCCATTTGAAGTGGAAGTGGCCACACATTTCATGGTGACAGCATCAACCACACCTCCTTTCGACTCAAAAGAAATACCCTGGGATTATGTTGACGAGGCTAGGCGAAAAGGAAAGGCAAAGACGGAGGAATTCGATGCTGCATAAAGAATGACCATGACCGGGAGAATCTATACACCTGAACACTTGGTAGGACCAAGTAAGGATAGCCTGTCATTGAAACAGGACCAGATGACCTTTGGAGGAAAGTGCAAGTAAGGGAATATTCCTTCATTGATCATTTGAACAAAACCCCAACTCAGATATCCATACTGTCACTATTGCAAAATTCAGAGGCACATAAGAATGCTTTGATGAAGGTGTTGCGTGAAGCTTATATGCCCAACAATATCACCAGCAGAGAGATGGCTAATATGGTAGGGCAGGTGCTGGAAAGTCATAAGATAATCTTCCACAAAGATGAGTTGCCGCCTGAAGGGTTGAATCACAATAGAGCATTGCATATCACAGTGCGATTTGAAGACAAGTTCATTGCCAGGATCTTGATTGACGGAGGTTCAAGCCTTGATATCTGTCCGTTGGACACTCTGAAGAGACTGGGCAAAGGTTTCCATGAAATACGGGTAGGGAGGATGAATTTAAAAACTTTCGATGGGTCCCAAAGGGCCACAATTGGGGAAATTAATCTTTGTCTATAGATGGGGCCAACAGGGTTCGATGTTGAATTTCAAGTGCTCGACATATCAACCTCATACAATCTTCTGTTGGGCCGATCATGGATACATGTTGCTGGGGCAGTGGCTTCCACACTACAACAAGCCGTGAAATTTGAATGGAACCATCAGAAGGTGATCATTCACGGAGATGGGAGTAACCGCATTTACACCAGTCAAACCATCCCGGTTATTGGAAACAGAAGAAGGCTAGGAGAGGAAACCTATCATAACATCGAATGTGTCAATGCAATCGAGAAAGACAAATGGTAGATTAGCAAAATAGAAAGCATACTAGCATGGTCTGGATATAAACCCGGCAAAGGGCTTGGGAAGAATCTCCAGGGTATTACTAAGCCGATATAGTTGAAGCGTCACGATACTACCTTCGGGCTCGGATAACAGTATACATGGCAGGAGTATGATGATTGGTTGTCTCCATAGCGCGGACCTTATTACCCTCTCGAGAAATCGGTGCCGCATCTGGATCAGACTTTTCACCAAGTTGACACAATATGGGGAACTTCAGAAGAAGAAGCATTAGCGGGGCTGAGAAATCTATTTTTGGAGGATGAAGGCATGGACTGCAGTGCAATAATTGAGGAGGAGGAGGAAGAAGGCCTCACTATTTAGACTGTGGAGAAGGAAGTTGTTCTCAGGAATTTGACCGCCACACCATTCCGGGCCCGTCGAGTCCCTGGGTAGGTTGGTAGATTTTATTCCTATAGCCATTATAGGTATTTAAGATTTTCATTAATTTTGTTTTTTAAAGACTTGCTTGTTTCAAAATAAATGCTCGAGTCATCGAGCCGTACTCGTTTGGATGTTTTAAGTATTAATCAAATGCATTGCTCTTTATTATTTATTATTACCTTTTATATTTTTCTTTCTACAACGTTATTATTACTTTTCCTAATGAACCGGTGATTGTGACATGTAACAAGGCAACACAACATAAGAATAGTGATTAGGATGAAGAAGATGAGATAACTGAGGAAGTTGTTAGGGAAATTGAAAACTTTGAGAATAAGCCTAAGTCCAACCTGGACGAAACTGAATCAGTAAATTTGGGGGACGCTGAGACCGTCAAGGAGACTCGCATCAGCATTCACTTATCGCCAACAGAAAAAGAGGAGTACATTCATTTCTTAAAGGAGCATGAGGACATTTTCGCATGGTCTTATGATGACATGACTGGTTCGAGCACGTCTATAGTGGCTCACAAGTTGCCTAATATCCCATGTGTCTGCCAGTGAAGCAGAAACTCAGAAAGTTCAAACAAGATATGAACCTGAAAATAAGGAGGAAGTTACTAAGCAGATCAAAGACAATGTCCTTAGGGTAGTTGAGTACCCAACCTGGTTGGCCAACATTGTACCAGTTCCGAAGAATGATGGAAAAGTCAAAGTATGTGTTGACTATCGAGATTTAAATAGAGCTAGTCCCAAGGATGACTTCCCACTATCGAATATACACATCCTGATCGACAATTGCGCCAAACATGAACTCCAATACTTTGTAGATTGCTTCGCGGGTTATCACCAGATCTGTATGGATGAAGGAGATACAGAGAAAATAATTTTTATTATACTATGGGGGTGTACTCCTACAAGATGATGCCATTTGGTCTAAAGAATGCTGGGGCAACTTACATGAAAGCCATGACAACCATCTTTCATGATATGATGCATAAAGAAATAGAGGTGTGTGTGGACGACGTCATTATCAAATCTAAGAGGGACGCGGACCATATAGCGCACTTGAGAAAGTTCTTTGACAGGCTAAGGAGGTACAACTTGAAACTGAACAACGCAAAGTGTGCATTCTAGTTTCCCACAAGAAAGTTACTGGGATTCATTCAGTCATCGTGGGATCGAGTTGGATCAGTCTAAAGTCAAAGCTATTCAGCCATTGCCACCACCCTGGAGCAAAAAGGACGTGATGAGCTTCCTAGGACATCTCAACTATATCAGTCGCTTCATAGCACAGTCCACAGTCACATGTGAACCCATCTTCAAGATGTTGAGAAAAGATGCCGAGACAAGTTGGACCGATGATTGTCAGAAATCTTTTGACAAAATCAAGGAGTACTTGTCCACGCTACCAGTTCTGGTCCCGCCAAAACCAGGACGGCCTCTACTACTCTATCTATCTGTATTGGATGGATCCTTTGGATGTGTTTTAGGACAACATGATGAGACAGGGAGAACGGAGCAAGCCATATACTACTTGAGTAAGAAGTTCACACCTTACGAAGCATGATACTCTCTGCTGGAACGCACTTGTTATGCTTTGACCTGGACGACCCAGAAGTTGAGGCATTACTTCTGTGCCTATACCACATACCTCATATCCAGGATGGACCCTATGAAGTACATATTTCATAAACCCATGCAACTGGGAAGCTAGCCAAGTGGCAGATACTGTTAAGTGAGTTCGATATCGTCTACGTAACTCAAAAGGTGGTCAAAGGATAAGCATTGGCAGATCATCATGCTGAAAACCTGGTGGGAGGAGAATACGAACCCTTGAAAATGCATTTTCCTGATGAATAGGTGTCATTTGTAGGAGAGGACATTACTGAAGCATATGACAGTTGGAGGATGTTCTTTGACGGAGCTGCAAATTTCAAAGGAGTAGGAATTGGAGCAGTTTTGGTATCAGAAACAGGTCAACATTATCCGGTATCTGTGAAACTCAGATTTCCCTGCACCAACAATATGGTAGAATATGAAGCCTGCATACTAAGACTCAACATGGCAATCGACATGAATATTCAGGAGTTGCTGGTAATCGGTGATTCAAATTTGCTCACGCACCAGGTACAAAGAGAATGGGCCACCAAGAATTCCAATATATTGCTATATCTGCACCATGTGCAGGAATTGAGAAAGAGGTTCACGAAGATAGAGTTCCGACATGTGCCCAGAATTCAGAATGAGTTTGCCAATGCATTGGCCACTTTGTCATCCATGATACAACATCCAGATAAGAATTTCATTGATCCTAACCTAGTGTGAATCCATAAGCAACCGGCTTACTGTGCTCACGTCGAGGAAGAGATGGATGGATAGCCTTGGTTCCATGACATCAAGGAATATTTGGCAAAAGGGGAATATACGGAGCATGCGAACTACACTTAGAAACACACACTTCGGAGATTGTCCAATCACCTCTTCCACAGTGGAGGAAATTTGTATAGAAGAACTTCTGATTTGGGATTACTAAGATGTGTCGACGCAAAAGAAGCTTCTAAGCTACTTGAGGATATACATGCTGGGACCCGTGGCCCGCATTTGAATGATTTAGTCTTGGCCAAGAAAATACTTAGGGCATATTACTTTTAGATGACCATAGAGATAGATTGCATCCAGTATGTCCTCAAATGCTACTAATGCCAAGTGCATGCCGATATGATAAAAGTACCACCAAATGAGCTCAATGCAACAAGCTCACCTAAGCCATCCGCTTGGGGAATGGATGTCATTGGTTCGATTGAGCCCACTGCTTCAAACGGGCACAGGTTTATTCTGGTAGCCATTGATTACTTCACGAAATGGGTAGAGGCTGCATCTTACAAAGTTGTAACCAAGAAAGTCATCGCAGACTTTGTCAAAGATCGTATTGTTTGGATTCGGAGTTCCCGAGTCCATTGTTACTGATAATGCTGCCAATCTCAATAGTGATCTGATAAAAGCCATGTGTGAGACTTTCAAAATCAAGCACAAGAATTCCACAGCCTATAGACCTCAGATGAATGGAGCCATAGAAGCCGCCGACAAAAACATCAAGGAGATATTAAGGAAGATGGTAGAAAACAATAAACAATGGCACAATAAGCTACCTTTTGTTTTGTTGGGATACCACACTACAGTTAGCACATCAACTGGGGCAACTCCTTACATGCTGGTCTATGGTACCGAAGCAGTCATCCCAACCGAGGTAGAAATTCCTTCTTTAGGGATTATACAAGAAGCTGAACTCAATGATGCAGAATGAATAAGGAGCCGCTATGAACAATTAGCCCTCATAGATGGAAAAAGGATGAATGCAGTATGTCACGATCAGCTTTACCAGAACAGAATATCTAGGGCTTTTAATAAAAGGGTCAAACTAAGGCAATTTGCACCAGGACAGCTGGTACTGAAGAAGATCTTCCCACATCAAGATGAAGTCAGAGGGAAATTCTCTCTCAACTGGCAAGGTCCCTACATGGTTCACAGGTTGCTAATAGTAGGAGCACTCATACTTGCTGAGATGGATGGAGAATCTGCCCAAAACCAATCAATTAGATGCAGTCAAAAGATACTATGCTTAGACTATTTACATTTCCTCATCTGATGTAATTAAACTATGCTTGACCTGATTCCCATTTAAGAGGGGATACGTAGGCAGCCTTATGGGTTCGGTCATATCATAATAAAATTTCCATTTTCCCCAAGATCAGAAACTAGGGCAGAATTTTGTGGGGGACCCTCAAAATTCCAGAGCAAGTCCAGCCAACACCAACATATGTCAGATAATGAGAAACCGGTTAAGAAACTGGGGCAGAATTTTGAGAAGGATTCTCAAAATTCTGAAGAAGGTTCAATAAGGCCCATTACCAGCAAACAGCCGAAGGGTCATCTACCAAACTAGGGCAGAATTTTGAGGAGGACCCTCAAAATTCTAACATGAGAAAACTGCAATGTCTTTGAAATGTGTTACAGACACTAGCTCATCTAAAAATCACTTGATATATCAATATGTTTCTAAAGTGACTCTATTTTTATCAATAATCACATATTTTTGAAAACTCTGTTTCTGTAACAGTTAGGTGTTACCCAGGGAAACTCGAAAAGGCCTCCAAAACGGAGCAAAGAGAGGCTAGCAGACAGAAGCACGAACCAACCTCCCCCTCACAAAACTTACAATTTTTCTTTGAACGCAGGCACATCTAACGTAGAAATAGCGTCAGCAAATATATACACGTAACAAGATCGCTATCAATCAGGCCATCAAACACCGAATATATCTCCAGCTAAAACATATACTACTCTTATTTGCTACTCGCTCTTTGCATGAGACTAAGTCTTGTCCCGCATACTCGCATGAAGCTAATCCTTTCCCTCCATATTTGCATGGGGATAATGCCTGCCTCCATATTTGCATGAGGCTAATCCCTGCCTCCATGACCTCCATGAGGCTAATCCTTGCCTCCATATTTGCATGAGGCTAATCCTTGCCTCCATATATACATGAGGCTAATCCCTGTCTCCATATTGCATGAGGCTAATCCTTGCCTCCATACCTACACGAGGCTAATCCTTGCCTCCATATTTGCATGAGGCTAATCCTTGCCTCCATATCTGCATGAGGCTAATCTCTGCCTCCATATTTGCATGCGGCTAATCCTTGCCTCCACATTTGCACGAGGCTAATCCCTGCCTCTCTATCTTCATGAGGCTAATCCCTGCCTCCATATCTGCATGGGGCTAATCCCTACCTCCATATTTGCATGAGGCTAATCCTTGCCTCCACATTTGCATTAGGCTAATCCCTACCTCTGTATCTGCATGAGGCTAATCCTTGCCTCCATATTTGCATGAGGCTAATCCTTGCCTCCATATTTGCATGAGGCTAATCCCTACCTCCATATCTAAATGAGGCTAGTCCTTGCCTCCATATTTGCATGAGGCTAATCCTTGCTTCCACATTTGCATGAGGCTAATCCTTGCCTCTCTATCTGCATGAGGCTAATCCCTTCTTCCATATCTGCATGAGGCTAATCCCTGCCTCCACATCTACATTAGGCTAATCCCTGCCTCTATATTTGCATAAGGCTAATCCTTACCTCCCTACCTGCGTGAGGCTAATCCTTGCCTCCACATCCGCATGAGGCTAATCCTTGCCTTTGCATTCGCACAGGACTAAGCATTGCCCCTTCTTGCGCAAATATTGATCTATTCTGGTACTATCTATTTGTTTATCGATTGGGCTAAGCTCCGCCCTTCATTTCACAAGACTAAGACTTGTCTTGGTAATATTATATTATTGCATCTCATGCATTGAAATATCGCGGACCTATCTAAAGGCGTCATAGTCTAAAAGGCATTATCCTCATAGCTGGAAGACATCATGCCATGTCCTGAGGACCTCTCAAATTTGCATATCATTATTCAAAGGCATCATGATTTGGAGGCACCATCTTCATGGCCCGAGAACATCATTTCATGGCCTACGAATCCCGCAATAAACAATTCATGGCCCAGGACATCACGGTCTGAAGAGGCCATCCTTAATCGTCCGAAGATAATTTTCATGGTCCAAACGGAATCTGCATCATGTATAAATTTTCGCACAAATATATGTCTGTAGCATCTCTTTATCTGCAGGTGACCAGTGAGCAACCGCTATCCTAGTAGGAGCGATCTCGCTCCAGTTCCATCAAACTATCTCAAACTTAACCGTTCACCATAACCGCTTTTGCATCTCGTGTCTGTTCTTTTAATGAATTCATCGGCATATTCCGCCAATGAATCCAGAATTACACATGGCCTGATTCATGTAAAATCAAGGATATGTAGGCAACTCAAAGACCGGAGTGTGGCCTTTATCTTTCAAAACATCACATTCGGTTAAAATTAACTATCATTTCTTTACCCGAAAACTCTTTCATCCTTCCCGGGTAAAGAGGGGCAGCTGTTGATACCCATTTTTTCCCATAATATTTTCAAAACTCTGTTTTGGCATCAACCAGTATTTCTTCATACAATTTCTGCATCATTAAAACATTTTAATTAATTTATCGCAGCATTTGTTTTTATAAAACAATCATTGATTGCATCACAAAATAGTTTTATAATAATTTTTATGGCTTAATTTTATCATTTTGCATTTTGTATTAAGTTTCAATTATTTCACAAATAGCCACATTTGTATTTTTAATATGCAATCGCAATTACTTTGCAATTGTAGCCTATGCATGCATTATTACATTATTTTTTACCGAAAAATAGCCCTTTATATTTTTAAAATATTAAGTAATTAATTTAAACCATTTACATGCATGAAAGTTTTTTTATAATTTATTAACCATTTTTTAAAATTGTTTTAGCAATTAATTACATATTTAACCAATAGCCCCTTTTTTCATTTGAAACCAACCCAATTAACTAGCCCAATTTTAACCCAAAATATACCTAGCCCAAACCCAGCATCTACCTGACCGACTTCTTGTCAAATTCTGGCTGTTGATCATTTTGATCAACGGTCCAGATTCCCCCTTCCTAAAATAAACCACCTATACCCCCCAAACCCTAATCATTCTAGCACCCTCCACCGCCATCACCTAATCCCCTCTTCTCTCAAATGCTCTTAAGTCTAAACCCTAATCCACCCTCGCTGGCACTCATCTATGGCCATTCATATTGGTTTCTCACCAACCCCAGGCCTCTAACGGCCTCTCCTATGCTGGTATCATTATCTCTAGGGTCCTCAAGGGACCAGGGTTAGTCTGCTTACAGCTTTGGTCTTTGCTCGCCTGTTTCAGGTTGTTCTGTATCGATTTGAGTAAGATCTTCCTATGTCTAAGGATTTCTAAGCTTGCTTCTTCACCTCTATGTTGTTCTTCTCGAAACCCTAATTTTTACCTTTTGAACTTCTCAGATCTGTACAAGATCTGAGATGGATCTAGCCTATTTCATATGAGGTTTACAAGAACCTTCTAATTTTCGAATGGTTTTCTATTTTTTCTAAACTAGGGTTTCCCGAAAATTTCTTTCTCCAAAACGTTTGATAATTTTAAGTGTTTAATCTTCTGTTTTTATGTGTTTTAATCGATTTTGTATGGTTTGCTTTAACCCCAACTCGTTTATGCTAAAAATCCTAATTTTTTGACATTTTGTTTGGATTATGAGTTTGTCCGGTTTACTTGTGTATTGACTTTGTCCTATACTTTGGTTCTTGTGATTGTTCTTTAGCCTGATTCGATGTCTTGTGATTTTTATCCTAATATGCCTCTACTAAGGTTCTTGGTTCGACTTTTTACTGATTCTATGTGTTTATATTCATTTTTTTCCTATTCATGGTAAACCTATATTTTCACCCTTTAATCAGTGTTGATTTGAATTCCTAATTTAGCAATCTGTTTCCTGACTATTCCTTTCTTGCCTTATTTGAAAATTGTCTGTGATACTTGCTGACTCTTTGCATGATTCTTTCCTTAATTAAACCCTAGACTCTCTATTCTGAAGTTCTTTGTTTTAATTTGAACTCCTTTCCTTAATAAGATCTCTAATTCTTACTTCTTTACTCGGTCTGGTTGAACCTGTTGCCTTAATTAGTTCCTATCATTACCGTTGGTTGATTTTCCTTAATTAAGGGAGAAAACTATGCTGAATCTTTGTGTAATTGATTCTGAAATTCCTTGATTACATCATTGTTGATTGCTTTACCTTATTTGCTCCACTCTTGAGCTACTATATAAACTCTCTTTATTTTAACCTGTAGACACGAACACTAGTTCATCTACACTCTCATACTCTCAAAAGCTCTCTATTCTCTTTTGTTGCTTGCAATTTTCACTAATCTAGTCGACTGTAAGCCAAGGCTGGCTATTTGCACCATCTCTGCTCTATACTATGTATTCTCTCCTTAACTAGTATGTTTTGATTCAATTCACATTCCAAAACTATGTGTTTTCTTTGTTGCTACAGTTCATTAGTTGTGATTTCCAATTCTACTTGATATTCTACTGTCATATACTCAATGTGTAACCAGCATGCTTAGATTACACTTCCTAGTCACTGTATCACTCAGCATGTTTAAGTTTGTTCTTTTAAAAGCTATAACTAGTATATTGTTTAGCATGCCCAATCCAGCTTTATATAATTATATGAATCCAATTTGTTCACTTGTGTGTCCAAGCTGCATTGTTTGTTTACTGTCTCACCCAGCATGTCCAAATTCTGCTTGTTCTATATGTGATTAGTATTTCTAAAAAACTTCGACTGCTTCATGAAGTGCTTGTCTAGTTTGTTCATCTACGTCTTACCTACTCTACTCCACTAATGAGATCCTGTTAAGACATCTAGCCATTTGAAAGGTACTCTAGTTTTGTGTATTGGTCATGTCTAAGACCTATGTGTTCTCAACATATTTTTGTAACCAACTTGTCAATTCCACAACTTCTTGAGGAATCTATGTGTTTGTTTGCTATCACTAAGGTGTATTCTAGGTGTCCCCTACCCATTTCTCTTTGTGTGAAGTCTGTTTGCCAAAGTGTTTTCTGAAGCTATTCTGGGACTGGTTTTCTGATTTCAAGATGTTCTTTTTCATGCTTTTCTAACTACTATTTTGCTCAAACTAGTACTGGTTTTCAAAAAATCTTCTCACCCCTAAGACCCTGCTCTATACTATTAAAATTATGCACTCTCACTTACTCTTAGTTCATTAAGTCTTACCCCTCTTGTATGTGTACTGCTAGGAGATCCCTGAGGTCTCCTTGTACTCTGGCATATCAAGGCTGGCACTTTCACACTGCCCATAAATCAGTCCTTGTTTGAGAAAGGTTTGGGTGTGAGCACTTCCTGGGATCCTTGAGGTCCTTAGGGAACTCTGACATACCTAGACATGAAATTGGCTATGGAACTTTGAGCACTTGAGACTACTAAAGGCTTGGAAATTACTTTGGGCCTACTTCAGGCTCCCTATAGTTTAATGTATATTTATAATTATGTAATTCGTTCAATTCTTGGTTTGTAATAATTAATTGTAAACAAATATTGGGGTGACTAGTGAAAAGGGAGGGTAGTTGTATATTGTGGGTAAAGTTGGGTAGATAACATGCCTATATGGTTTATTTACATGTGTTGCGTTAGACAATATGTGTATAGGATTTCTTGGTTGAAATGAATTCTACCTGCTCCATTTCATATAATTAGATATCATGCCTATAGGGTGTAAAGTCACTGAGGTTCAGTTTCCATTGCAGCATGTATTCAAATTCATCTCCTTAGAGATCATGCCTATAGGATTTAATATCAGCGTTAATAGAAATTATGCCTATAGGGTCCATTTCGATTCAAATATGTTTGTTAGATAATATGCTTATAGGATCTTCTTTGGTTTGAATGGGTTCTGATTGCTTCACTTTTTACATAATTAGAAGCCATGCCTATAAGGTCTAAAATCAGTTTAATTGTAGAAATCATGCATATAGGGTCTAAAATCAGTTTATAGAAATCCTGCCGATTGGTTCTAAAATTAGTTTTAGTTAGATCTAAAATTAGTTTAACTTTGACTCACGCCTGTAAGTTCTGAATCAGATTAACTAACCTACTCGTTTCTTTAATATCCCTCAGCACTGCGTTAATTAATATTACTAGAAAGCATGCCTATAGTATCCAAATTATTCATTTAAAATTTGTTTACTGTTTTACTGCATTCCTAATCAATAATAGATGCCATGCTCATAGGACATCACTATTATACACCTAGGCAAGCCTGTAGGGCAATTAAAAATCCTGCAACTGTAAAACTATGTTCTGTTATTTATGACTGCTCATATTCAACAGGTCTAAAATCAGTAGGCAAGATGAATAAGTCTTCGACACTTTGACACATAGGATATCTTTTAAGGTTGCTATAATGCTTTAGTCTATGACCAAGGGGAGGTAATTGGGTAGTAAGGATATGATGACTGCGCGCTAATATCACGTGTAGCCCCTCATTGAGGAGTGATTACTGGGCATTGCATGGGTATGATCCTGTAGGCTAACCAATCTAGGACTCCTCTTTCCCAATTCCTATATGTCTTAAATGAATTTCCCTTTCTTTACGTGTGTGTATATATATATATATATATGCAAGATTGTTCAAACCTTTTCCCTTGTTTTCACTACTTGAATCATACATGTACTTAGAATGTCAAAGCATGCCTTTATTTGCGAGTATGTGTTGAAACAATTTATTGTTTAAAATGACTAATTCACATAGTTTAAGTTCGGTTGGGACCCATCATTATGTACCGCGAGGGGTTCTTAACACCTTTCCCTCAAGGTTATTTTGAGCCCTTACCCTAATCTCTAGTAATGCAAACTAGTTCACGAGTTAATTGCTCTAGGTGCATTAATGCACCATAATCCGTTAGGTGGCAACTCTCCAAATACCTAGATTACCAAAAGGAAACGAGTTATTTCCCCCATGAATGTCGAAACCCGGACTTCCCCGTAAAAAAGGGAAAAAGGGGGGCGCGACAACTAAAGGTCCACCAAACTATATAGAGAACCAGGTTCTCTATTAGTTCCCGCAGAACAAACACACACACTGCAGTAAGTAAATGACACAATGGAGTTTATGCCAAAAACTCCTAGTTCACGGCATTAAAAACCACGACCTACCCTTGTAGGATTTCAACTTTACTACTGAGCAAACTTTAGATTACAGCTTATTGTAACCTAGGAATTAACCTCTTAATCCCTCACTGACTTGTAATAATGCTATTACAAGCCACTTTATAATAACTTTATTACAAAGACTTACAACTCGACTAACTCTAGCCAAGACACAATTACACAAAGGTTTATGGTTTACAAAGATTTCATACACAATGCTTCTAACTAAGCTAAGTAGGAATTACAAGTAGAGAACTTTAGCAAAGGTGCAATACAACTAAGGACATATATTCATTTGATACAAGTAACTGGTCCGTTTTTAAGTTGTTCTTTGTTCTTGACGCCCTTAAGAGTCACTTGCCAGATTGATAGATCACTTGTGAGAGTGCTTGATGATTCTTGAATGTGCAAGTAATGTTTTACCTTTTGATTCAATGTTAATATTGCATAGGTGACATCATTTGAATGTTATAAGCATGTTTGGTACAAGGGCATTCCCCATAAAGTTGATTGTCGCACTGTTTGCTCTGCTGCACGTGCAGGCTGCAACTTTACAGTTGTCTGGGGGTTGACTGGTATAGTTACCAAGGGAACTAATGTCCATCTGTTTCCTCTATTGTTTCTCTTGAATCTGAATAATTTACCCATGACCTCGACTTGAGGCTTGTTGATCTTGAGTTTTTGAGGATGTGTAACATGTTCCCTAGCTGGTTCTTAACATTAAGTTTGTTAGATCATCAAAACATAACAAGAATACATATAACCTATCACATATCATCCTAGTGGTTTTAGAAGCGTTCAATATTATTTCTCCATAGTTTCAGAAATTTTAACTCCCTTCAAAATAAGAACATAATAATCATTCCCGTCTGAAAGTACTTGTTAAAGGAAAATATTTTAATGGATTTTGGTAGTGAAGGGAGAACCAAGAATTGGATTACCACTTAACTGTTCAAGCTATGGAGAGACTCTAGACTCACGTTTTCTATGATGTACAAAGCATGACCAACTTATGGGATATGCAGACGTTAATTTTCAAGGATTCGTCTTTTATTTGGTCGTTTTCCTTTCTTAAAATAGCTTGAATAGCTAGGATTAGGGGTGGTAATTTAAACCCAAGCCCATTTGACTCGCCTAGACCTCCTAGATTGGCCGGTCATTGTTTTGGCCAATAATTATGTATATTACCATAACAACCAAAAGCTTTTTACAAACTAAAGAGCATCTAGAGTTCTAGGAAAGTGCCCAGTACATCCTAGCTTTCCCCGATGTTTTTGGGTTCCGTGTCTGTAACGACCCGATCGGTCATTTTGAGCTCTACTGCATAGTTCACCAGTTTGAGGCCATGAGTAGCTTCACTTCAGGTATTAAGACTTGTACACATGATCGGAATTGAATTCCGGGAAGTTCGGAGTTGAGTTGGAAAAAGAATTCGCATCTCGGAAGCTTTAAGTTGGAAGAATTGAGAAGTATTGGATTTTTGAGTAAACGACCTCAGAATTGGGATTTGAAGATTCCAATAGGTTTGTATGATGATTTTGGACTCGGGCGTATATCCAGATCGGGTTTTGGATGACCCAGAAGCGTTTTGGCGCCTATTGTGGAAGTTAGCATTTTGGAATGATTTCATAAATTTGGGTTGAAGTGCATTTCAATGCTATCGATAACCATTAGGGATACCGAGTCTGGGAGTAGCTCCATATGGTTATTCTGGTATTAGGAGCGCGTCCGGAGGTGAATGTGGAGGTCCGTAGGTCATTTTGGAGTCAATTGGCTAAAGTTAGAAATTTGAAGGTTTTTGAGAAGTTTCATTGGAAGTGGACTTTTTGATATCGGGGTAATAATTTGATTTAAAGTTGAAGTAGTTCCGTCATGTCAAATATGACTTGTGTGCAAAATTTGAGGTCAATCGGACAAGATTTGAAGGGTTTCGGCATCGAATATTGAAGTTTGAAATTCTAAAATTCATTAAGCTTGGATTGGAGGGAGATTCATGGTTTATGCGTTATTTGATGTGATTTGTGGCCTCAAGCAGGTCCGCATTATGTTATGGGACTGGTTTGTGTGATTGGACGGGGTCCCGGGGGCCTCGGGTGGATTTCGAGTAATTAACGGATTGAAAATGGAATTTGAGGAAGGGCTAAAGCAGTTGTGCTTCTGGTGTAACCGCACCAGCGTGAAGAGCACTGCAGGAGCGGGAAGTGACCCGTAGAAGCAAATTTTTCGCTGGGGAAGGAATGGATCGCAGATGCAGTCAAAGTCCGCAAAAGCGAGACGACACCTGCGTTTGTGGAGCCGAAAATGCGGAGTTTTGAGGCCTGGTGGGAGACTGCAAAAGCGGTTGTGGGGCCGCACCTGTGGAACCGTAGAAGTGGTCAAGTGACTGCAGGTGCAAAAAGGCTGGAGGCAGTGAGGTTCTTTAAAATCGAGTTTGGCTTATTTTTACTCCATTTCTTTCATGGGAGCTGATTTTGGAGCAACTTGAGAGTGCCATTTTCACCACCAAGCATGAGGTAAGTGCTTTATACTTGTTTGAGTTCAATATATTGATTTTGTATATGTTTTAACATGGAAATTAGTAGAAATTTGAGATTTTGAGGAAAACTAGAAATTTGGTATTCTTGGATTTTGACCACATTTTGGACATAAAATTGAGAGAAATTATATTTTTGAGTTCATGAGCTTGTGGCAAAATTTATCTTCGAAACATTTATGAATCCGAGCACGTGGGCCCGAGGGAGATTTTGTCAACCTTTCGATGAGGGTTAGAAGTTATTATAAATAGGCTTATTATGAGTAATTAAGCATATATTAATGAGTTTGCATAATTATTGGCTAGGTTTGGAGCGTTGTGCATCAATTTGAGTCTTCGAAAGGGAGTGGAATGTCGGTTATGGAACTTCAGAGCGAGGTGACTCTCCTTTATAACCTTGTAAGATGGAATTGTCTCCATAGGTGAATTAATTGGATATGTGCTTCTATTTGTGGGGGCTACGTACACACAAGGTGGCGAGAGACCATGCGTATTTACTATTATGCTTAAGTTTCGGTAGCCTAGGACACAAAAGCATTCTTTACTTGTGATATTTGCAACCTTGTTGCCAATTCAAAATGTTTAAAGCATATCGAACTTTGTAAATAAATTTCTAAAAGGCTAGACATCGTTTTCTTGACATTTAAGAGAGAAATTGTCTTTTCTTGGATAACTGCTCCATGATGAATTCTTGATTGATTGCTTGAATGTGTTTATCTATTGTGGAACGGGACGAACGCCTTGGTAGATTAAATAGATGAATCTATCATTTGTGACATTCGACCCTCTAGTAGTGCACAGTTTAAATATTTGTTGGATCGAGCTGTACGACCTCGGCATGATTTGCACATGCTTGTGCTGCTTGACTTCTAAACTTATAAATGGTAATATTGCCTCCCTGGATTGAGATAAATGTATATGATAAAAAAATAAATTTGGAAATTCCCTATTAATGAAAGGATTGTTTACTTGCTTTATGCTATTGACTTACAGTCATGTTTATAAAAATTATCGATTTACTATATTATTGGTATATTATTACTGGACCACTAGTAAGTGTCGAAGTCGACCTCTCGTCTCTACTTCTTCGAGATTAGACAAGATACTTATTGGGTACACGTTGTTTTCGTACTCATGCTACACTTGTTGTGCATTTTGTTGCATAGGAACATGTACGTCTAGTGGCCTCATTGGGTGCAACAACATGATTGACATGGAGACTTAGGTGAGCTGCATCTCTCGAGATGAACCACAGCCAGCAGAGTCTCTTGCAGAGTATAGAAGTTCTTTTTTGTCCAACTGTATTCCGAACAATTATTGTATTACATTTTAAATTCCTAGAAATTGCTCATGCACTTATGACACCGGGTTCTGGGATGATTATAGGATTATTCAATAGTATGTTTGTTAAAGACATCATTATTATTTCAGTGAATTTCATTATCTATTGTTTAATGTATAAAAGAAATGATTTCAATAAATACTAAAATGGGAATTTAATTAACTTCTTGGTGTTGGCTTGCCTGACAGTGGTATCCGGTGCCATCATAACCCTTAGTGGATTTTGGGTCGTGACAACATCGTATTAGAGCACTAGGTTCCCTTAGGTCTCATAAGTCATGAGCGAGTCTAGTAAAGTCTTTCGGATCGGTACGGAGATATCTGTAATTTTCTTTTAGAGGCTACAGGGTTGTTAGGAGCATTTCCCTTCTTGATTTCTCATCGTGTGATTTGACTCCTTTGAGGTTTATGCTTTTGCTTCCTTCCTTTTCGTTCTTATGCGATGTGAAACGCTTATTATAAATCAGAAATTGAGGAATTTTAATGGTACTACAGATGTTGTGCGGGATGTTTCTCCCTGAGTAGTTGATTGGACTATTGTCGTCGCCAAGCAGAAGGATATCCTGTCATTTTAGCTCTGTAGATGTACTTCTAAGAGCTTTGAGGCTATGCACCGGTTGCTATGATGCTCATGAATGGCTATCGCACGGTATTGATATGATGATGGGATGCTTGCCCATGCATGGAAGTAGTGTATGACTTGGTAGGAGATTTTCTCAGTGCATGATTTAGAGATTTAGTACTGTATTTCCGGCGAAGGAAAGTCAATCGGACAATAGACGTTCGGGTTTGGGTTGATAGAGTAACGAGACTTGGTGTTTTCAAGTGTGGTGGAATTTTTATCTACGACATGGTGTCGTCATCCTCGATTGAATATGTTAAGTTCGCCGGTGTCATGATCTTCTACAAATTGCCTATGTGGCAGGATATTGTGAGATAGTATTGAAGAAGCAACTGTCAGGGATCGCGGGGTGCGGTGGTTCAGGATTGAATTGATGTTTCTAATGTCGACGGCTCGAGAAAAGATGATCTTTAGAAATGTATTAAGTTAGTTGTGGTCTATTGGTTCAAGTGCTACTGAGATAGATTTTGATCTAAGGCATCATCTGAGCAGCAAAGGATGAGGAAAAATATGTGGGAAGTGTCATGTGGTGGTTAAACTTCTAGAAGACCAGGTGTAAGATGCGGAAGTTGAGTAGTTTCTTAAAGAAGTGTGTTTACCCAAAGTGGGAGAGTGGTAGAGTAACATATGGGTTCAGTGGCAGGATAACTACACCCCCTTGAGAAAAGTTTGGAGTGATTTGGGAATTTTAGTGGATGATGATTGGGTCTACGAGATTAATTTGAATTATTGGCTATTATACAACGGGATATTAGATGCAACGAAAATGAGTTGCTTGATATGAGGAAGGATGCAACATAACCTTGAATTGGAAGATATTGTCGTGTATTTAGTTGATGTCCATGAGGAATGAACAGACTTGTGCAGCTAGTGAATGAGCATGGGCTTAGGATGGGTTACTGATTTCACATTAATTGTGCATTACAGCATTGTTGGGAGATATCGGCATGTAATTTCCATAGGTGGGTTATCTCCTGTGAGCACGTCAGCGATCGTGTGGTTGGCAAAGCTTCTTCGAAGAATTCCACTGATTTTCCAGTAAGAGGTTGAAAATGTGAATGTTGCTAGAGATATAAAGTGTTTAAGAAATGCTAACTGAAGGATTTCAAGGAATTTGGCGATTTGATTGCGCAAGGTTATGTCAATAAGAGATCAAGAATCTTGGTGGATTCTAGAGTTAAGTAATAGGTGGCTCCCAACTAAGTCAGAGAGTCCTACCACCTGCGATTGGGTTGCATGGTTACCTACTTGTGAGCTTTCTGGCTATCAGCATAAGGGCGAGTTATTTCAGCTAAGGGAAAAGAATATAAGTGGTAAGTGGAGCAAATTATTTAAAAGATGTGTGCCATAAATGGCTTTATCGATTCTTGTTCGATCTTTGGGAAGACTCGGGATTTGTGTTTCATACGGAGGTGGTTTATAAGGAAGTGATTCAATCGAGTGCTCCATGGAGATGGGTGTTCATGTACCAGCGGAGCCTTGGAGTTGATTATATTCGGGACCAAGCAAGAGTAGGCGACTCTAGACAACGGTCCTAGTGAATTCAAAGGTTAAAATGCGGTGCTTAAGGATTTCAAGCCCGCAGTATGGTTAAGAACCAAGCTTTTGCAGCAGATCATGATATGAGGCTCCGAATGTTCTATGATATTTTCGGCTTGCAGTGTAGCATTTGGGTGAATGAGAGAAACATACTTCGGATTCATAGAGGCATTATCGGAATATGCGAGTATGCACCTAAGGAAGGTATGAGATGGTTCGTGGGATTTGAGACAATATGGTCTCGTGATACAAGGCCACTTGGGATGAGTGCCGATTGAGTGCCTGATGTGTTGAATGAAGTTATTATTATTTCTAAGGCAATGAAGGATAAATAGGAAGAAGTTAGATTGGTTAGTCATAGTGGAATTGGCATATTTGTGGTAGTGATCAGCTCCTTCAGCGTGATTAAATTATGCATGTGATTCGTGACATACGTGTGAGGCTTATCGGCCACCATAATTGATTTTATTTGGAGGTATTATGGCATGTTATGTGTAGGCGGATTCCGGAAGGGTTATGGTGGTTCAGACCACTACTTTAGGATTGGAATCTCCTACGGTTATGAGAAATTACTCGCGTGTTTCCATGGTTCTCTTGGAACGAGTTAAGTAAAAAGTTTCTAGGTGATGAAGTGTTTACCCTATTAGTGGTTTAGGAGTTATGATGAACTTCAGGCGTTATCGCCTATTAGCATGTTAGGTGCAGTGGGCGGTATGAAATTTGGAAGTGAGGATCACGGTTGCAGTTCAGTGTTGACAAGGATGTCACGAGCTCGGATGAGCAGGGAAAAGGATTTGGATGTTAGAGTACGTTGGTATTGTGTTCGGTGTCACCTGAGATCGGTGTTTTCGTATGAGGCTTTGCATCTTCGTTATAAATTCCTGTTATGGTTTACACATGAGTGTGACCGGTGGTTGTGATGACCCAAAAGGTCATCTTCTATTTTAGAATCTGATTCCATATTCTGAGGCCTTGAAAACCTTATTTTATCTTTTCTCGATTTGCATGTGCAGTCCGGGCATGTATCCGGAAATTCCTTATGTGAAAAATTTAAGAAATAATGATTTTTGGCTTAAAAAAATGATTTTTGTTGACTTCGATAAATGTTTTGGGTAAACGAACCCGGACCCGTATTCCGACACTCTCGGAGGGTCCTTAGTAAAATATAGCGTATGCCCAGAATCGAATTTCGATGTCTCTAGCCTGAGAAATGAGTTTTTGAAGAAAATTGATAAGACTGAAAATGTAATAATGCAAAAGATATGATCGTGTTGGTATCGGGCCCGTATTTTGGTTTCGGAGCCCGGTACATGTCTGTTATGATATTTAAACCTTATCTATGAAATTTGGTGTAAAACTAAAGTGATTTGATGTATTCAGAGCTTTGGTTGAGAAAATAGAAGTTTTGAAACTATGTTGAAAATTTTATGAGTTTTGGTGTTGAATTCATAATTCTAGGTGTTATTTTGGAGATTTGATCGAGCGAGCAAGTTCGTATGATCTTGTGTGCATGTTTGGTTTGGATCCCCGACGGCTTGGGTGAGTTTTGGATAGGCTACAGAGTGAATTGGAACTTAGAAAAACAGCTGGTATGCTTCAGTTGTGTTGCCGAGATCAGGCTTCGCAAATGCAAGTAAAGCAAGCATGGCAGTTGCGAGGTCTTTATCGCAATTGCGAAGAAGGCCTGGGCCAGTAGAGTTCGAAAATGCGAACATATCTTTGCAATTGAGAAGAGAGTATGGGAAGTGGTGTGATCGCAAATGCGATCATTTTGTCACATTTACGGAGGTCCCTGATCGCAATTGCGAAGGCAGCAGAAGTGTGGGGAACTTCACATTTGCGATGGTTCTTCATATTTGCGAAGCTCAGGTCGCAAATGTGACATCTACAGCTGAGTAAAAGGGTCTTGGACGGGATTTTTCATTCGTTCTCCCATTTTTCAAAACCTAAACTTCAAGAGGCGATTTTCCTAGGGCAAGTTCTTCCCCAAATCATAGGTAAATGATTATTAACTTATTTCTTTCTATTTATTTCATCTTTTTACAAGATTTCATCCTAGAATCTAGCGTTTTTCATGGTGGAATTAGGTGTTTTTGGGTAGAGCTTAGAAATTTCAAAATTTGGGGATTTAGACCTTAAATTGAGGTCGGATTCCAAAACCAATTGTATATCTGGGCTCAAGAGTGAATGGGTAATCAGGTTTTGGTCCGAATTTTGGATTTTGACCAAGCAGGCCCAAGGTCGGGTTTTGACTTTTTGGGGAAAATGTGGGGAAACCTATAATTATGCATTGGAATTAATTCTTTAGCATTTATTGATGTTATTAAGTTAATTATGACTAGATACGGGTGGATTGGTGGTGGAATCGAGAGGTAAAGCTGTAATTGAGCTTTGAAATACCCGTTGTCTTGAGGTAAGTATTTGGTCTAACCATGACTCGAGGGATTAGGTATCCCCCGACTTACTTGCCATGTGAAATTTCATGTGTGTAGCGTATAGGTGTGGTGACGAGTACCTATACACCACCAAATTATCATTTTAGCCTGTTCCCTTCCTCGTTTTCTAATATATTGTTTCATGTCTTAATTGTTACTTGCTCATAAATGTTTTCATGTCTAATTGCTTCATGTTAACTGTTGTTTTCTCTATTGAAGTATTAATTGTTTCGTAGTTTCATTTTATTACCTTGTTGGTTGAAGTTGGTTTGTTGGTGCTTCATGGTACATCTTGGTTGGTCTCGTTGTGTAGTATTAACTATTGAAGTTTCATAATTGTATAGATATCTCGTGGTTATGATTTGAGTTATAAATGTTGTGGAGGGTTTGAGCTAAACTGTGAAACACATTTTCTTATTTTGTGATTGGTACTGAGATATGGGATCGGGTTGCACGCTGCAACCGGAGGAATAAGGGTGAATGTGTTTGTTGGTCGGATCGGGTTGCGCGCCGCAACTAGGAGTAATAAGGGTGGACATGTGGGATCAGGTTGCACGTCGAAACAAGAGGAATACAGGTGATATATTGAGGAGTAATAAGGGTGGACTGGTGGGATCGGGTTGCACGCCGCAACAAGGAGCAACAAGGGTGAATGTTTATACTGTTATTGATTATATGGTGGGATCGGGATGCGCGCCGCATCAAGTGTTATTTATATATTATTTTCTGTTGGGATTCAATATTGTGGTGTTGAAACTCTCTTAAGGATTGATTATAGCTAAGTATTGGTAGAAATACCGGATTCCGTATTTATTTAATGCAACTTACTGTTATATTTCATTCTTCAATTCCTTTCTGTCTTAGTATAAACTGTTGTAGGTTATATATATAGTTATGCCCCGCCGTAGCCTTATTACTACTTTATCGAGGTTAGTTTCGGCACTTACTAGTACATGGGGTCGGTTTTGCTGATACTGCACACTGCACTTTCTATGCAGATTTTGGAGCTAGTAGTGGCTGATCGAGAGGTTGGTTGCTGATACTGCGTTCAGGAGACCCAAAGTAGTCATGCAGGCATCCACAGGCCCTGGCGTCCCCTCCTATCTTTACTTCGTTTCTGTTTTCTGTCTTCGAGACAGATGTATTTTCTTTCAAACCATTACTTGTAGTATTCATAGAATGTTCATGAGTTGTGACACCAGTTTCTAGGTGGTATCTATTTTGGCTTTCGTTAATAGTATATGAGTAATCAGTTAACCGCTTTTATTTTTGTTGATTTAGTCTTGTTAAACATTAATTATAAAAGGATAAAAGAAATAGGTGTAATATTCTATAACGTTGGCTTGTGTCGGAGGCTTTGCATCTTGGTTACGGATTCTTGATATGCTTTACAACATTAGTGTGACCGGTGGTATGGATGTGCATACTTGTTATCTAGTGCGGAAGGTCGTGGGAGCATACCTCACAGGAAGATTGTATAAGTGTGACATGTAGTCACTTGATTGATTGAAGATTTAAACCAAGTGTGAAGATTGTGGTAATATCACTAATTTGAGAATTTATGGCCTGGAGGGCACTCGGTCTATCAAGTTGTGGATTATGGAGGTTACTCCAGTTATGATGGTTGTTCTTGTGAGTTATAGGAGAAAAGGGTATTTATGGACCCTTGAAAGGTTATTTGCCTAGTACTATGCGATCAAAATTAACTTTTGGTCGGTGAGTGGATTTAAATATGGATACGGGCTCTATATCAGGGCAGATGAGTTCATTTCAGCATAGCACTCCTCATGGAGGATTATTCGGATGTAGGATGTTATTTCATCATTGGTTATTTCATGTAATACTATATGGTGCCGTGTGAGTTGTGAAACAACTTGATAAATTTTTATGTGTTGAGGTTCCGCGAAGCGATAGTGTTATGTGAGCAGGATGGCTCTGGAGATTTAGGTCATATATCGCACCTCAGTTGTGCTTGCGTTTTGTAGCTTATGGCGCTATATATCTCCCCAGGGATGTTAGTATGCACTTAGCGTGCTTGTGGCCGATATTTGATATTTAGTAGTACTGAGCAATTTAGCTCGGTTTGTATATCCTTATGTGAGTTCTATGTGTGGATCAGGTGGTACGCCACCATAGGTATATTGTTTGGATCGGATTGCATGCCGCAACAATATGATTTTGAGTGCATTTTTCTATATTCTAATTTTTTTGTGTTTTGTTTTTCATTTTCTGAGGAAAGTTCATATTAGCTGCGTGAGTTGAGTAGTCCTTTCCAGAGTTCATTTTCCTTGTGTATCACATTCAAGTTGATAGCCTATTGGCACATTGTGGCATCATATGAGATTTTTGGTCATGTCTGGGGTAGCTTGTTGCCTGAGCAGTTCGTATTGGGTAAGACAAGATTATTGGATCTAGGATCGGTGGGATCAGATTATATGAAGTATATTAAAGAGTAAATACCATTATTTGGTTCAGAATGAGGTAACGGTTCTTGTCAGGAGTATAGCCTCAATGATTTGTTGGCTCGACAGTTGGTTATGAATTTCTACACGTCTCTTCCATCGTGGCGGTATTGAAAAGGGTTAGAACAAGATTTATATATGTCATGGGGTGCGTTAGGAGCATCAGATTCGTAGAATTTTGGCTATTATTATCAGAGGATTTGTATTGGTGTATCGTGTGGTTATTGATATGGTGTTCATATATTGGAAGTTGGACTGGCAGAGAATTTCGGATGTTGAAACTTGGCTCTAAGGCTCATTTGCCTAAATAAAAGAGGATATCTTCACATTTGATTTAGCTAATGTGCTCATATGGGTTGTATTAGCACGGGTAGGTGCACGAGGTGTTAAACAGTGATTCCGGACAACTTCAGTACATGTGTCAGCATGTTCGAGGACGAACATATGTTTAAGTGGCAGAGAATGTAACGACCTGACCAGTCATTTTTAGCTCTAGCATGTCATTCAGCAGTTTGAGGCCATGAGCAGCTTCATTTAAGGTATTATGACTTGTACGCATGGTTGGAATTGAATTCTGGAAAGATCCGAGTTGATTTGGAAAGAGAATTCGCATCTTAGAAGCTTTAAGTTGGAAAAATTGACAAGGATTAGATTTTTGAGTAAACGACCTCGAAATCGGGATTTGAAGGTTCCAATAGGTTTGTATGATGATTTTGGACTTGGGCGTATGTCCGGATCAGGTTTCAGATGACCGGGAGCATTTTGGCGCCTATTGTGGAAGTTAGCATTTTGGAAGAATTTCATAAACTTGGGTTGAAGTACATTTCAATGCTATCGATGACCATTTAGGATTTCGAGTCTGGGAGTAGCTCCGTATGGTGATTCTGGTACTGGGAGCGCGTACGGAGGTGAATTTGGAGGTCCGTCGGTCATTTTGGAGTCATTTTGCTAAAGTTAGAAATTTGAAGGTTTTTGAAAAGTTTGATTGGAAGTGGACTTTTTGATATCGGGGACGGAATCTGATTTTGGATGTTGGAGTAGGTCCGTATTGTCAAATATGACTTGTGTGTGAAATTTGAGGTTAATCGGATAAGATTTGTTAGGTTTCGGCATCAAATGTTGATGTTTGAAATTCTAAAGTTCATTAAGCTTGGATTGGAGGGCGATTTGTGGTTTAAGCGTTATTTGATGTGATTTGAGGCCTCGAGCAAGTCCGCGTTATGTTATGGAACTGGTTGGTGTGATTGGACGGGGTCCCGGGGGCCTCGGGTGGATTCCGGGTGGTTAATGGATTAAAAATGGAATTTGAGGAAGGCTTGCAGCAGTTGGGCTTCTGGTGTAACCGCATCTACGTGAAGAGCACCGCAGGTGCGGGACCGCAGGAGCGGGAAATGACCCGCAAAAGCGGAGTTTTGGCTGGGGAAGGAGTGGACCACAGATGCGGTCAAAGTCCGCTGAAATGGGACCCCATATGCGTTTGTGGAGCCACAGATGCGGAGTTTTCAGGCCTGGTGTGAGACCGCAGAAGCGGTTGTGGGACCGCACCTGTGGAACCACAAAAACGGTCAAGTGACCGCAGGTGCGGAAAGGCCGGAGGTAGTGAGGTTCTTTAAAATCGGGGTTTGGCTCATTTTCACTATTTCATTCATGGGAGCCGATTTGGAGCAACTTGGGAGTGCCATTTTAACCACCAAGCATGAGATAAGTGGTTTATACAAGTTTGAGTTCAATACATCGATTATGTATATGTTTTAACATGGAAATTAGTAGACATTTAGGATTTTCAGGAAAACCTAGAAATTTGGTATTCTTGGATTTTGACCACGATTTTGGACATAAAATTGAGAGTATATTATATATTTGAGTTCGTGAGGTTGTGGGCAAACTTTATCTTCGAAAAATTACGAAATCCGGGCAGGTGGGCCTGAGGGCAATTTTGTCAACTTTTCGATCGGGGCTGGAAGTTATTATAAATTAGATTATTATGAGTAATTGAGCATATATTAATGGGCTTGCATAATTATTAGCTAGTTTTGGAGCGTTGTGCATCGATTTGAGTCTTCGGAAGGGCGTGGAATGTCGGTTATGGAACTTCGGAGCGAGGTGAGTCTCCTTTCTAACCTTGTAAGAGGAAATTGTCCTCATAGGTGAATTAATTGGATATGTGTTTCTATTTGTGGGGGCTACGTACACACGAGGTGACGAGAGTCCATGCGTAGCTACTATTATGCTTAAGTTCGGGTAGCCTAGGGCCCAAAAGTATGCTTTACTTGTGATACTTGCAATCTTGTTGTCAATTTAAAATACTTAATACATATTGAACTTTATAAATAAATTTCTAAAAGGCTAGACATCATTTTCTCGACATGATTTGCGCATGCTTGTATTGTTTGACTTGTAAACTTGTAAATGGTAATATTGCCTCTCTGGCTAAAGATAATTGTATAAATGATGAAAAAATGAATTTGGAAATTCCATATTAATGAAAGGATTGTTTACTTGCTTCATGCTATTGACTTACAGTCGTGTTTATAAAAATTCTCGATTTACTATATTACTAGTACATTATTATTGGACCAGTAGTAAGTGTCGAAGTCGACCTCTCGTCTCTACTTATTCGAGATTAGATGAGATACTAACTGGGTACATGTTATTTTCGTACTCATGTTGCACTTGCTGTGCATTTTGTTGCATAGGAACATGTACTTCTAGTGGCCTCATTTTGCGCAGCAGCATGATTGACACGGAGACATAGGTTAGCTGCATCTCTCATGACGAAATGCAGCTAGCAGAGTCTCTCTCAGAGTATAGTAGTTCTTTTCTGTCCAATTGTAGTCCGGACAGTTATCGTATTGTACTTTAATTCCGCGAAATTACTCATGCACTTATGACACCGGGTTCTGGGATGATTATGGGATTATTCAATATTAAGTTTGTTAAAGACACCATTATTATTTCAGTGAATTTCATTATTTATTACTTTATGTATAAAAGAAATGATTTCAATAAATACTAAAATGGGAATTTTGGGTCGTGACAGTGTCCTTGGCAGGCTCGACCATTGGAGTTTATGTTTACCACCCTTAATTTATTTAGCTTACTTTTATTAGTAAAATTTCTAATATTGTCTTTTTGTTCTTTTAATTTATTTTATAAAATTATAGTTCTATTAAATTTTTTTTACTGTTTAGCTAATGTTGCATAGTTTGATTTAAACATTTTGGTACACCATTCATCGACAAAAAAAATCATTGACTTGTTTAAAGTTTGAACATCCTTGATGGAATTCCTGGCTATGCCACTGCCGTCCATTACGAATGTTTTTTCTCGATGTGGACCAAGCACCAACTTCCTATTTAGGTTTTGGCTTGGAAGAGATCTGCCTTTGAGCCCGTATTGAAAAGGGATCATGGTTTTTTTAATTACAAACGAAAACCCTCCTAGATTTCCTCGATGTTGCTTGCATGTTGATCCTCTTTTTAAGTTCTTTCTGTATCTGTTCTATACTAAATTTTGTGTTCATAGTCACTTGCCCCACACCCCACTTGTGAGATTTCACTGTGTTTGATCGATAGAGAGTCACTTGCCTAAAAATCTTTCAGTTTCTAGCTTGCCATGTGTGGTAGACCATGGCACCAAGTATGGCTCGTGCTACTTCATTTCTAAATTGCCTCCAATGACTGATTCTTATCCGCTACAAACTCTCATTAACAGGCTATTTGGAATGTGAATACCAGACCAATTTATCAGTGTCACGACCCCAATATCCCGGTCGTGATGACAACTATCACAATACTAGGCAAGTCAACCCAAACCATTAACCACAGTAAATTCCTTTAGATAAACCATTTTTCTAATAATGATTACGTTTCAAATTTGCATAAGAAATATCTAAATCACTGAAATGTGTGGAAAGAAAGGATAACAACAAACCAAACAAAGCCCAAACATCTAGTGTCACAAGTCTAGATCCTCTAAATACAACTAGTCCCACTATCTATTACATTACAAGTCTAAATATGCAGAAAATAAGGATAGAAAGGAGGAGAGCAGGTCTGCGGACACCGTACAACTACCTTGCAATCTCCGGTAAGCTTCGATAATGCTTGGGACTCTCACTCTGCCGCACGGGCACCCGGATCTGCACATAAGGTGCAGGGAGTAATGTGAGTACGCCAACTCAGTAAGTAACTAAAGTAAATAACAGAATATTTAGTAAACTCAACAGTTTTAAAATCATGTTACTTCATAAAACTTTAGTTTTCAATTGAAATACTTTGAATCATTCATTTATCAGTTTTTCATTAGAGGCTCATTATAAAAGAAGAGTGAAATCAGCAAAACTGTCATAAATGGGCCTTGCGAGCAAGGTATCACTCATAAATATAGCCTCTCGGGCAAGCCTCTCAGTCACTCGTGACTCAGCTCTCATCACACAGTACTCACACTCAGCACTCAGGCTCAATAATATCTCATAATAATAATAATAATAATAATAATAATAATAATCATAATAACCGCTGTGGCATGCAGCCTGATCCATAGTTTATAGTTGACTACGCCCACTGGGGTTTACAGACTCCGGAGGGGCTCCTACAGCCCAAGTGTCATATTGCTGCGTTGCGTAGCCCGATCCAATATATATATCGCTGCGGCATGCAGCCCGATCCATATAAGTATTGCTGCGGCGTACAACCCGATCAATAATATATATATACTATTGCTGCGGCGTGCAGCCCGATCCATAATATATATAATCCTCACCATTAGGTCCTCAACCTCTCTCAGTCATTAACCTCACAGCCACTAAGGCATAACAGTGGAAATCAGGGAACTCAGCCCAAACAGTTTTCACATTTTTTAAAAACCAAGTTTAAATAATAAATAGGTAAAACGTGACTGAGGATATGGTTTCAAATAAATAGAGTGAGGAAAACAGTAAAATGCCCCTAAGGCTCTCAACAGGCCAGCATAAGGCCCCAAACATAGCATACAACCCATAATATAGTATTAATCTCTAAAATATGTGATATCATAAGAATTCAAATTAAATACGCGGCTGAATAGTCGCTACGGGATGGATCAAGTCCCAATCCCTACCGGTGCACGCCTACACGCTCGTCACCTAGCATGTGTGTCACCTTATTTGTCAAAACAATACGAAATACCGGGGTTTTATACCCTCAGTTCCAGATTTACAATGGTTACTTACCTCAACCCAGATGAAATACTACTTTGTGACTCCTTTTCCTCTCGCCTCGACCTCAACTCGTGCCGAATCTACACAAAATCAAAATCATAACATTAGAATATACTACGAGAACGAAGCCCATGCGAAAACAATCAAATTACAACATAAATCCACGTCTCGAAATTTTATAAAAATCACATCAATAGAATCCTTGTCCTCCCACGAGTCTATTCATACCAAAAGCATCAAAATCGGATCACAAATGGCCCCTCGAATCCCCACTCAAAGCTCTCCAATATCAAGCCCTAATCCCTCAATTTTCTTCCTTAATTTCCACTAATACCATGATTAAACAATAGAAAAATGGTCATAAACTCAAGTAGTGAAGCTTAGGTAACTTACCCAACTGATGATCTTCGATATCCCCTTGAAATTCACTGCCCTATCTCACTTCGCTTCTTTAAAAATGGAGAACTTAGCAAAAATTCGGAAATGAAACCTTATATACTTTCTGACCCAGGGATATCGCACCCACGGTCCCTTTTTCCGCTTTTGCGCTACCGTTTTTGCGGTCCTACCCACTGCATCTGCGAATCTCACTTAAAGGCCTCGGACCGCACCTGCGGTCGCTCACTCGCACTTGCGCCATCGCAAATGCGGCCAGGCATCCGCTTCTGTGGCTCCTTATGTCTCACCTCTTAGCCGCTTCTGCGTCTTGATTCCGCATCTACGGGAGTCGCACTTGCGACCTCCTAACCGCAGACGCGGTTATGACAGCAGCCATAAACTTCAGCTGCAACTCCAAATTCCTAACTTTCCGTCAACCATCCGAAATCACCGTGAGGCCCCCCAGGACCTCAACCAAAAGCATAAAAAAGTCACATACCAATATCCAAACTTATAACAATCTTCAAAGCACCTCAAACAACATTGAATCAACCAAAACACATCGGATTCAAGCCAAAGGTTCCAAAATCTTCCAAATTCTGCTTTTGATCAAAATGTCTATCAAACCACGTCTGAATGACCTTAAACTTTGCACACACATCCAAATGACACAACGGACCTACTGCAACTCCCGGAATTCCATTTCGACCCCTATATCAATATCTCGCCTATCGACCGGAAAACGCCAAAATTCCATTTTCGCCAATTCAAGCCTTAAATCTACTCTGGACCTCCAAATCTCCTTTCGATCACGCTCCTAAGTCCCAAATCATCTCCCGAAGCTATCCAAATAATCGAATTTCACATCCAATCCCTTATTTACATAAGTCAACATCTGGTTGACTTTTTCAACTTAAACTTACTCAAAAGAAATTAAGTGTCTCAAACCTTACCAAAACCATTCCGGATTCGATCTGACAAACCCAATACCACATAATACGGATAAACAAAGCATAAAGAAGCAGAAGCCTGAAGCCTTAAACGTTACTTCTGCTCCGCATCTCCCGTTAGTTACATCCTCTCCCTCTTAAATAAACGTTCATCTTCGAACGAGTCGTCTTTGAATGTTCATAAAGGTGCCTAACGCCTGAAGCAGAAGCCGGATTCGTTACATCATCTCCCGCTTAAATAAATGTTCATCTTCGAACGAGTCAAGAAACATACTTGAAGCCTCAAACAGGTGAGGATATCTACTCCGCATGTCCCGCTCGGTCTCCCAGGTAGCCTCCTCTACGGGAGAACTTCTCCACTGCACTTTCACTGAAGCTATATCCTTTGATCTAAACTTTCGAACCTGACGCTCCAAAATAGCCATTGGCTCCACATCATAAGTCAAATCATCATCTAAATGAACCGCGCTGAAATCCAAAACATGGGACGGATTGCCAATATGCTTACGGAGCATAGAAACATGAAATACCAGATGCACACTCGATAAGCTGGGTGGCAAAGCAAGCTCATAGGCCACCTCCCCAATCCTCTGAAGCACCTTAAAAGGCCCAATGAACCGAGGACTCAATTTACCTTTCTTCCTAAATCTCATAACACCCTTCATGGGTGACACCTTCAATAGAATCTTCTCACCAGCCATGTAGGACACATCCCGAACCTTCCTGTCAGCATAACTCTTTTTTTCTCGACTGCGCTGTACGAAGCCTCTCCTGAATCACTTTCACCTTGTCTAAAGCATCCTGCACCAAGTCTGTACCCAATAGCATAGCCTCACCCGGCTCAAACCAACCAAGTAGAGATCTACATCGCCTCCTATAATAAGCCTTATATGAAGCCATCTGAATACTCGACTAGTAACTGTTGTTATAAGCAAACTCCGTGAGCGGTAAAAACTGATCCCATGAACCTCCCAAATCAATGATACAAGCGCGCAACATGTACTCCAATATTTGAATAGTGCACTCGGATTGCCCGTCCGTTTGAGGATGAAAAGTTGTGCTCAACTCAACCTGAGTACCTAACTCTCGCTGCACAGACCTCCAAAACTGTAAAGTAAACTGAGTGCCATTATCTTAAATGATGGAAACTGGTACACCATGCAAATGATCAATCTCCCAGATATAGATCTCTCCAACCGTTCTGAAGAATAGGTAGTACACATTGGTCAGCCGATCCACAATCACCCAAATAGCATCGAACTTCTTCAAATTCCGTGGGAGCCCAACTACAAAGTCTATGGTGATCCTCTCTCACTTCCACTCTGGAATATCCATCTGCTGAAGCAAGCCACCTGGTATCTGATGCTCATATTTCACCTGCTGACAATTGAGACACCGAGCCACAAATCCCTCAATGTCTTTCTTCATTCTCCTCCACCAATAATGTTGTCTCAGATCCTGATACATCTTTGCGGCACTCGGATGAATGGAATACCACGAACTATGGGCCTCCTCTAGAATCAACTCCCGAAGCCCATCCACATTTGGCACACATATCCGACTCTGTATCCTCAACACCTCATCATCACCAATGGTCACATCTCTAGCATCATCATGCTGAACTCTGTCAATAAGGACAAGAAAATGAGGATCATTATACTGGCGCTCTCTGATGCGATCAAATAAGGAAGATCGAGAAATCACATAAGTCAATACCCGACTGGGCTCCGAAATATCCAACCTCATGAACTGATTGGCTAAAGCCTGAACATCAACTGCAAGAGGTCGCTCCCTAACTGGAATATATGCCAAACTCCCCATACTCACCGCCTTCATACTCAAGGCATCGGCCACCACGTTGGCCTTTCTCGGATGGTACAAAATAGTAATATCATAATCCTTTAGCATCTCCAACCATCTCCGCTGCCTCAAATTGAGATCCTTCTGTTTGAACAAGTGCTGGAGGCTACGATGATCAGTAAACACCTCACAAGACACACCATACAAATAATGCTTCCAAATCTCAATGCATGAGCAATGGCAGCCAACTTCAAATCATGAACAGGGTAGTTCTTCTCATGGGGATTCAACTGACGAGAAGCATAAGTAACAACTCTACCTTCCTACATCAATACATACCCAATGCCAACTCTCGAAGCATCACTATACACGATATATGAACCTGAAGGTGGTGACAAAACTAACATTGGAGCTGTGGTCAAGGCAGTCTTGAGCTTCTGAAAGCTCTCCTCACACTCATCTAACCACCTAAATGGAGCACCCTTTTGCGTCAACTTGGTCAAGGGCGATGTGATAGATGAAAATCCCTGAACAAACCGGCGGTAATAACCCGCCAAACCAAGAAAACTGCAAATCTCTGTAGCTGAGAAGGGCCTGGGCCAACGCTAAATTGCCTCTATCTTCTTTAGATCAACCTGAATACCCTCACTAGACACCATGTGCCCCAAGAAAGCCACTAAACTGAACCAATACTCACACTTGAAGAATTTTGCATAAAGCTTCACCTCCCCCAATCTCTGGAACACAACTCTCAAATGCTCTGCGTGCTCCTCCTGACTACGCGAATACACCAGAATATCATCAATGAAAACTATGACAAATGAGTCGAGATAAGGTCGAAACACGTTGTTCATCAAATGCATGAATGCTTCTGGGGCATTGGTCAGCCCAAAATACATCACCAGGAACTCATAATGACCATATCAGGTCTTAAAACATAAGAATATCCGAGTCCCTGATGTTCAACTAGTGATAACCTGAACGGAGATCAATGTTGGAGAACATTCTCGCTCCCTGAAGTGCGAGGCAAGGGATACTTATTCTTAATTGTTACCTTGTTCAACTGCCTGTAATCAATGAACATCCTCATTGTGCCATCCTTCTTCTTCACAAATAGGACAGGCGCACCCCAAGGCGACACACTAGGCATAATAAACCCCTTATCAAGGAGTTCCTGAAGCTGCTCCTGCAACTCCGCTGGTGCCATACGATACGGTGGAATAGAAATGAGATGAGTGCCCGACACTAGATCAATACCAAAATCAATATCCTTGTTCGGGGGCATGCCCGGTAGGTCTGCAAAAAACACTGATGGAAAATCCCTCACCATAGGAACATAATCAATACTAGGAGTTTCTGCACCGACATCCCTTACAAAGGCTAAGCATGAAAGAAAACCTTTCCCAACCATCCGCTGGGCCTTCAGAAATGAAATCACCCTACTGGGGACAAAATCAGTAGAACCCCACCAATCGATCTGTGGCACACCCGGCATAGCCAACGTCACTATCTTAGCATGACAGTCCAATATAGAATCACATGGAGATAGCCAATCCATACCCAATATCACATCAAAGTCCACCATACATAGCAACAATAGATCCACTCGGGTCTCCAAACCCCCAATAGTCACCAAACACGACAGTACACACGGTCCACAATAATAATATCACCTACCAAAGTAGATACACAAATAGATGAAATAAGAGACTCATGGGGCATATCCAAATAACGAGCAAAATATGATGACACATATGAAAAAGTGGAACCGAGATCAAATAACACAAAGGCATATTTGCGGAAGACCGAGATAATTTATGTAATCACAGCATCTGAAGCAACAACATCTGGTCTAGCTAGGAGTGCATAGAAAAGAGCCTGACCACCACCTGATCGACCTCCCCCTCTGGGGCGACCCCTAGCTGCCTGAGCAGGTGGTGAAGTAACTGGAGATGAAGTTGAGGGCTGACCCCTCTACTGAGACGGACCCTCAAGAAGACGAGGACACAACTTCCTCATATTCCCAGACTCTCCACAATTGTAACAAGTCCCTTGTGCTGGAGACGGGGACTGAAGGGAGCCCCTGGCACCAGAATGACTAGTAGAAGGACCTGGCATTGAAGAACCCTGAACTGATGGAGCACAGGACGAACTCTGGGCTGAAAGGGCACTGAGTGATGAATGGCCCTGATGAGAATTGTGAGAACCATGACCCGATAATGCCCCACGATAAACTGGGCGAGCTGACTGAGCCTGCCGGAATGGACGACCTCTGCTGTGCTGAAACGGACCTCTCAAAGGAGTACTACCAAACCTACCAGATCCCCGAGGTCTCTTAGCCTCCCTCTCCTCTTGCTCCTGGCAATGAACTGACTCAATCTTTCAGGCGATGTCAACAACCTCCTCAAAAGTAGCACCTGACACCCTCTCCCTAGTCATGAGAATACGAAGATGATATGTGAGGCCATCAACGAACCTCATGATCCTCTCTCGATCTATGGGAACCAACCAGACCACATGACGAGCTAACTTAGAAAACCGCATCTCATACTGTGTCACAGTCATATCTCCCTGACGCAACTGCTCGAACTGCCTGCGCAGCTCCTCTCTACGAGACTGTGGCACATACTTCTCCAGAAAGAGAATGGAGAACTGCTGCCAGGTAAGGGGCGCTACACCAATAGTCCTACGCCTCTCATAAGCCTCCCACCATGTAAAGGAAGCTCCAGAAAACTAAAAAGTAGTAAATGCTACACCACTAGTCTCCAGAATACCCGTTGTACGAAGAATACTCTAACACTTGTCCAAGAAACCTTGGGCATCCTCTCCCTCGGTACCACTGAAAGTCGGAGGCTGAAGTCTACCAAATCTCTCCAATCGACGCTGCTCGTCATTAAACATAACTGGTACCACATACTCCTGAGCTGATGCAACCGGCTGGACTGGAGGTACCCCTAGTGTCTGAAGTCCCTGCACCAACTGCTCAGGTGTGCGAGCAATAGGGGTCTAAGTGTCTCCCGCGTCCTGAGAAGTAGCTACGGCCGTAGTAATTGAGACTGCCTAAGCCAAACCAGTGAATACTGATAAAATCTGATCTAGAGTCTTCGAAAGGCCTGGAATCACAATAGGCGCAGTCGCTGCCTGAGCTGGTGCTACTGGAGCGTCCTCAACTAGGACTGATCCTGAATTGGGGTGGTTGGTGAATTTGTAGGTGCTGCCCTAGCTGTTGTGCGGGCTACACCCCTGCCCCTACCATGGCCTCGACCGCGTCCTCGGCCTTTAGTGGCTCTAGTTGGTGGTACTAGTGGTCGTCCATCCTGACCGGTAGCATGTGTCCTCACCATTTGTGAGACAATAGAATAACAGAAGTTTAGTACTAGAATCAACAAATTCGCACGACAGGAATTCAAGAATGAGAAGTTTTTCCTAAAGGTTCTGTAGCCTCCCGAGGATAAATACAGACGTCTCCGTAATGATCCGTGAGACTCTACTAAACCGACTCATGACTCGCGAGACCTATGTAACATAGGCTCTGATACCAACTTGTAACCACGCTAATACCTCGGTCGGGATGGCACCAATCACAATACTAGGCAAGCCAACCCAAACTATTAACCACAGTAAATTCCTTTTCATAAACCATTTTTCTAATACTGATTAAGTTTCAAATTTGCATAAGAAATATCTAAATCACTGAAATGTGCGAAAAGACAGTATAACAACAAACCAAACACAACCCAAACATCTAGTGTTACAAGTCTAGAGCCTTTAAATACAACTAGTCCGACTGTCTATTACATAACAAGTCTAAAAATGCAAAAAACAAGGATAGGAAGGAGGAGAGCAGGGTTGCGGACACCGTGCAGCTACCTTGCAATCTCTGGTAAGCTCCGATAATGTTAGGGACCTTCACTCTGCAGCTCGGGCACCTGGTTCTGCAAACAAGGTGCAGGGAGTAACGTGAGTACGCCAACTCAGTAAGTAACTGAAGTAAATAAGGTCTGAGTGCAGTGACGAGCAGTTAAAAATCATATATAAAAGTATCCAACAGAATATTTAGTCAACTCAACAGTTTTAAAAGCAAGTTACTTCGTAAAACATCAGTTTTCAATTGAAATACTTTGAATCATTCATTTAGCAGTTTTTCAACAGAGGCTCATTATAAAAGAAGAGTGAAATCACCAAAAATGTCATAAATGGGCCTCACGGGCAAGGTATTACACATAAATATAGCCTTTCGAGCAAGCCTTTCAATCACTCGTGACTCAACTCTCGTCACACAGTACTCACATTCAGCACTCAGGCTCAATAATATCTCATAATAATAATAATCATAATTACTGTTGCGGCGTGTAGCCCGATCCATAGTTTATAGTCGACTACGCTCACTGGGGGTGTACAAACTCCGGAGGGGCTCCTACAGCCCAAATGTCATATCACTGCTGCGTGAAACCCGATCCAATATATATATTGATGCGGCGTGTAGCCCGGTTCATATAAGTATCGCTGCAGCGTGCATCTCGATCCCTAATATATATAATATTGCTGCGGCGTGCAGCCCGATCCATAATATATATAATCCTCACCATTAGGTCCTCAACCTATCTCAGTCATTAACCTCACAGCCACTCGGTCATAACAGTGGAAATCAGGGAACTGTGCCCAAACAGTTTTCACATTTTTTAAAAACCAAGTTCAAATAATAAATAGGTAAAACGTGACTGAGGATATGCTTTCAAACAAATAGAGTAAGGAAAACAGTAAAATGCCCCTAAGGGTCTCAACAGGTTGGCACAAGGCCCCAAACATGGCATACAACCCATAATATAGTATTAATCTCTAAAATACGTGATATCATAAGAATTCAAATCAAATACGCAGCTTAATAGTCGCTACGGGGCGGACCAAGTCCCAATCCCTACCGGTGCACGTCCACACGCTCGTCACCTAGCATGTGCGTCACCTCATTTGTCAAAATAACATGAAATACCGGGGTTTTATACCCTCAGTTCCAGATTTATAATAGTTACTTATCTCAAATCGGATAAAATACTACTCCACGACGCCTTTGCCTCTCGCCCTCGGCCTCAACTCGTGCCAAATCTACCCAAAATCAGAATCATAACATTAGAATAAGCTGCGGGAATGAAGCCCATGCGAAAATAATCAAATTACAACACAAATTCCCGAAATTGGGCAAACACAGCCCCCGGGCCCACGTCTCGAAATTTCATAAAAATCACGTCAATAGAATCCTTATCCTCCCACAAGTCTATTCATACCAAAAGCATCGAAATCGGACCTCATATGGCCCCTCAAATCCCCACTCAAAGATCTCCAATATCAACCCCTAATCCCTCAATTTTCTTCCTTAGTTTTCACTAATACCTGATTAAACAATGGAAATATGATCATAAACTCAAGTATTGAAGCTTAGGTAGCTTACCTTGAAATTCAATGCCCTAGGTCACTTCTCATCTTCAAAACTGGAGAACATAGCAAAAATTCGCGAAGGAAACCTTATATACTTTTTGACTCAAGGATTTCGCACCTGCGGTCCCTTTTTCCGCTTCTGCGGTCCTATCCACCGCATCGGCGGTTTTCACTTAAAGGCCTGGGACCGCACCTGCGGTCACTCACTCGCACCTGCACCATCGCAGATGCGTCCAGGCATCCGCTTCTGCAGCTCCTTACGTCTCACCTCATGGACGCTTCTGCGGCTTGATTCTGCATCTGCGGGAGTCGCACTTGCGGCCTCCCAACCGCAGATGCGGTTATGATAGCAGCCATAAACTTCAGCTGCAACTCCAAATTCCTAACTTTTCGTCAACCATCCGAAATCACCCTGAGGCCCCCGGGACCTCAACCAAAAGCACAAACAAGTCACATATCAATATCCAAACTTATACCAATCTTCAAAACACCTCAAACAACATCGAATCAACCAACACACATCAGATTCAAGCCTAAGGTTCCAAAATCTTCCAAATTCCACTTTTGATCAAAACGTCTATCAAACCACTTCCGAATATCCTGAAACTTTGCACACACATCCCAAATGACACAACAGACATACTGGAACTCCCGGAATTCCATTCCGACCCCTATATCAAAATCTCACCTATCAACCGAAAAACGCCAAAATTCCATTTTCGCCAATTCAAGCCTAAATCTACTCCAGACATCCAAATCCCATTCTGATCACGCTCCTTACTCCCAAATCATCTTTTGAAGCTATCCGAACCATCAAAATTCACATACGAGCCCTTATTCACATAAGTCAATATCTGATTGACTTTTCCAACTTAAGCTTACTCAAAAGAGACTAAGTGTCTCAAACCTTACCAAAACCATTCCGGATTCAATCCGACTAACCCGATACCACATAATACGTATAAAAAAGCATAAAGAAGCAAAAATAAGGAAAACGAAGTGGTAACACATGAAACTACCGGCCGGATTGTTACAGTCAGGAGCCCCTTATGGTAGCAATCCCCCTACACTCTGCAAATAAGTGTTGATGCGTGTTTCTAGAACTTAGCCCATCTTGAATCAGTCCATCTCAGCCCATCTAAAATTGGATTGATTTTTAGTCCAAATTTATTCATGAGTAACTTTAGTAAAATATCTTTAAAATAATACTTTTTTTGTTTAAGATGTTATATATGACCATAACAAAAGAAAAAAAAGTCTTTTTTGATTATTAAACAATCTATATCTATATCTATATTATTATAAAAGCGTAAATACAATATCGGATTATAAAAATAACCTTCTAATATTAAGCATAATAACTCATAATAAAAGGACATAACTGAAATTCTAGATATTAGCCATAAACTCTTTAAAATACCCAGATGCAGAAAGCATATAATTACTTTCAGGCATAGACATATAATACTACATGTTAGCATGTAAACACAATACCTCTAGGAACAAGTTACATTCCTATTAGTATAATTACTTTCGCGATTGAGACATATTTTTAGCCGTGTAATCCTATTACTTTTAGGATATACTTATTAAAAAATTTTATTACTAATTTAATTTAAAAATATTGTATTGTCCTATCACTAATTTAATTTGAGAATGTATTATATTGTCTAAATTCGTTTAGAGAAAAGAGAGGCTATATATTATAAAAGCACAAATACATATTGAATGACCAAAATAGCCCTAAAATATGAAACAAAAAAACTCATAGGAAAAGGACTAACAATAATAACCTATTTTTTGGACTAATTACCTTTTACATTATTTTTTTTATTATTTAAGATTTTAAAATTAATAAAATTTTATCTATTTAAATTCTTACTAAAATATGTAGGAAGGTTTAATAAAATCAATTTCATAAGAATCATCTGTATTAGCAATACATTACCACTCCATAATATCCATACGAAGAAAAAATAAAAGTAATGTTAAATAGACTGCATAATCCGTTGAAAATGAGAAAAAAATGGATCACCACGATAATATATTTTTATATTATATTTGAACTACTTTTCTACTCAAATAATATTTTTTTAATCAATTCTTTTGTGTAATATTGAAAAATATACCAATATTTAAAGAACAAATAAGAAAATATTTAAGAATATAAATATGTAAGAAAGAGAAAGAAAAAAAGTTGGTAAGAGTCAACACCACTAATGATTCTTCAAGCATAAATATCTAAAAGTGGAATGTCAAATTGATCTTTTTATTGTTTAAAAATAAAAATTCGGTGGATAAAATTATATTACGATTAAATATTCAAAACAAGAGATCAACTAATATTAAGAATCTGAATCAATATAAAATAAATTATTTTTTGTTAAGATCGAATAATTAAATCTTTTAATTAACTATTTAGCAAGAGAATCCAATTCAATTATTTTTTAAAGTCATCATATGAGCAAAATTATTTTTCAAGTTAAAACAAAATCGTAGGTTACATAAATTTATTCCATAAAAAGAGCGTTAATGATTACAAAAATCAGAACACAAAGTAAAAAGGGTTAGTATAATATTAAGAATCAAAAGGCCATACAAGTGTTTGGGGAAACACAACCAAAGCTAAATTCTAAACAGGAATAAGCTTTTAAGACCATATTATAAATAGACGAATCTGGTATAACGGAATTATCCTGTGCAGATTCCTCCGGCAGAATCGAAATAATATTATTATATTATTCATTACTTGAAAATGTCAAATCAAGAGGCATGATTTGAATAATAACATGTGGTATATCACCAACAAATTTATTTTGAAGTCGTACAACTCACTTTACATTTGATATACCTCTTCAAACAACTGAAATAACCATCACAAATACATCAAAACAGAGCAACAGTGCTACATTTATAAGGAAAGTAAAATTTATAATATGGAATTAAGCGAGTATGGCTATGCGTCAAATGATCAAAATAATTGCTCAGAGTTTTAGAGATATATTAGATACCAATGAATATTTGGTGGAAAAGTAATGGTTTCGAAAGTGATTTCTGTCAAGTACTACCAGTACTTCCAAAATTGACAAAAGTAGAGACTGAAAAAGCTAGCTTGCCAAAATTATGCTTATGGCCAAATGAAAATGATTCAATTGACAAAAAATATAAAAGTAAGAATAGATCCAACATTCAGTGGCTTTTTGCTTCGTCTCCGAAACTGTCACGACCCAAAATCCACTAAGGGTCGTGATGGCGCCGGACACCGCTGTCAGGCAAGCCAACCATAAATACTTAATAAAATTCTCGTTTAAATAATTGTGAAAACTATGATTTTCCTTCAATTTGGCTAGTAAAAGATAATCTTTAAAAATTAAATAAAAGAATGATTAGAAGTTAATACAGCATACCCCATAATTATCCCAGAACCCGGTGTCAAAAGTGCATGAGCAGTTTCAAGGAAATAATGTAATACAACAACTGTCCGGAATACAATTTCAACAGAAAAGAAAATAAAGTACAATACTCTGAAGGAGACTCTGCTGGATGCGGGTCATCTCGAGAGGTGCAGCTCACCTAAGTCTCCGTATCAACCATGCTGATGCGCCCAACTAGGCCACTAGACATCCATGTGCTTGTCCAACAAAAATGCACAGCAAGTGTAGTATAAGTACAAAATAATGTGTATCCAATAAGTATCCCGTCTAACCTCGAAGAAGTAGAGACAAGAGGTCGACTTCGACACTTACTAGTGGTCCAATAATAATATATTAATAATGCGAATAATCATGGATTTATTAAAAAAGACAGTAAACTCAAGTAAGTCAACAAACAAGTAAACATTCCTTTTTATATTTAGAAGCCTCCAAATTCATAATTCATTATTTATCAATTTATCTCAGACCAGAGAGGCAATAATAATTTGTAAATCTCAAGCAAGCATTACAAGCATGCGCAAATTATGCTGAGGTCGTACGACTCGATCTAACAAATATTTAAACTGTGCACTGCTAGAGGGTCAAATGGCATGAACCATAGAAACATCTATTACCCTGCTTGCGAATCATACGTGCGACGCGGTCAAATATAAATAATAGAGTTACCTCGCTCGCGAATAATACGTGCGACACAGGTACTCATAGATACTCACATTCAAACAGTCAATTAAGAATTAATCAAGAAACTTTTATCCAATGAAAAGTCACTTTCCTTTTAACGATTTAAGAAAATGAGTTTTAACCCTTTTAAGAAATTCTTTTACTAATTCGATATAATTTAGGCAATTTCAGTTGTCAGTAAGATTACAAATATTTCAGGTATAGCATGCTTTTCGGTGTTAGACTACCCGGACTAAAACAATATAGTAGCTATGCATGGACTCTCGTTACCTTGCGTGTATGTATCTCCCACAAATAGAAGCACATAACCAATTATTTCACTTATGGGGGACAATTCCCCCTTACAAGGTTAGAAAGGAGACTTACCTCGCTTCGAAGTCCAATAAAAGGCCTCCAATCCCTTCCAACGACTCAAACTGATGCCTCAACGCTCCAAAACTAGCCAAATAAAGGGCAAACCAATAAAAATACACTATAATACTCATAATAATACAACTTATATGAAATCCCAACTCCGTCTGAAAAGTTGACAATATTGTCCTTGGGCCCACATGCTCGGATTCTGAAATTTTTCAAAGATAAAATTTACCCATGACCTCACGAACTCAAATATATAATTTCCTCTCAATTTCATGCCCAAAATCGTGGTCAAAATCCAAAAATACAAATTCTAGGTCTTTCCACCAAAACCCCAAATTTCTACTAATTTTCATGCTCAAATCTCTAATAATATCATGTATTTAACTCACAAGGGGTGGAATTAATTTACATCTTGTTTGATGATGAAATCCCTCTCTTGAAAGTATCCAGAAATGGCCTAAACAAGAGTAAAATGGAAGAGAATGGGCCAAACTCCTGACTTTAAAACAACTCACTGCCTCCAGCTTTTCCGCACCTACAGTCACTTAACTGCTTCTGTGGTTCCGCAGGTGCGGCCCCATTACCGCATCTACGGTCCTTCACCAGGCCCTCTCTTTCCGTTTTTACGCTTCTCCTTCTGCAGGTACGGTCCCGCTTCTGCGGCAACCTGACCACATCTGCGGTCCCAGCCTTCTCCCTTCTCGACAGCATTTGCGCCCCTTTGGCCGCTTCTGCGGCTCCGCACATGCGACCAAGACCTCGTAGGTGCGGTTACACCAGATGACAGCAGGCTTCAGCTCTTCCTCCCAACTACAATTCAATCCGTTAACCACCCAGAATCTACCCGAGGCCCCCGGGACCCCATCCAATCACACCAACCAGTCCTATAACATAATGTGGACCTGCTCGAGGCCTCAAATCACATCAAATAACGCTTAAATCACGAATCACACCCAATTTAAACTTGATAACCTTTATAACTTCGAGCTTCTTCATTCGATGCCGAAACCTATGAAATCTCATCCGATTGACCTCAAATCTTGCATACACGTCACATTTGATATTATGAACCTACTCCAACTTCCGGAATAGAAATTCGACCCCGATATCAAAATGTCCACTTCCGGTCAAACTCTTCAAAACCCCTTCAAATTTCTATCTTTTGCCAAATGACTCCAAAAATGACCCACGGACCTCCGAATTCACTTCCGATCGCGCTCCCAACACCAAAATCACCATACAGAGCTTTTCCCAAACTCGGAATCCCAAAAGGACATCGATAACACTGAAATGCACTTCAACCCAAACTTATGAAATTCTTTCAAAAATGCCAACTTCCACAATATGTGTCGAAACATTCTCGGGCCTTTAAAAACCCGATTCGGACATACGCCCGAGTCTGAAATCATCACACGAACCTACTGGAACCTTCGAATCACCATTACGAGTTTATTTTACCTAAAAATCAAATTTTAGTCAATCCTTTCAACTTAAAGTTTCGGAAATGAGAATTCTTTTTCCAAATCAACTCCGAACTTCTAGAAATTCAATTCCGGCCGCGCGTACTAGTCATAATTCCTGAATTTAAGATGCTCATGGCCTCAAACTGCCGAACAACGTGCTAGAGCTCAAAACGACTGGTCGGGCCGTTACATTCTCTCCCACTTAAACATACGTTCATCCTCGAACGTGCTTAGAACTGCACTGGAGTTGTTCGAAATCACTGTTTAACACCTTGACCACGTACCCGTGCTACCACGACTCTGTTGAGCACATTAGCTCGAGAAAAATCTGAAGATATTCTCATTCACTTAGAAAATCAAGCCTTAGAGCCCAATTCCAACATCCAGAATTCTCTGCCATGCTTGTTTCCATCATATGAATGTATTTCAATCACTATACGATGTACCAGAACGTGACTGCATACCTTTGCTGAATTCACACCCTGCACCACTTTACTCACAGGACCACAATAACATTCTCTGATCATAATAGTCAAAATTCCATGAATCTAATGCTCCCAACGCACTCCATGACATACATAGGTCTTGCTCTAACTCTTGTATGACCGCCACGATGGAAGAGATGTGTAGAATTTCATAACCAACTGTCGAGCTAATAAATCATTGAGTCTATACTCCAGACAAGAACCATCACCTCATTCCGAACCAAATAATGGTATTTGCTCCTTAATACATTTCATATAATCCAATTGCACTGATCCTAGATCCAATAATCTTGTCTCACCCACTAAGAATTACTCAGGAAATAAGCCACCCTAGTTATAACCAAAAGTATCACATGATGCCATAATATGCCAATAAGCTATGAACTCGAATGTGATACATAAGGAAAACGAAATCTAGAAGGGACAACTCAACTCACACACTAACGTGAACTTTCCTCAGAAAATGGGAAACAAGACATACAAAAATAGAATATAGAAAGTTGTATTCAACATCATACTATTGCACCGTGCAACCTGATCCAAATAACATACCCATGGCGGCGTGCCACCCGATCCAAACATAAAATTCACATAAAGAGATACACAATGAGCGAAATTGCTCATTACTACAAAATGCCGAATATCGGTCACAAGCACGCTAAGTACATACTACCATCCCTGGGGAGACATATAGCGCCATAAGCTACAAAACTCAAGCACAACTTAGGTGCGATATATGATCTGAATCTCAATAGCCATCCTGCTCGCATAACACCATCGCTACGCGGAACCTCAATGCATAAGAAATTTAGTAAGCCGTCTCACAACTCACACGATGCAATATAGCATCACATGAAATAGCTGACGACAAAATAACACCCAACGTCCGAATACTCCTTCATAAGGAGCGCTATGCTGAAATGAATACATCCGGCCTGATATAGAGCCCATATTCATATTTAAATTCATTCACAGACCTCAAGCGATGCAGGTACTCATAGATACACACATTCAAACAGTCAATTAAGTATTCATCAAAAAAATTTTATCAAATGAAAATTCACTTTTCTTTTAACGATTTAAGAAAATGAGGTTTAACCCTTTTAAGAAATTCTTATACTAATTCGATATGATTTAGACAATTTCAGTTGTCAGTAAGATTACAAATATTTTAGGTATAGCATGATTTTCGGTCCTAGACTACACGGACTTAAACAATATAGTAGCTACGCACGAACTCTCATCACCTCGTGCGTACGTAGCCCCACAAATAGAAGCACGTAACCCATTATTTCACCTATGGGGGCAATTCCCCCTTACAAGGTTAGAAGGAGACTTACCTCGATTGGAAGTCCAATAATCGGCCTCCAAGCCCTTCCGACGACTCAAACCGATGCCTCAATGCTCCAAAACTAGCCAAATAACGGTCAAACCAATGTAAATACACCCTAATACTCATAACCATTCAACTTATATGAAATCCCAACTCCGCTCGAAAAGTTGACAAAATCTCCATCGGGCCCACGTGCCCGGATTCCGAAATTTTTCGAAGATAAAGTTTACCCATGACCTCACGAACTCAAATATATAATTTTCTCTCAATTTCATGCCCAAAATCATGGTTAAAATCCAAAAATATAAATTCTAGGTCTTTCCACCAAAACCCCAAATTTCTACCAATTTTCATGCTCAAATCCGTAATAATATCACGTATTTAACTCACAAGGGGTGGAATTAATTTACCTCATGTTTGATGAGGAAATCCCTCTCTTGAAGCTCTCCAAAAATCGCCCAAACAAGAGTAAAATGGAAGAGAATGGGCCAAACCCCCGACTTTAAAACAACTCACTGCCTCCAGCTTTTCCGCACCTGCGGTCACTTAACTGCTTCTGCGGTTTCGCAGGTACGGTCCCACTACTGCATCTGCGGTCCTTCACCAGGCCCTCTCCTTCCACTTCTGTGCTTCTCCTTCCGCAAGTGCAATACCGCTTCTGCAGCAACCTGACCACATCTGCGGTCCCAACCTTCTCCCTTCTCAACTGCATCTGCACCCATTTGGCCGCTTCTGCGGCTCTGCACCTGCGGCCAATACCTCGCAGGAGCAGTTACACCAGATGACAACATGCTTCAGCTCTTCCGCCTAACTCCAATTCAATCTGTTAACCACCTGAAATCCACCTGAGGCCCCTGGGACCCCATCCAGTCACACTAAGTAGTCCTATAACATAACGCGGACCTGCTCGAGGCCTCAAATCACATCAAATAATGCTTAAATCACGAATCACACCCTAATTCAAACTTGATGAACTTTAGAACTTTGAGCTTTTTCATACGATGTTGAAACCTATCAAATCTCGTTCGATTGACCTCAAATATTGCATACAAGTCACATTTGATATTACGGACCTACTCCAACTTTCGGAATCAAAATCCGACCCCGATATCAAAAAGTCCACTTTCGGTCAAACTCCTCAAACCCCTTCTAATTTCTATCTTTTGTTAAATGACTCAAAAATGACCCACGGACCTCCGAATTCACTTCCTATCGCGCTCCCAACACCAGAATCACCATACGGATCTATTCCCAGACTTGGAATCCCAAAAAGACATCGATAACACTGAAATGCACTTCAACCCAAACTTATGAAATTTTTTCAAAAATGCCAACTTCCACAATAGGTGCCAAAATGTTCCTGGGTCTTCCAAAACCCAATCTGGACATACGCCCAAGTCCGAAATCATCATACAAACCTGCGAAAACCTTCGAATCCCGATTCAGAGGTCGTTTACTCAAATATCCAATCTTAGTCAATCCTTTCAACTTAAAGTTTCTGAAATGAGAATTCTCTTTCCAAATCAACTTTGAACTTCCTAAAATTTAATTCCGGCAACGCGTATAAGTGATAATTCCTGAAGTGAAGTTACTCATGGCTTCAAACTGCGGAACGACGCGCTAGAGCTCAAAACGACCGGTCGGGTCGTTATAGAAACGAAGTAGACCATCTAATAAAAGATGATTTGGTTCTTCCAGAACACTTGGTTATCAACCCCAATGGTAATAGTAGTGAATTTAATCAGGGAGATATTTCCATCATTATATTAAAATACAATTTGTGCAAATTACGTGATAGAAATTAAAGAGCTATCTTAGCTAGAAGAAATGAATATGTTGATCAACTAAATAAAAGGCTGATTACTAAGTTTTATGGTAAAAATTAAATATTTTTTAATTTTTGACTCAGTAAAATATGATACCAATAACTACTGCCTCGAAGAATACTTAAATACGTTAACACCAAATGACCTTCTACCATACATGTTTGTTGTTAAGTTAATTTCTTACGCATGTTAGTATCATCGTATATATAATAGACTAAGTTAAAAATTAATTTTTCGTTGCATATAGTTTGATTTTAAAGAAAAATATGTCTGTCATACTCCTGAAAACTTAGATATGCTGAATAGCTTATGTAATAGCACACAAATGATATATAAATTTTTGACAATAATGTCATACATGAAGAAATTATGATACTGGTCAATGTGCTTTTGAGTATGTGTTTATCCCCCAATTCAACTTTCGTCTTTCAAAACTAAAGAATATCCTTTTAAATTTGTGTGAAAAGAATTTTCAGTATGTTTATGTGTTGCAAGTATAATAAATAAAGCACAAGGACAAACATCCTAAATATTGGATTATATTTACCACAATATATGTTTTTGCCCGAACAACTATATGTTGCACTTTCAAGAGGGATAGCAATATCGACAACAAAAGTTCTGGTTATGGTAGAGCAACCAAAGCATTAAAAATATATATATACAAAAAAATAATCATCTACAGAAAAGTGACGGTAAGATAGTATAATATTAAATATCATTAAACTGTAATACATAATTATCTAACTAATATGACCAAATTGATCATTTGTGTAAGTTCTGATGATGTCCTTTTATTTTAAATTTATGTATTATGCTATCACGACCCCAGTTTGTCCTCCGTGAACTATCGTGACGACACCTAGTCTTTACGACTAGGTAAGCCTAACAATTTGCGAAAAAAGGAAACGAAAGATAAAACCAACTAAAAACTGTGAAATAAACATAAATAAAATGTTTAAGATGCCGCTCGAGATATACATATAACTCTCAAACTAAAATATGTAACGACCCCGCCGGTCGTTTCATGAGTTACCGCTCAGTACCCCCCCTCCATTTCTACTTTTAGATGCTTCATTTATCCGTGTTATGTGGTATCGTATTAGTCGGTTCGAATCCGGAATGGTTTTGGTAAGGTTTGAGACACTTAGTCTCTTTTAAGAGAGCTTAAGTTGGAAAAGTCAACTGGATGTTGACTTGTGTAAAAAAGGGCTCGGATGTTAATTTTGATGGTTCATATTTCTTTGGGAGATGATTTGTGACTTAGTAGTGTGATCAGAACGTATTTTAGAGGTTCGTAATAGATTTTGGTTTGAATTGGTGAAATTGGAATTTTGGCGTTTTCCGGTTGATAGGTGAGATTTTGATATAGGAGTTGGAATGGAATTTCGGGAGTTGCAGTAGGTCTGTTGTGTCATTTGGGATGTGTGTGAAAAATTTCAGGTCATTCAGACGTGGTTTGATAGATTTTTGATCAAAAGCGGAATTCGGAAGATTTTTGGAACCTTAGGCTTTAATCCGACGTGATTTGGTTGATTCGATGTTCTTTGAGGTGTTTTGAATATTGGTGTAAGTTTTGATAGTGGTATGTGACTTGTTTGTGCTTTTGGTCGAGGTCCCGGGGGCCTCGGGGTGATTTCGGATGGTTGACTGGAGGTTTTGGAGTCGAGTTTGGCAGCTGAAGTTTTATGGTTGCTGTCATAACCGCATCTGCAGTTGGGAGGCCACGGGTGCGACTCCAGTAGATGTGGTGCCTTGGAGCGCGGAAGCGGGACCGCAGGAGCTCATCTATACTGGTTTCTTTTAGTGGGCATCACGGTGCACGAGGCTCCTTTCAGTCCCCACCGCCACTTGCTACGAGGGGTTGCTTTGAGTATGGAGATTTGGGTCATATCAAGAGGTTCTATCCCCATCTTATGGGAGGTTCATCCCAGCAGAGGAGTCAGCCTTCAGTTTCAGCACTAGTTACTTCCCCATCCGCTTAGTCAGCTCGGGGTGGAAGTCAGTCAACTAGGGGTCGCCCTAGAGGGAGAGGCTGATCAGGGGGCGGTCAGGCCCGTTTCTATGCCCTCCTAGCCAGACCAGATGCTATTGCCTCAGATGTTGTGATTACAGGTATTATCTCATTCTGCCACAAAGATGCCTCTGTATTATTTGATCCCAGTTCCACCTTTTCTTATGTGTCGTCATATTTTTGCTCATTATTTGGATACGCCCCGCGAGTCTCTTGTTTCCTCTGTTCATGTATCTACTCCAGTGGGTGATACTATTATTATGGACCGAGTAAATCGATCGTGAGTAGAGACTATTCGGGGTTTGGATACCCGAGTGGATATATTGTTGCTTAGTATGGTAGATTTCGATGTGATATTGGGCATGGACTGGTTATCTCCGTGTCATGCTATTTTGGACTATCACGCTAAGACAGTAACGTTAGCTATGCTAGGTTGCCACGGATTGAGTGGCGGGGTTTGACCGATTATGTTCCCAGTAGGGTAATTTTATTCCTGAAGGCCCAGCGTATGGTTGGGAAGGGTTGTCTTTCATACTTAGCATTTGTGAGGGATGTTATTACAAAGACTCGCAGCTTTGATTCTGTTCTAGTTGTGAGGGATTTTCCCGATGTGTTTGCTGCAGACCTGTCAGGCATGCCACCGGACAGGGATATTGATTTTGGTATTGATCTGGTACCGGGCACTCAGCCCATTTCTATTCCACCATATCGTATGGCACTAGCAAGGCTGAAAGAGTTGAAGGAGCAGCTTCAGGAACTCCTTGATAAGGGTTTTATTCGGCCTTGTGTTTCACCGTGGGGTGCTCATGTTCTATTTGTGAAGAAGAAGGATGGCACTATGAGGATGTGCATTGATTATAGGAAATTGAACAAGGTTACCATTAAGAACAAGTATCCTCTGCCTCGCATTGATGATTTGTTTGACCAGCTTTAGGGAGCGAGAGTGTTCTCCAAGATTGATCTCCATTCAGGCTATCACCAGTTGAAGATCAGGGACTCAGATATTCTTAAGATAGCTTTCAGGACCAGATATGGGATGACAAATGCCCCAGCAACGTTCATACATTTGATGAACAATGTGTTTTGGCCTTATCTCAACTCGTTTGTCATTGTATTCATTAATGATATTCTGGTTTATTCAAATAGTTAGGAGGAGCACGCGGAGCATTTGAGGATGGTATTATAGAGATTTATGGAGGAGAAGCTTTATGCAAAGTTTTCCAAGTGTGAGTTTTGGCTCAGTTCAGAGGCTTTCTTGGGGTATGTGTTGTCCAGCAAGGGGATTCAGGTTGATTCAAAGAAGATAGAGGCGGTTCAGAGTTGGCCCCGACCGTCCTCAGCCATAGAGATTCGTAGCTTTCTTGGTTTGGCGGGGTATTACCGCCGGCTCGTTAAGGGATTTTCATCTATAGCATCACCCTTGACCAAGTTGACTCAGAAGAGTGCTCCTTTTATGTGGTCAGATGAGTGTGAGGCGAGCTTTTAAAAGCTCAAGACTGCCTTGACCACAACTCCAGTGTTAGTGTTGCCATCAGCTTCAGGTTCTTATACCGTGTATTGTGATGCCTTGAGAGTTGGTATTGGGTGTGTGTTGACGTACGAGGGTAAAATTATTACTTATGCTTCTAGTCAGTTGAAGGTGCATGAGAAGAACTACCCTATTCATGATTTGGAGTTGGCTGTCATTGTTCACGCGTTGAAGATTTTGAGGCATTATTTGTATGGTGTGTCTTGTGAAGTGTTTACTGATCATCGTTGCCTCCAACACTTGTTCAAGCAGAAGGATCTCAATTTTAGGCAGTGGAGATGGTTAGAACTGCTAAATGACTATGATATCACCATTTGGTACCATCCGGGAAAGGCCAATGCCTTGAGTAGGAAGGTAGTGAGTATGGGGAGTTTGGCATATATTCCAGTTGGGGAGAGACCTCTTGCAGTTGATGTTCAGGCCTTGGACAATCGGATTGTGAGGTTGGACATTTTGGAGCCCAGTTAGGTATTGGTTTATATGATTTCTCGGTCTTCCTTGTTTGTCACATCAGAGAGCGCCAGTACGATGATCCTCATTTTCTTGTCCTTAAGGACAAAGTTCAGCACGATGATGCCAGAGATGTGACCATTGGTTATGATGGGGTGTTGAGAATGCAGGGCCGAATATGTGTGCCCAATGTAGATGGGCTTCGGGAGTTTATTTTGGAGGAGGCCCATAACTCGCAGTATTCCATTCATTAGTGTACCGCAAAGATGTATCAGGATCTGAGACAATATTATTGGTAGAGGAGAATGAAGAAGGACATTGTGGGATTTGTAGCTCGGTGTCTCAATTGTCAGCAGGTGAAATATGAGCATCAGAGACCGGGTGGTTTGCTTCAGCAGATGGATATTCCAGAGTGGAAGTGGGAACGGATCACCATGGACTTTGTAGTTGGTCTCCCACGGACTTTGAAGAAGTTCGATGCTATTTGGGTGACTGTGGATCGGCTGACCAAGTATGCGTACTTCATTCCTGTGTGTACTACCTATTCTTCAGAGCGGTTAGCAGATATCTATATCCATGAGATTGTTCGTTTGCATGGTGTCCCAGTTTCCACCATTTCAGATAGGGGCACTCACTTTACTTTGCAGTTTTGGAGAGCCGTGCAGAGGGAGTTGGGTACTCAGGTAGAGCTGAGCACATCTTTTCACCCTCAAATGGACGGGCAGTCCGAGCGCACTATTAAGATATTGGAGGACATGTTACGTGATTGTGTCATTGATTTTGGAGGGTCATGGGATCAGTTTCTACCGCTCGCATAGTTTTCTTATAACAATAGTTACTAGTCAAGTATTCAAATGGCTCCAAATGAGGCTTTGTATGGGAGACAGTATAGATCTCCAGTTGATTGGTTTGAGCCGGAGAGGCTAGGATATTGGGTACAGACTTAGTGCAGGATGCTTTAGACAAGGTGAAGGTGATCCAAGAGAGGCTTCGTGCACTAGACAAAAGAGCTATGCTGACAAGAAGGTTCAGGATGTGTCTTACATGGTTGGTGAAAAGGTTCTGTTGAATGTTTCGCCCATGAAAGGTGTTATAAGATTTGAGAAGAAAGGTAAATTGAGTCCTCGGCTCATTGGGCCTTTTGAGGTGCTTCGGAGGATTGGGGAGGTGGCGTATAAGCTTGCTTTGCCACCCAGCTTATCGAGTGTGCATCCGATATTCCATGTTTCTATGCTCCGGAAGTATATTGGCGATCCATCTCATGTTTTGGATTTCAGCACGGTTCAGTTGGATGGTGATTTGACTTATTATGTGGAGCTAGTGGCTATTTTGGAGTGTCAGGTTCGCAAGTTGAGGTCGAAGGATATAGCTTCAGTGAAAGTGCAGTGGAGAGGCCGGCCCATGGAGGAGGCAACCTAGGATACTGAATGGGAGATGCGGAGCAGATATCCTCACCTATTTGAGGCTTCAGGTATATTTCTTGACCCGTTCGAGGATGAACGGTTGTTTAAGAGGCGGAGGATGTAACGACTCGACCGGTCGTTTCATGAATCACCGCTCTATTTCCCCACTTGTTTATCTGTATTATGTGGTATCGTGTTAGTCGATTTGAATCCCGAATGGTTTTGGTAAGGTTTGAGACACTTAGTCTCTTTTGAGAAAGCTTAAGTTGAAAAAGTCAACCGGATGTTGACTTGTGTGAAAAAGGGCTCGGATGTGAATTCTGATGGTCCAGATAGCTTCGGGAGATGATTTGGGACTTAGAAGTGTGATCGGAACGTATTTTGGAGGTCCGTAGTAGATTTAGGCTTGAATTGGCAAAATTAGAATTTTGGCATTTTCCGGTTGATAGGTGAGATTTTTATACAGGGGTCGGAATGGAATTTTGGGAATTGTAGTAGGTCCATTGTGTCATTCGGGATATGTGTGCAAAATTTCAGGTCATTAGGACATCGTTTGATAGACGTTTTGATAAAAAGCGGAATTCGGAAGATTTTTGGAACCTTAGGCTTGAATCCAACGTGATTTTGTTGATTCAATGTTGTTTGAGGTGTTTTGAAGATTGGTATAAGTTTGGATAGTTGTATGTAACTTGTTTGTGCTTTTGGTTGAGGTCCCGGGGGCTTGGGGTGATTTCGGATGGTTGACGGGAGGTTTTGGAGTGGAGTTTGGCAGGTAAAGTTTTATGGTTGCTGTCATAACTTCATATGTGGTTGGGAGGCCATGGGTGTGGCTCCCGCAGATGCAGAAGCAAGCCGTAGAAGCGGCCAAAAGGGAATCAGCTGGAATCGTAAAAGCGGCTAAGGGAGCGCACCTGCGATAACGCAGGTGCGAGAATTGCATCGCAAATGCGAAAATGGGCTCACAAGTGAATACCACAGATGCGGTGCCTTGGACCGTAGAAGCGGGACAGCAGGAGCGGGAAATGACTGCAGGTGCGGAATCCTTGGGCCAGAAGGTATATATTTCACCCTTCACGATTTTTGGCCATTTTTCTCAATATTTCATTCGGTGTGAATCTTTTGGGAGCCATTTCAAGGGAGATTTTCAGAGGGATTCATTGAGGTAAGGTCATTGGTTCCTAAGCTCGTTATTTTGGTGATTTTATCGTTGTTAGCATGAAATTTAAGGGAAAATCAGTGGTAAATTTAGGGATTAGGGCTTGGTTAATTGGAGAGCTTTGAGTAGTGATTTGAGGGGCCATTTGAGGTCCGATTTTGGTACTTTTGGTATTAATGAACTCGTGACGGAATAAGGATTCTATTGATGTAAAATTTGTCGAATTCCGAGACGTGGGCCTAAGGGTCGGGTTTGGTCAATTTCGGATTTTGTGTTGTAATTTGATTATTTTTGAGTGGGCTTTGTCCCCTTAGCATATTTTGATGGTTATGAACTTATTTTGGTTAGATTCGAGGCATTCAGAGGCCGATTCGAGAGGAAAATGCGTCGCGGGCTAGAGTTTTTGCTTGGATTGACGTAAGTAACAACCTTGGTTCTGCGGGTTCGAAACCCCGAACGATGTGTTCTGTGACTATTATGAAGGTGACGCTATGCCAAGTGACGGGCGTGTGGGCGTGTACCGTAAAAAATGCGGCCTGGATCATTCCAGGGCACCGCTTAGCTACTCTTTTATGTTGATATCTGTGTTATAATCATGTGATCAAGTTGATAAGCTACAAATCATGTCAATTATCATGTTAAGGCTTCACGCCAACACTGTTGAGACCCAAGAGGTCGTTTCTTGCTATCATGTCATTAGATTCTTGTACATTCTATACTCAGTCCTGATCATGCATGTTATATCATGCCTCAGTCTCGATTATTGCTATTTGACATATCATTTCATTGTTCGGGCTTGTATTATGACATCATAGCCCATGTGTATGAAACTGGAGATTATTAACTGAGTGAGGCCGAGAGCCGAATATTGATTGATAATATGGGATCGGGCTGCACGCCGCAGCAATGATATTGATCATACCTTTGCTGGCATTGATATAGCGCTTGGGCTCAGAGAAGCCCCTCCGGAGTCTTCACACCCTAGTGAGTGTGGTAGATGATTATATATGAGGGATGGATCTTCCCTGGACATGGATCTTGTCCGAAGTACTATACTGGGAGATGGAACTTCTCTAAGAGGCTGGATCGGCCTGTGTCCTGGGTACTGAATGACTATGGCCATTGATATATATATTCCAGGACGGACCTTCCTTGGGCTGGATGACCATATACAGTACCGAGTAGTTGAGCACTTGTGAGTGGAGGTTGTGGAACATTGATCATGCTAGTATGCATTGGTACATATATGAAATCCCTGAGTGTTGAACTCTTTTTACTAATCAGTTGCATCTATTACTCTTGAGTTTTACTTGAATTGTAAGCATGTCTACATTTTTGTTCTGTTAATTGCTAATTGCCTTTTTGAGGTTTTTTGTCCGTCACTACCTGTTAGAACACAAGTTGGACTTGTTACTTACTAAGTTGGTGTACTCACGTTACCCCCTGCACCTTGTGTGCAGATCCAGGTGTATCTGCTCACGGTAGTGGTTGTTGATCTTCTTTGTGCGGACTTCACCAGAGATTGCGAGGTAGCTTCTTGGCGACCGCAGTTCCGCCTTCTCCTTCCCTATCTTCCTCTAGCTTTACTTATTGGATGTATTCACACTATTCTAGATTTGTATTTCAGACAGTTGTATTAGTTTGCTCATGATTAGTGACACCCGATGTCACGCCCCCTTTTACCCTCAACAGAGAAGAAGTTCGGGTTTCGACATTACATGGGGGAAATAACTCATTTCCTTTTCGGAATTGGGTATTTTGAAGAGACGCCACCTGACGGATTATGGTGCGTTAGGGCACCTAGAGCGATTAATTCTTGGATTGGTTTGCATTACTAGAGATTTAGGGTAAGGGCTCGAAATAACCTTGAGGGGAAGGTGTTAGGCACCCCTCTCGGTCCACAACGGTGGGTCCCAGCCAAACTTATTCTTGTGAATTAGTCCTTTAACGAATAAGCACTCAAAACAAATAATTTCAAATAAAGCATGTTGGACATTGTGTGACTCAGATAATAAGACAAAGGATTTGAACAAGTTGTGTACATTAAAATAAAGTTTTAATCAAAGGGATCTGGGAAAGTGGGGTCCTAAGTTGGTTAACTTATTGGATCACCCCACGCAATGTCCGGTAAACACTCCTCAATGAGGGGCTACACGTGACATTAACGCGTGGTCATCATATCTCATATCTACCTTTCCCACCCCTTAGCGGTTATTAAAGCAAGTGTTGGTTAGCGATCTCTATTGCGTGCTGTTTCCTGTCCCTCCTTAATGGTCCTGGAGAAAATTAAGACCTCTACCTACAGGCAATTCTAGATAGACCCTTAGGCTTAAAGGAGAAAATACTAGTGCGACAATCAAGAACACATAGGACTTTTAGCAAATAAAAGCAGGAAAGAGCAAATAAGAGGCTCAGTTTTACCTCCACAGATAAGGCATGTAAACAGCACGACTCAAACACAAATAAGGGCAAAATTGTTAAACAATATCCTAAGACAAGATGTCTAGGCGAATATCAAAACACATGAGATATGCAGATTGGTTTATAACTCAGAAACAGGGGCCTTAATCAGTTTGCTACTGATTTTAAGCCTGTTAACCATTAAGCAATACACACAAAGAGGCAGTTTTCAGTTTTATAAGAGTTGAATACCTAAGGCTTTCCTAGGCATAGGATAATGCACAATAGTTATCAGAATTATTAAAGTAGTTAAGAAGCATGCTATTATAAGTGTTGCAAATATACAGGGATTATGACCAATTTGTTTAAAGCAGGATGAGATTGTTAATACTCCTTTTCATGCATCAGTAGTTTAATTAGGCGTAGTTGAGTGAGTATGAACGAGAACCTAAACATGGTATCTAATATGCCCATATAAGGTTCATAATGGTTTATATGCAGAATTCTTAAAGCAGGATTTCTAAATGCACAACAGGTTATAGCATGATTTCAAAATATGCATAGATAACAGTTTATTTTAATGTTGTCGCTTATCCTAGAACAGGATCTCTAAGTGATAATAAAGATGTCAAAATGTGATGCTGAAAATAGTATACATGAAACCTAGGAGCATTGTATCTAATGCATGATATGCTTTACATGTATTGGTACCAAACATGAATTCTAATGCACGTACCAAAATATAAACCTAAAACATGTTTTCTACCCATTGATATTGATAACATATATGACTACCCTCCCCTTTTCACTAGTCAACCCCAATATTCGTTTACAACAAATTATTACAGGACAATATCGAATGAATTACATAAGTAGATAAGAAAAATAAGAAGTTACACTATAGGGAACCTAAAGCGGGCCCAAATAATTTTCCAAAGCCTCCAATAGCCTCAAATGCCAAATTCCATAGACAATATCATTGTCTAGGTGCGTCAGAGTTCCCGAAAGTGGGGGAGAATATGAGGCTCGTGAAAGATTTTTACTATAAACCCGAAAGCTCGTAGTGGCAAATTAGGGAAATTAGGGATATGTGCTAGATATGCATTCAGACCCTTTTGAACTGATCTATGCATTAAAAAGTCAAGGAATAATGTTTTCCAGAAAAGTGCGATTCTGCGGTCGCATAATAGCTATGCAGAACGCATAGTCGCCGCAGAGTGAAGTAGTGTGTTGGCCAATTTGAGGTCAACTATGAGGCCAATTATGCGATCACATAATTGATATGTTGGCTAGAATCTTAATCTCGTCTCTAATTCTTGGTTCAATTGTAATTCTTATACAATAGATTGAGGTATGTATGGCTAAAAACCCCTCCCCTTAGAAATTGAGCTTCCATGGTGCCCGTGTAAGTGTTGTAAGTTCGAAACGTAATTGATGCAGTGCTTGTTATGTTAAGTGAATTGATGTTGTGAAAATGTATGTGGTAAGTACTTCTTTATGTGTTTAATGTGTTATTCTTGTAAATGGAAGATGTGTGGAGAACATGTATGTGCTAAATGCCTAACTGTCATGCCAAGGTTACTTTGGGACTAGTATGCAAAACTTGACGAATTCCCCTCTATGCTTATGACTTAAATTGCTTTTGTATATGCCTAGGACTTTAAGTGGCAAGGTAAACGTTGAAAATGGGAACAATGTGAAACGTGAGATGTGGGAATGTGGAAATTGTGGCCCTAAGTGCCGGTAAACTAATACATGTGTAACCAAAGATCGGTGTGAGATGAATAACGGATAATGGTAATGTCTCAGGGAGACGGCTTAGCCGATCGGGCCTTGATTGGGTCATGACATATATATATATATATATATATATATATATATATATATATATATATATATATACATGGTGGTATATATATTAATGATTGAAACTGGAAAGTGTGAACGAAATAATGGTAACGTCTCGGGGAGACGACTTAGCCGATCGGGCCGTGATCAGACTCCGCTTACGGAAGTGGTGGTAATATGGATAATGATGCAACAGTGTGGGATGCTCCAATCTAAAATTTTAAGAACTATGTGAAAATCATGTGAACCTCCTTATATTGTCGGCATGGTGCTTATTTGAAACTTCGTTGTCTTTACGATTTCCTCTTTACTCTTGTATGGTTGTTCATTCTAACAGAATGTTGTTTAGTTATACATACTAGTACTATTCCATGGTATTAACGTCCCTTTTGTCGGGGGCGCTACATTTTTAAATAAATGTAGGTGACTCCATAGTGGATAGTGCTGATCGTGTGTAGCAGAGCATCCTCCTCTCAAAACCTTGGTGAGCCCCTTCCTCCTTCAAGGGGTTATGTTGTACACCTTTTGTTATAGATATCCATTTTGAGGTATAGCCGGGGCGTTGTTGCCGGCATTGTTATCACTGTCTTTTGTATCCTTAGAGTCTCCGTAGACATTTGTATGGGTTATGTATGGGTATTGGATAGGTCAATGAACCATGTTGTAACCTTGTACTCTTTCTTTCTTCCAAAACTATAACTGTATGAAATCTTGAAAGCCTAACTACGGTTAAGGTTGTGTTATAAAATTAGCTATCCATGTTGAATGTACAATCCCTTTTTATTGTCTAATTAAACGGCATCGGATCCCTTAATCGCATTGAGTTGGGTAGGAAGTATTTGATAAGGCTTGCTTAGTTGGGTTCACTCGATTGAGCACCGGTCACGCCTCCCAAGGTTGGGGCGTTACACAAGGATCCCGGGCAGTGCTCACACCTAGACTTTATAACCAGAACTAAGTAAGTGTAGCGTGAAAGAGCCAGCTCCAGTGTATTAGAGTTCAGAGGGATCTCATAGAGATCCCAAGGAAGTCACACACTGGAGGGGCAGAACTTAAGGACCTAAGAGTGGAGTGAGAGTGCTTGACATAATTTTGAAAAGATTTAAGCAGGAAAACAGTTTGAAGAGAAACTTGTTTGAAATAGTCTTGTAAAAACAACAGAGGGAGTTATTCAATAAGACAGTTTCGAAAAGAGAGTAGGGTAATAAGCAATAGTCCAAACACAGCACCCACAACAGATCCATACATAATTAGAGAACATAGAACTAAGGCAGGTTCAGCAACCACAAATAGGGGTAATGAGATTTGGGGACACCTAGAGCACATAGTGTACAGGAGCATAGCAGTTCTTGTGGGGGTTTAAGGTATTAGGGAATAACTAGTGGTACCAACACAGTAGGAATTTCAGAAACAATCATAGAATCAGCCATTTAAAGGGACAGATCAGTCTGCAATATCAGAACTGGATAACAAGTAGACAAGTATTCAAAATAGGGTAGAGTCATGTTGAGACAGACTACTGGGGGGTAGAACATGTTCTGAGAGGCACTAAAAGGGTTAGACTAGTATGCTAGATGAAACAGTAAAGTAAACATGTCAATTACATGTTGAACAACAGAACCATAAATGGAAACAAACTAGAAACATGATAAACTGAAGCAATAAACGAATCATATTGGTTTTGGGACTTGAATTGAAATCAAAACATACCAGTATAGAGATAGTAAACACAAAGTGAAGAATAGGAGAGCACAATAATTATCCTTGGCTTGCAGCCAGCTAACTCAGAATAATAGCAAGTAACCAAGGAAAGAGAGCAGAAAAGTTTTAAGTGTAAGAGAGAGGGAGTTTTGAACCAATGTGTTCGTGTGTTGACTGTTAATGATAGAGCATATATATAGTAGTTCAAAACTACGTAAAATAAGTCAAGAATCACAATAGTATAGTAATTATGGAACTCAGAATCAATTAGAGCAAAATTAGTACAAGTACTCCCTTAATTAAGGGAATCATTTCAAACGGTAAGGACAGGTAGCAAATAAGGAAAGAAATCAATGTATAACTTGAGCATAACATACAAGGAAATAATTCAAACATAGTAGGCATACGGCTAGGTTCAGAAAATTCTAATTAAGGAGATAGTCGGTAAGAATCAAGTAACCATGCAGACAAGGTAAGGAAAGTTATTTTAGGCAAGCAAATCAATCACATCGAACGTTTAAAGGAAAGTTTTCAAATCAAACCAAGAAACAGGGAATTCAGAATCAATCAAAATCAAAGAAAAAGTCATGAAAAGAGTTAGTGTTTAGCATGTAAATACAGTAAGACATGGATAGTCAAGAGTCGACATACAACTCTAGCAAACATGAAAGTTAAACAATACTGATTCAATGAGAAAGAGGAAAGTCTTAAACAATCAAGATGAACACAAGTATAGAATCAGTGTAAGTTTAGGCTAAGAAACTCAGTAGAAACATATATAGGCAAGATAGTCACAAGAAATCATAGAAACTCAAAATGAGGACCGGTCAGTCATGCTAATACACAGAACCAAACGAAAGAACCCTAAAAATTAGGGCTTTCAGCATAGACGAGTTAAGATATAGTAGATTCATAGAGTTAGTCAAAAAATGTAAGAAATAGACGTTTAAACACAAAGAAACAGTTAGACATAGTTTAAAAAAGAAGTTCTGAAAACCCTGGTTTTAGAAGAAGATGAAAAACACTTGAAATCACATGATTCTTGTAAAGAACCTCAAGTATAGTGTAAAACATTCAAGAAACAAACTCAAATCATCCTAGATTTGTACAGATCTAGGAGGTGTAGAAAAGAAATTAGGGTTTCGAAAGAAACCCATATAGAGATGAAGAAACCTGTCTAGAATCCCAAGGATCGTAGCAAATATATAATGATTCTGCTTGAAATCACATTGGAATAGCCAGGAACAGGCAGGAGATGAACCCTAGATGCAAGTCGGCGTGGCCCTAGGCCCTTGAGGACCTTAGAGAAGGCACGAATGGCAGAGAGAAGCCATTGGAGGCGTAAGAGACGATGAGAGGTCACCGGAGATGGCAGGAGATGGGAAGTTGGCGTTGGAAGATTAGGGTTAGGTTGAGAGTGTTTTGAGAGAAGAGAGGACCTTAGGGCAGCAGGGTGGTTTGAAATGTTTAGGGTTGAGGGTCGTTTGGAATTAAAAAGGCAAGTTTTAACAAGGGTCGTTGATCTAAAAGATCAACGGTCATGATCTGATGGGGTCTTGGATCGGGTAGGTGTATTTAGGTCCTGAGTCGGGTAATTTATCAGGAATTGGGCTGGGTATTGGGTTGAATTTAGGCTAAAATTTAAATACAATTTGTCTAAGTTTTAAATAGCTAATTTAACCCTATATAATTTATAATAAATAATAAATGATTTCTAAAAAATAATTTTGTGTACTAAAATGATTTAATATAGTTATTTAATATTTTAAAAATATAGAAGATCATTTTATGCATATAAATGTAATTATGCATTAATAGGACTAGTATTGCAAATATTTGCAAATTAGCTTTAAAATGAAAATGCAATTTAGATCCCCGCGCACTATGATTTAGATGGCTAAATCACTACAAAATGATTTGAAGGACAATTATTGGAGATTTTATGAGTTAAAAGGGAGCAAATAAATCAATTTGAAGCCTTTAAAATTATGGAACAAATTAAAAAATGTGTATGCATGCTTATATATGCATATACGCTATTTTGAAAGTATATATATATATATATTTTGCATATAAAAAATATATAGGAAAAAATTGGATATCAACACCCGGCATAACCCGAGGAACCTATCTCCCGGGTGTCCTCCCGTAGTCCAATTCATAGTGCGCAGGGATCTACCGGAATTCCGATCCGTAGTCCCAAATGTAAATACTCAGTACTGGGAGAATCTACCTGGTGCAGTCCTGTAGTTCCAATGTAAATGTGCAGGGGGGTCTACTGGAATACAAATCCGTAGTCCCAAAGTAAACATGCAGGGGGATCTCACGGGATACCGTCCCGTTGTCCTAAAGTAAACACACAGTAGCAACACGAAAAATATTCAATTCAATCCCAATTTCAAACCAAGGTAAAACATGTTTCTAACCTAGCATGCTGCACAGAATTCAATTAAAGTTGTTTGAGCAAGTAAGGCAATTAAGCCAATTAGACATGTTTCCCTAAACTAACAGTAGGCTTAAATTGCAAGTAGTATAAACAGGGAAAGAAACACAGTTATAGTTACTTAATGAAAATAGGATTTTCAACAATTAGCACAAGTACGCACTCGTCACCTCACGTACAAGACATTTCATATATCAACAATACCAAATCCTAAGGGGAGTTCCCCCACACAAGGTTAGGCAAGTCACTTACCTCGAACCCGCTCAATCAACTCAATACCACGTCCTTGCCACGAGCATCCGACTCCAAATGGTCCAAATCTATTCAAAGTAATTGCATAATGTAAATATAACTTCAAGTAACTAATTCAACTAATTAATTCAAAGCTAATACGTGAAAGCCACCCGGGCCCACGTCTCGGATTCGGGTAGAATTTAATAATTCGGAATCCTCACACCCTCACGAGTTCATATATATAGAAATTACTCCAATTCGACATCAAAATCTTGATCAAAACTCTAAAATTAGGTTTAACAACCTTTCCAATTTTTCTCCAATTTTCCACCCCAAATTCGAATAAAGGATGAATTTAAGCATAGATTCGTGGAAATAAATCAAAACCGAGTAAGAATTACTTACCCAAAACACCCAGGTGAAAATCTCTGTCAAAATCGCCAATCCCGAGCTCCCAAATAAATTTCTAAAGTTTTGAGACTAAACCCTTGATTCTGGCCCTTTTCTGACCAGTGAAACCGCATCTGCGGGTCTGGGACCGCACCTGCGGTCCCGCTTCTGCGTAGATCAAGTCGCACCTGTGACTTTTCATTAAACGGAGATTTTCACACCTGCGACTTCCTTTCTGTAGATGCGGTGCCGCTTCTACGGTGCTTGGGCCACATCTGCGGTCATATCCTATTTGGCCTTTGACCGCATATGCGGTACTTCAACTGCTTCTGCGGTGCTGCACCTGCGGTCCAATACACGCAAATGCGGTTATGACAGGCTCAGCCAACTTCATATTTCTCCTAAGTCCAATTCAACTTTCGTTAAGCACTCGAAACTCACCCGAGACGCCCGGGACCTCAACCAAACATCTCAATCAGTCCTAAAACATCATACAAAGTTATTCCAACCCTCGAATCACATCAAACAATGTTAAAACTACAAATCACTCTCGAATCCAAGACTAAGAATTTCCAAAACTTCCAATTTCCACTTTCGATCAAAAAAGTCTATCAAACCTCGTCCGAATGACTTGAAATTTTGCACACACGTCACATTCAATACTACAGAGCTACTCCAACTCCCGGAATTCCATTGCAACACATATAACAAAATCTCACTCTCCAAAACACAATTTGAACACGCCCCTAAGCCCAAAATCACCCAAAGGAGCTAACGGAACCAACAGAATTCCATTCCGAGGCCGTCTTCACACTGCTCCGGCAACGGTCCAAATTCTAAGGCTTAAACTCTTATTTAGGGACTAAGTGTCCCAAAACACTCCGAAATCCAAAACGAACCTTCCAGACAACTTACAATAGCAGAAACAAACATGGGGAATGCAGTTAATAGAGGAACATAGCGTATATTCTTAAAACGACCGGCCAAGTCATTACATATTCTACTGTATAATATTTTTTGGCATTTAGATGATTGTTGATATATATATATATATATATATATATATATATATATATATATATATATATATTAACTTGGAGTTTGAATTGGTGACTACTTCGAATAAATCAATCACTTTTAAAAAATAGATATACTAAGTTACATCTCAAGGTTATCTGTGACGATTGATTTGATTGGAATAATAAGAATCTGGGTTGAATAATTTCCTAGCGATAACTTTTGTATAATATGATTCAGAGAAATGTGTTTTCAATATATGGCTAGGAATTTAAGATTTTTAGACATAAAAAAGTGTAATAATTGAAACTGAATTTGTCACGACCCGGATTTCCCACCCTCGGGAGTCGTGAAGGTGCCTACTCATGAAAGCTAGGCAAGCCGGGTGTTATAGATTCATTAACCTTTTTACTTAGTCTTTCTAACAGTTCAATATAATAGGTGATCAACAACGGAATAATTATAATAAAAAGAAATGCGGAAGACGTAAACTAATAGTTTAATCATATACTAGTGCAGAATCTAACATACAACTCTACCCAGAATCCGGTGTCACAATGTCACGGACTATCTACGAATACTACAAACAGTGGTCTGAAAGACAAATACAAAGCTGTCTCTGAAATACATAAAAGAAACAGAATGGAAAGATAGAAGGAGACGTCAAGGCCTACGGACGCCTGCAAGACAATCTCGGATTGCCTGATGGACTGAAGACAACAACCTCACTGTGGTCCAAAAGCTGCAGCGCTGGGATCTTCACATAGTGCAGAGTGTAGTATTATCACAACCAACCCCATATGTTAGTAAGTGCCTAGCCTAACCTCGGTGAAGTAATGACGAGGCTGGGACAAGACTACCAAATAAACCTGTGCAGTTGAATCATATACAACGGAAAAATAAAAGCAGAAATTTACAGTTAAAGGTAGGAGGGAGGTAACATGCTACGTGGAATATCAGGTAACAGTAGAAAACCAATAGAGGAATGTAAAGAAATCCATAATTCAATTATCAGCAAGAACCAAGAACTCAATAACAGATGCGCGGCATCACCCTTCGTGCTTTTACTCTCATCCTCACCATAAAAATCAATAAAATCAGCACGACAAAACCCTTCGTGCATTTACCTCACATAATCTTGGCACGGAATTATCCTTCGTGCATTATCACTCATATCATGTCACGGAATTTTACATAGTGCGGCACGACATCACCCTTTGTGCTTTTACCTTACAATATTGGCACGACATCACCCTTCGTGCATTAACACTCTCAAATCATGCACGACATCATCCTTCGTGCTTTGCCCTCTTCCTCACCCAAGCAACAATCACAAAGTAATTTGGTTAAGGGAATCAATAATATTACAATAAAATCCCGGCAAGGGAACAATAGCATAACAACAATATCCCGATAAGGAAAACAATATCATGAGTAATACAATCCCGGCAATGGAGATAATATCATAAACCTCTTCTCTTTTCCATAATTTCTTTACAACTAAATTCTCAACTTGAGCCAACGCTCTACAATGTTCAATTACCAATAATACTTCCACAAGCTTGTTCAATAATAGAAATCATCATATAAAGCATGAACAATACGAAATGGAGTCACATCAATCATAGTATAAGACTCACGGGCATGCTTGATACAGAAGTATAGATACTCGTCACCACACCTATACGTCATACTCAACAATTAACACATAGCAAATAAGACACGACTCCTAATCCCTCAATCTAAGGTTAGTCCAAATAGTTACCTCAATGCCACGAACATAATTCAAGCCTCAACTACCGCTTTACCTCTTGATTCTACCACCAATTGGCTTGTATCTAGCCATAATTTACTTAACGATATCAATAAATGCTAAGTGAATCAATTCTAATGCATGGAAATAGGTATTCAAAAGATTTCCCCAAAAAGTCAATAAAATTGACCCCGAGCCCACATGGTCAAAACCCGATTACCCATTCACCCACGAACTCAAATATATAATTGTTTTTGAAATCAGACCTCAAATCGAGGTCCAAATCCCCAAAATTTGAAAATCCTAAGTTCTACACAAAACACCCAATTTCTCTCATGAAAACCTTGATTTTAAGTTGAAATAATGTGAAAAGATGTTATAGATTAAAGAAAATGAGTTAGAAATGACATACAATTGATTTGGAGAAGAACTTTTCTTTACAAAATCGCCCAAGAGAGCTTAGGGTTTGAGGGAGTTTGAAAAATGAAGAAAATTTAGTCTAAGTTTGATTTTGCAATGGCGCAGATATCGCATTTGTGATGTCATGTTCGCAAATGCGAACTTGCAATTGCGGCCAAACCTTCGAAATTGCGAAGGAAGGCCTGCCTCTGCTTTCTTCGCAAATGCGAACAACTGTTCGCAATTGCGGTGCCTGCTAAGGTCGTATTTCCCGACATAAGTTTCGCAAATGCGAAGGTTCCATACCCAAGCCCGTCATCGCAATTGCGTTGTTTCTTGGAAAATGCGAGCTCGCATTTGCTAGCCAGGCTTCGCAATGCAACACAATAGCAGTTTTCCTAAGTCCAATTTCACTCTGTGGACTATCCAAAACTTATCCGAGCCCTCGGGGCTCCAAACCAAACATGCACGCAGGTCTAAAAACATCATACGGACTTGATCGTACGATCAAATCACCAAAATAACATCAATAACTATGAATTATACCTCAAATTCATGAAATCACCCAAGAACATCAAAATTTCCAATTTCTCAAATAAAGGACTGATTTAGACTAAACGAACTCTGATTCCTACCAAACTTCATAGATTCAACTTAATTATTATATAAGACCTATACCGGGCTTCGGAACCAAAATACGAGCACAATACCATCAATTTCAACCCTCTTTTCATTTCAAAAAACTCTTATAATTTCGGTTAAATAATTTCTTTCAAAAATTTATTTCTCGGGCTTGGGACCTCGGAATTCAATTCTGGGCATATGCCCAAGTCCCAAATTTTACTACGGACCCTGCGAGACCATCGGATCGCAGGTCCGGGTCCGTTTACCAAGAATGTTAACCAAAGTCAACTTTATTCAATTTTAAAAGCCAATTTCCTCATTTTACTTAGTTTTCACATAAAAGCTTTCCGGAAATGCGCCTGGACTGAAGACACAAATCGAGGTGAGACAGAAAGAGGTTTTTAAGGCCCCGGAACATAGAATTTTCTTTCAAAACGAGTGATGGCCTTTTGGGTCATCACATTCTCCACCTCTAAAACAACCGTTAGTCCTCGAATGGGCATAAAAAAAGTACCTGAGTCGGAGAAAGATGGGGATATTGGCTCTGCATATCGGACTCGGACTCCCAGGTAGCTGCCCCAGCCGGTTGACCTCTCCACTGAACTCGAACAGAAGGGAAACTCTTCGATCTCAACTCATGAACCTGCCGGTCTAGAATAGCTACCGGCTCTTCCTCATAGGACAAGTCCTTGTCCAACGGGACAGTGCTGAAGTTTAATACGTGGGATGGATCGCCGTGATACTTCTGAAACATGGACACATGAAACACTGGATGCATGACTAATAAACTCGGCGGCAACGCAAGTCCGTAAGCCACCTCTCCCACTCTATCAAGAATCTCAAAAGGACCAAATTAAATCTAGGGTTTAGCTTGCCCTTCTTTCCAAATCTCATCACGCCCTTCATAGGCGACACCCGAAGCAACACCCGCTCGCCGACCATGAATGCCACATCATGAACCTTACGGTCGGCATAACTCTTTTGCCTAGACTGAGCTATACGAAGCCTATCCTGAATAATCTTAACCTTGTCCAAGGCATCCTTTACTAGATCCGTACCAAACAACCGAGCCTCTCCCAGCTCAATCCATCCAACCGACGACCGACACTGCCTACCATATAAAGCCTCATAAGGAGCCATTTGGATGCTCGACCGGTAGCTGTTGTTGTAGGCAAACTCCGCTAAAGGCAAGAATTGATCCCACGTACCTCCAAAGTCAATGACACAAGCTCGGAGCATATCCTCTAAAATCTAAATAGTACTCTCGGACTTCCCGTCCGTTTGAGGATGAAATGTTGTGCTCAACTCGACCTGTGTGCCCAACTCACGCTGAATTTCCCTCCAAAAATGTGAGGTAAACTGCGTACCTCGGTCTGAAATGATAGACACGGGAACACCATGAAGGCGAACAATCTCCCGGATATAGATCTCGGCTAAACTCTCAGAAGAATAAGAAACTACATAGGAATGAAATGTGCTGACTTGGTTAGCCTATCAACAATAACCCACGCTGTATCGAACTTCCTCTGAGTGCTTGGGAGTCCAACAACGAAGTCCATAGTGATAAGCTCCCACTTCCACTCAAGAATCTCAATCTTCTGGAACAAACCACCAGGTCTCTGATGCTCGTACTTCACTTGTTGACAATTCAAACATCGAGCCACATATGCAACAATATCCTTCTTCATCCTCCTCCACCAATAATGCTGCCGCAAGTCCTAATACATGTTAGCGGCTCCGGATGAATAGAGTACCGGGAACTATGGGCCTTCTCTAAAATCAACTTTCGAAGTCCGTCCACATTAGGCACACAAACTCGACACTGCATCCTCAAAACTCCATCATCTCCCAATGTAACCTGTTTGGCATCACCGTGTCGCACCGTGTCCCTAAGGACACACAAATGAGTATCATCATACTGTCGATGTCAGATGCGCTCAATAACGAAGAACGAGTGATTTTGCAAGCTAACACACGGCTGGGCTCAAAAATATCCAACCTCACAAACTGATTGGCCAAAGCCTGCACATCCAAAGCAAGTGGTCTCTCACCGACCGAAATATACACAAGACTACCAATACTGGTTGACTTTCTACCCAAAGCATCAGCCACCACATTGGCCTTTCCTGGATGATATAACATGATTATATCATAGTCTTTCAATATCTCCAACCACCTTCTCTACCTCAAATTTATCTCCTTCTACTTGAACAAATACTGTAGACTCTTGTGATCCGTGAACACCTCACATGAGACACCATACAGATAATGCCTAAGAATCATCAACGCGTGAACAATGGATGCTAACTCCAAATCATGAACTGGATAATTCTTCTCATAAATCTTCAACTGTCGCGAAGCATAAGCAATAACCTTACCATCCTGCATCAACACCGCACCAAGTCCAATACGAGATGCGGCACAATAAACTGTATATGGCCCTGAACCTGTGGGCAAAACCAACACCGGCACCGTAGTCAAAGCTGCCTTGAGCTTCTGAAAGCTCGCATCACACTCGTCCGACCACCTGAACTGGATCCCCTTCTGGGTCAACCTGGTCATCGGGGCTACAATAGATAAAAAAACCCTCCATAAACCGACGGTAATAGCCTGCCAAACCCAAGAAACCCTGGATCTATGTAGCTGACGCAGGTCTAGACTAGTTCTTGACTGTCTCTATCTTCTTCAGATCCACCTAAATACCCTCTGTTGAGATGACGTGACCTAGGAATGCAACTGAACTCAACCAGAACTCACAATTTGAAAACTTAGCATACAACTGACTATCTCTCAAAGTCTGAAGAACAACTCTCAGATGCTGCTCATGCTCCTCCCGGCTGTGGGAATAGATCAAAATATCGTCATTGAAGACTATCATGAATGAATCCAAGTAAGGCTTGAACAATTGGTTCATCAAGTCCATGAAAGTTGCTGGGGCATTTGTCAACCCAAATGACATCACTAAGAACTCATAATGCCCATACCGAGTGCGAAAAGTTGTCTTAGCGATATCGGATGCCCTAATCCTCAACTGATGATAGACAGATCTCAAGTCAATCTTCAAAAATACATTGGCACCCTAAAGCTGATCAAACAAATCATCAATCCTCGGCAATGGATACTTATTCTTGATTGTAACCTTGTTCAACTGCCGGTAATCTATACACATCCTCATCGATCCATCCTTTTTCTTAACAAACAACACTGGCGCACCCCAAGGCGAGACACTAGACCTAATGAATCCTTTATCAAGAAAGTCTTGCAACTGCTCTTTCAATTCTTTCAACTCAGGCAGGGCCATACGATACGACGGGATGGAAATAGGCTGAGTGCCCGGAGCCAAATCAATGCAGAAGTCAATATCCCTATCGGGTGGCATACCCGGCAGGTCTGAAGGAAATACCTCAGGAAACTCATGAACAACAGGCACAAAATCAATAGAAGGAACCTCGACACTAGAATCATGAACATGTGTAAAATAGGCCAAACACCCCTTCTCGACCATACGCCGAGCCTTCATATATGAGATAACCCTACGGGTAGAATGACCAGGAGTCCATCCCTGTCCACTCTAAATGAGGTAAACCCAGCAAGGCTAAGGTCACAATCTTGGCATGACAGTCCAAGATACCGTGGTAAGGTGATCACCAGTCCATCCCCAATATGACATCAAAATCAACCATGTCCAAAAGTAACAAATCTACTCGAGACTCAAAACCCCCAATCACAACTATACATGAATGATGGACACGATCTACCACAATAGTATCACCTACCTGTGTAGACACATATACAGGAGCACTCAAGGAATCACTAGGCATGACCAGATATAGTGCAAAATAAGATGACACATATGAGTATATAGATCCTGGATCAAATAGAATGGAAGCATCTCTACTACAAACTAGAATAGTACCTGTGACAAATGCATCGGAAGTCTCAGCCTCAGGCCTGGCTAGAAGAGCATAACATCGGGGTTGGGCCCCACCACTCTGAATTACATCTCTGGGATGACCTCCTGCTGGCTGGCCTCTACCTCTAGCACCTCTAGCACCTCTACCTCTACCTCTAGCTGGCTGAATGGGCGGTGGAACACTCGGTGCCTGAACCATGGCATAGGAACCCTGATGTTGAGAGTTGCTCGGTGCTCGAGGGCAAAATCTAGCAATATGCCTCGTATCGCCAAAAGTATAACAAGCTCTCGGCTGCTGTGACTGCTGACCTTGACGACCTGAATAACCACTCTGAAAACTCTAGAGCGGAGGTGCTCTGATAGGAGCTGGCAGTGCAGTATAGGGCAGCTAATCAGAATACTATATATGAGAACCATAACCACCTAGAGCACCGTGAGAAGCCTGAAGTAATGAATGAAATGGCCTGGAAGAATGGCCCCTACCAAAAGAATCCCTGTCTCCAGATGAGGCACCACTAAACTAGCCCGATTAAGAGGCCTCTTGTTAGACCCCTGACCACTCCCCTGTGATACAACCATCTCAACTCTCCAAGCCATATTGGTCGCATCCTGAAAAGAAATCTTGCTCCCCGTCTCCTTAGCCATCTACAATCGAATAGGCTGAACGAGTCCCTCAATGAACCTCCTCATTCTCTCTCTCTAGTGGGAAGTATAAGAAGAGCATGATGGGCCAAGTCAATAAATCTAGTCTTGTACTGAGTAACAGTCATAGAACCCTGCTGGAGACGCTCAAATTGCCTCCGAAAGTTTTCCCTATGAGTGATAGGAAGAAACTTCTCCAGAAATAGCTGAGAGAACTAATCCTAAGTCAAAGTTGGTGACCCAGCTGGTCTAGCCAAATAATAATCTTTCCACCAAGTCTTGGCAGATCCTAATAAATGAAAAGCACCAAAGTCGACCCCATTGGTCTCCATTATCTCCATGTTTTGAAGAACCTCAAGACAACTGTCCAAATAATCTTGGGATCCTCAAAAGATGTACCTCCAAAAGTAGTAGTAAAAAGTTTGTTGAACCTGTCCAATATCCACAAGGCATCAGCAGACATAGTTGGCCCCTCACCATCTGTGCCACAATACCAGGCTGAACTACCCCAAATGGCTAAGTTGTTGGAGTCTGAAACTGGGGAGCCATCTGCTCCGCAGTGTGAGTAGCAGGAGTCTGGGCTCTTCCTCCAGCCTGAGAGACGGCTGGTGCTATAGGAAGCAAGCTTGCCTGGGAGACACTCTCCATAAGGCCCACTAGACGGACCAAAGCATCTTGAAGTACTGGGGTGGCGATGAACCCCGCTCGGACATGAGCTTGTCCTGCTGGAACTGTTTGGGCTGGAACCTCATCGTCAAACTCAACTTGAGGCTTCGCCGCTAGTTCTGCTGCTCGAGCTCTAGGCTAAGCCCTACTGGGGGCTCAGGCTGCTGGTCAGCTGATGAAGCGGTATGTGTTCTCACCATCTACGAAAGAACAGAGTGGAAGTTCAATTAGCATTGAGAAATCAAGTCACACGATAGGAAAGAATAGATGTGAAGTTTTTCCAAACTCTGTAGCCTCTGGGGATAAATACAGACGTCTCCGTACCGATCTCTCAAACTCTACTAAGCTTGTCCATGAATTGTGAGACATAAGCAACCAAGAGCTCTGATACAAACTTGTCACGACCCAAATTTCCCACCCTCGGGAGTCGTGATGGCACCTATTCCTGAAAGCTAGGCAAGCCGAGTGTTATAGATTCATTAACGTTTTTACTTAGCCTTTTTAATAGTTCAATACAATAGGAGATCAACAGCGAAATAATTATAATAAACAAAAACATGGAAGATGAAAACTAATAGTGTAACCATATACTAGTGCAGAATCCAACATACAACTCTACCCAAAATTTGGTGTCACAATGTCACGGACTATCTACGAATACTACAATAGTGGTCTGAAAGATAAGTACAAAGTTGTCTCTGAAATACATTAAAGAAACATAATGGAAGGATAGAAGGAGACGCCAAGGCCTATGAACGCCTGCAGGACTACCTCGGGTCGCCTGATGGACTGAAGGCAGCAACCTCACTATGGTCCAAAAGTTGCAGTACTGGGATCTGCACACAGTGCAGAATGTAATATCAGCACAACCGACCCCATGTGCTGGCTAGCCTAACCTCGGCAAAGTAGTAAAGAAGCTAGGATAAGACTACCAAATAAACCTATGCAGTTGAATACAACGGAAAACTAAAGCCAGAAATTTATAGTTAAAGATAGGAGGGGAAAACATGCAGCGGGGAATATCAGGTAATAGTAGAAAACCAATATAGAAATGTAAAGAAAGCCATAATTCAATTATCAACAAGAATCAAGAACTCAATAACACATGCACGGTATCACCCTTCATACTTTTGCTCTCATCCTCACCATAAAAATTAATAGAATCGGCACAGCATCACCCTTCGTACTTTTACCTCACATAATCATGGCACGAAATTATCCTTCGTGCATTATAACTCATATCATGTCACGGTATTTTACATCGTGCGGCACGGCATCTCCCTTCGTGCTTTTACCTTACAATATCGGCACGGCATCACCCTTCGTACATTAACACTCTCAAATCATGCACGACATCACCCTTCATTATTTACACTCTTCCTCACCCAAGCAACAATCACAAAGCAATTTAGGCAAGGGAATCAATAATATCACAATAAAATACCGGCAAGGGAACAATTGCATAACAACAATATACCGGCAACGGAAACAATATCATGAGTAATAAAATCCCGGCAAGGGAGATAATATCATAAACTTCTTCTCTTTTCCATAATTTCTTCACAACTTAATTCTCAACTTGAGCCAACGTTCTACAATGTTCAATTACTAATAATACTTCTACAAGCTTGTTCAACAATATAAATCATCATATAAAGCATGAATAATACGAAACAGAGTCACATCAATCATAGTATAAGACTCACGGGCATCCTTTACACCGACGTATAGATACTCGTCACCACACCTATACGTTGTACTCAACAATTAACACATAGCAAATAAGACACAACTCCTAATTCCCCAAGCTAAGGTTAGACCAAACACTTACTTTAATGCCACGAACACAATTCAAGCCTCAACTACCACTTACCACTTGATTCCACCATCAATTCGCTTGTATCTAGCCACAATTTACTTAACGATAACAATATATGCTAAATGAATCAATTCTAATGCATGGAAATAGGTTTTCTAAAGATTTCCCCAAAAAGTCAAAAATCAACCCCGGTCCCACAAGGTCAAAACCCGAGGTTTGAACCAAAACCTAATTTCCCACTCACCCATGAACCCAAATATATAATTTGTTTTCAAATTGGACCTCAAATCGAGGTCCAAATCCCCAAAATTTGAAAATCCTAAGTTCTACCCAAAACACCCAATTTCCCCCATGAAAACCCTTGATTTTGAGTTGAAATCATGTGAAAAGATGTTATAGATTAAAGAAAATGAGTTAGAAATGACTTATAATTGATTTGGAGAAAAACTGTTCCTTAGAAAATCGCCCAAGAGAGCTTAGGGTTTGAGGGAGTTTGAAAAATGAAAAAAATTTCATCTAAGTTTGATTTTGCACAAGCGCAGATATCGAATTTGCGATGTCATGTTCGCAAATGCGAACACGCAATTGTGGCCAAACCTTCGAAATTGCGAAGGAAGGTCTGCCTCTGCTTTCTTCGCAAATGCAAACAACTGTTCCCAATTGCGGTGCCTGCTAAGGTCGCATTTGCGACATAAGCCTCGCAAATGCGAAGGTTTCCTGCCCCAGCGCATCATCGCAATTATGATATTTCTTCACAAATGCAAGCTTGCATTTGCGAGCCAGGCTTCGCCAACACAACAGCGGTTTTCCTAAGTCCAATTTCACTATGTGGCCTATCCAAAACTCACCCGAGCCCTCGGGGCTCCAAACCAAACATGTACGCAGGTCTAAAAACATCATACGGACTTGCTCATGCGATCAAATCATCAAAATAACATCAATAACTATGAATTAAACCTCAAATTCATGAAATCACTCAAGAACATCAAAATTTCCAATTTATCAAATAAATGTCCGATTTATACTAAACGAACTCTGATTCTTACCAAACTTCATAGATTCAACTTAATTATTATAAAAGACCTGTACCGAGCTCCGGAACCAAAATACGGGCCTGATACCATCAATTTCAAACCTCTTTTCATTTCCAAAAACTCTTATAATTTCAGTTAACAATTTCTTTAAAAAATTCATTTCTCGGGCTTGGGACCTCGGATTCAATTCCGGGCATATGCCCAAGTCCAATTTTTACTACGACCCTACGAGACCGTCGGATCACGGGTCCGGGTCTGTTTACCAAGAATGTTGACCAAAGTCAACTTTATTCAATTTTAAAAGCAAATTTCCTTTTTTACATAGTTTTCACATAAAAGCTTTCCGGAAAAGCGCCCAGACTATGCACGCAAATCGAGGTGAGACAGAAAGAGGTTTGTATACGATGAAATCGGAGGGTCCAATTCTTAATCATAGAGACTCCTCGGAAGATCATCTCGAAGGCTCGAGGCTACAAGGCTATGGTCGACCTCGACCTTGGGACAATGTTGACCACGGTTATGGTAAAAGTGGGGAGTTCCCAAGCTGTGCGGCTAGAACCGACCAAGTCTGCCAGACTAGGCCTAGACCCGAACCTGAGTGTCAAGTAGCTGTCCCATCTCCATATCTTTGCAATTAATATATTTTGTACTATGTTGGGACTCCCCTCATATATAAAGGGGGTCCTTGTCACTTTGTAAAGACCGGATGCATCTGATGCTTCAATGAAATACACAAGAACATTCTCTCTGCTCTTTAACATATTCTCTTGATATTATTACTTTTATTTATTATCTTCATTATTGTTCATCATTTATTGCTTATCATTGGCCATAAAGAGCCTTCGTTAATTTCATTATAACTGTTAGTCGCCCTTCAACTGCCTCGATAGCTCCCAGCCGAACAACCGGAATCTACCTCGAGGCCACTGAATCGACAAGCTCGAGGCCTCGATTGCTAACCTATCGGTTTGGTTATCAACTTGTTCCTAAATCTTATCTCGTTTCTAAGTCTCACATATAGCATCAACTGCTTAACAACTAGCATAAAAATCGATCACATATTTTTAGCGTCCCATAATCATTTAATTGTTATTACTATTTTCACGGTAAATAGTTTGGCACCCACCGTGGGGCTAAAAATAATAGTGGTTATTTTCTTGTTGGTTTCATTACACAATGCAAGTTATCTTTCACACCATTTCTTGTCCATGATCTTCAATTTCAGGTCAAAATGCCTAACTCAGTAAATGGAGGTGAAAACGACAATCTTGAGAACCACGGAGAGAACGGTATGGCTGCTCTAGTTGTTAGTTTGCCACCACAAAATCTTGAGAATGCACCAGGACCGATTCCAGCGGGCTCAGTTTCACGTGACGCCCAACAAATTGATATAAGCTCACACACCAACAGGAGTGTGCACCAAGGAGATTAACAAGAAGCTTTGAAAACCCCAACTAGGGAAGAACGGAAGGTTAGCCTTCATGTTATTTTTGAATGTTGCAGGCACAACAGCTGGCTATTGCTTAACTGCAAAGTCACCAGAAAACTCCTAGCACGGTAGCACCAGGGGCAGTTCTCCTAGCTGAATAGGCACCAGAAATATCGAGCAATAACGGGTCGATGAACGATCCCGTCATCGTAAAAATGCTTGAGGACCTCGCTAAAAGGATCGAATCGGGCGAGAAAAAGATAGAAGGCAATGATAAGAAGGTCGATACTTACAACTATAGGGTCGACCAAATTCCAGGAGCACCCCCGATCTTGAAAGGTGTGGAATTGAAGAAGTTCGTACAAAAGTCGTTCCCACAAGAAGCGGCTCCGAAACCCATCCCAAAGAAGTTCAGAATGCCAGATCTTCCGAAATATAACGGTACCTCGAAACCTAATGAGCATGTTACCGCTTACACTTGTGCAGTAAAGGGCAACTACCTGAAGGACGACGAGATCGAGTCTGTCCTGATGAAAAAGTTCGGAGAAACACTTTCTAAAGGGGCAATGATGTGGTATCACAACCTGGCCCCAAATTCTATAGACCCATTCACAATGCTGGTAGATTCCTTCATCAAGGAGCATGCTGGGGCCATCAAGGTGGCCCCAAGGAAATCCGACGTCTTCAAAATCAAGCAAATGGAGAACGAGATGCTGCGAGAATTTGTATCTCGCTTTCAAATGGAACGAATTGAACTACCACCAGTCTCTGATAACTGGGCGGTACAGGCCTTCACTCAAGGTCTGAATGAGTAAATCTCGGTGGCTTCGAAGCAGCTAAAATAGAATTTGGTCGAATATCCCGCCGCAACCTAGTCGGACATCCACAACCGATACCAATTGAAGATCAGGGTTGAAGATGACCAGCTAGGAGCCCCATCGGGCTTATTATACCCAAGCAGCCTTCTGGCAAAGGAGCCAAAGCAAAACAAAGAAAGATATAAGCCATACACCAAAGACAGAAGGAATGCCCCGAGGCGCAACCCACCTCACAACGATCGAAGGATAGACCGAGGACAGAATCATTGGGGACTCATCAACAAAGCCGGATTCGATAGGAACGTAGAGCCAATAGAGGCACCTCGCTTATCAGAATACAACTTCAACGTTGATGTATCGGACGTCGTGTTTGCCATCAGTAAAATCAGAGACGTCAGGTGGCCTACGCCTATACAATCAGATCCTTCACAAAGGAATCATAACTTAGTGTGTGAATTTCACAACATGCACGGCCACAGGACCGAGGATTGCCACCAGCTCCGAGAAGAGGTAGCCCGACTACTTAACAAAGGTCATCTCCGGGAATTCCTCAGCGACCGAGCCAAAAATCAGTTCTGACAAAGAGAGATGGCCAGAAGAACGAAATAAATGCCCAATCACATGTCATCCACATGATATTAGGAGGCATCGATGCCCCACAGGAACCCGTGATGAGAAGGATAAAAATATCCATCACTAGAGAAAAGTGAACCCGGGGTACATACCCGAGGATGCCCTCACATTTAGCGAAGAGGACACTGAGACCTTGTCTCAACCCCACAATAATGCACTGGAAATCTCTTTCCTTGTAAATACATTTCAAATAAAATGTGTACTCGTGGGTCCAGGTAGCTCGGCCAACATTATCAGGTCGAGGGTAATAGAGCAGCTTGGACTGCTTGAGCAAATCATGCCCGCCACTCGAGTTCTCAATGGATTCAACATGGCGAGTGAAACAATGAAAGGAGAAATCACCCTCCCAGTCAATGTGGCCGGCACAACCCAGAATGTCAAATTCCATGTCATCGAAGGAGACATGAGGTACAATGCCTTGTTCGGGAGGTCGTGGATACACGGCATAAGAGCAGTACCATCCACCCTCCACTAAATGATGAAATTCCCGACAAAGGATGGAATTAAAACCATCTATGGGGAGCAACATGCGGCAAGAGAAATGTTCGTGGTGCACGATATGGCGCCAGCACCAATACCTCCACCCGTAAAGGGTCCAAAGGGTAATCAAACTACATATTCAGTTAAGCCCGATTAAACAAAGCAGAGGACTGTACCGCATCCTCATCACAAGCGACTAGAATATATCAAACCTTGAAACATCGCAGCACATCCCACGCTGAGGTATGGCCATCTCCCTTTGTATTTTAATATATACTCCATACTGACCTTTATGCAGGAATCCGACCAAGGCAGTCGAAACACTAAAACCAAGATCGAAGACCTTAATGTTTTAAAGCGTCTGTTGCACTCTTTTCCTTCGATTGGGTTTTTATCCCAAAGAGGGTTTTACGGAAAGATTCTTAATGAGGCAACATCCACACGCTACCTAAGGAAGACTCAACAAATATTCAAGGCTTATTTTGCAACCAACCTCGAATACTGGTGGGCATCCCTCCCCCGAAAGGCCATTCGCTCGGAAATGCCAAGAAGTGCCGAACGGGGTCCCAATAGGAAAATGATGTACCGGGCCAAACAATCGAATGAATCGTGTCCATATAGCCGGACCCCGACGGCGAAAACATGTATACTTGTACCAAGAAATCGAAGAGTATCTTTTATTAAAGCATCTCACGCTCCAAAAGAAAATCGGCATTTTTGCAAAAATGACTCCTCTAACGGATACGTCCCGAGCACTCGAGGACTGGCGTCAATAATTAAACACCTGAGCGATCCCCGGATCGGAACTCCAAAATCATAAGCCCTCAATGAGGCAAAATCATGAAACATCTCCAAGCCGAAAGTGTCCCAAACACTCAGGGACTGGCGTCAAAACCACAAAAAAAATGCATGACCTCAGGGTTAGAATCTCTGAAATCGTAAGCCCTCAATAAGGCAATACCAAGTTCACGAATATCGGCTCCTGAGCCAGGATACCCTCGATGAATCGGGGACAGTCGCTAATCACCATTCAATAATAAACCCGAGGCCATAAGACCCCGAGCGGGCAAGTTCGGTCTCGAAAGACCTCAAGCAAGGCATGAAACACACTTGTACCATGTGGCAATATCTGTAAGACCTCAAGCAAGGCATGAACCACACTTATACCAAGTGGCAATATCTGTAAGACCTCAAGCAAGGCATGAATCATACTTGTACCAAGTATCTAAAAACTGTAAGACCTCAAAGGCATGAAAATTATGTACCACCTTACTAAAGACATAAACCTGATCTCAAAATTAAGGCTATATATCGAACTTATAAGACCCCTAAAAGGCATACCCTCGATATAGATGCAAAAACTACTTCACTCGGGATGAAAAATGGCCCCGTCCAAGTGCAAATGACCACGTTCATAAGGTTGTATCATCCAAACTACCGCAACTCGGGGATGCCCGATCGTCGCTACAAAATCACAAGCCTTCAATTACCTCGAATCTACTTCAAAAAGAACCGGTTAAATAGGCTACCCTCAACATAGGCAAAAGAGCTTTGATTATGTTAGCTGGCTTCGAGATACTCAACCTCCGAGCCAAGCCTCTGGAGGTGCTCGATCATCGCCACATAACGACTCATAATCGAGGTTTTTATCAAACCATCAAAGAGTCATCTAAAATTATTTCAAAAAGTCCTTAACGAGGGAAAACCAAAGCCCATAAAAGGTTACATCGACCCAACGTGTAAGAGCCTTTGTCTCCATCCCACATAAAAGGTCGCTTCGACCCAAGGCGTAAGAGCCATTGTCGCCAGCCGCACAAATATAAAAACTTGAGGGTCGAATGAGCTCGAGTCGAAACCCGATTCGGAGACAAAACCCAAAACAGTTAACTAAAAATGCTCAAGGGAAAAAGTGTAGGATTTCAAATGCCAACTTACACTAAAAGGTCGCTTCGACCCAAGGCATAAGAACCATTGTCCCCAACCCACATAAAATGTTGCTTCTATCCGCGGCATAAGAACCATTATCACCAGCCTAAATAAAAGGTTGCTTCGATCTGAGGCATAAGAGCCATTGTCACCAGCCCACATAAAAGGTCACTTCGATCCGAGGCATAAGAGCCATTATCGCCAGCCTACATAAAAGGTCGCCTCGATCCTAGGCATAAGATCCATTGTCGCCACTCCACATAAAAGGTCGCTTCGATCCGAGGCATAAGAGCCATTGTCGCCAACCCACATAGAAGGTCGCTTCGATCCGAGGCATAAGATCCATTGTCGCCAGCCCGCACAAATACAAAATCTTAAGGGTTAAATGAGCTCGAGTCGAAACCCAATTCGGAGACTAAACCCAAAACAATTGATCAAGACATGCCTAAAAACAAAAGCATAAGAGCACAAACGTCAGCTTATACTAAAGGTTCGCATTGGCCAAGTACATGAAAACCTACGGGCCAGCCTAATGAGCCTCAAGGACATATCAAGAATCTAAGGATTCCTATCGACTCAAAGACTAGTTCACCCAGCCTAATTCAAAACAAAAAGAGATACAGAAGAAGTAAAGCCGCAAGGTTTTCTTTTATAGACATATACGGAAAAAAATGCAATCTCCATCTACAAACATAATTTGAAAATGTTGTATACAGACGGAAAAATCTATGCCCCCTCTGGAGGCTACATCCTGACAGCCTCATCTTCGCTTTCTTCGGTGTCAGACAAAAGTAACCGAGCATCACGCTCGTCCGCCCTCGCTCACGCCAACTCTTCCGAGAGGACAAAACCCCTAGCATGGATCTCCTCGAGATCTTTCTTCGAGACTTGCAATGAGCATATTCTTTGATCCCCTCTTTGTAGTCGAGGATCCTTCTTAGCACAGCTTGAGCATCGGTAGCATCCTTTAAATAGATCGCCATATTCTGGTTAGCCTTAGTTCGGCTCAGTATGGCTTCAGCCGGGGCATCAACGATCTCAGCCCTGACCTTTGAAAGCTCGGACCCGAGATTCGTAATCACATATGTTTGAACTTAAGCATTATCACAAGCTAAGCAAAGTTGAGCTCCAATAGCAGGAACTTTAGCTAGAGCACCCTTCCCCTCTAAAGCCTGAGCCTCCGCTCGAGCTTTTAGCTCATCATGCTTACGCTTGGCTTGGCCAGCTTCATCCCGAAGGTGCTTCAGGGCCTCCATCATTTTTTGCAACTGAAATAAATGAAGTGTTAGCCTTAGAAGCTAGAAGGCAGAATGCACGCTCACCCGGGACAGAAAACTACCTGCTCCTTCAAGTAGCTCTCATAATTCAAGCTACGGCTCACCTCATACCGCAAGTGTACCAACTCGAATTCCTTTTCATCGCAAAGGAGCCTAAGGTATCTCTCCTTATCTAGAGCTTTCCGTAGCCTGGCTTCACGACGAAGCAGCCCAGACTTAAGCTTTTCGAAGGCCTACAAAATAAAACCCAATAAGGAAGGGAAGGTGCGAAGCTCGAAAGGCCTGTGCTGAAACTCACCATGAAGTGAAGCCGCTAGGCATCCTCGAAGGCCGAGCACACATTTGTCAACCTAGCTCCCTCAGATCTAAAAGGGTCGACTCCAGTCAAGGCACGGTCGCTTGGTGTATCCGACCTTGGGTTTCTAGTATCTCTCGAAGTACTTTCGAAGGAAAAAGAAGAGAATAACAATAGAGAAACTACCTTTCCAAAACCAGGAACCACGGGCACAGCAGGCCCCGACAATGATTCCTCTCCAGAGTCGCGGTCCAGTTTTGCCTTACTTTGAGAGCCATCGCCCCGTAGAGGCATCTCTTGCTTATTGTTGTTGTTCTTTAACTCAGAAGCTAGCAATCCTTCCCTCTCTCCAAAGGGGGGTGGCCTCACCTCGGAAGGCTCTCCAATGCCTACAACAGCAAGATTAATATGCAGAAAGGGAAAATACCTCTCCAAATAAAGGAAGGGAAAGTAAAATATAGCACAACACACACTATGATGTTTTGCTTCCCATCTGCCCCGGGACAAAGCCCGCCACTTGTTCTCATCGCAAGTCAAGTGGGTCGCCAACTTTCGAACCCAATCAGGCAGATCAGGAATGTCGCCCGGCACCCATGAAACCGCTGCAGCAAAAGAAAATAAGGCACGTTTACGAAACCAACCTTCGCTATAAACAAAACTGAGAAGGCACGGAATGTACCACCTACGTGTATAATTCCATTCCTCAGAGAATGGCATAAGCTCCACGGGGATAATGTCAGCGGTCCGCACTCAGACAAAGCGACTCATCCACTCCCGATCTCCATATTCCTCATCATCAACAATGAAGGGCATGGTCGACCGGCATCACAAGGTTAGCAGACCTCAATGGTGAAAGGGCCGGTACAGCCTGATAAGATGACTGAGCATAAGTTCAAGCCCCCCCTTCTCCGTAAAAAAAGCTCATCATTAACACTATTCACCAAAATGATGGGTATATCTATGCCAAGCTAACCCGATACTTTAAACAGAAGTCGAGCACAACCCTATCAAGGGGGACCAGTATGAAAGGATACGTGTACACGTTCAAAAATCCATCGGCACGATTCGTGATGCCCTCATCTAGGGAAAGTATATGTAACACTTTCTCACTAACACAAGATGTTTTTCTCCTATTAAAGAAGTATCTTCAAGGTACACTCTCGTTGGTCCTAAATACCAGAGGCGGAACTCTCCACTCTCTGTCGGACAGACCCCGATGTAGCAGCCATGGCTATGGAAAAATTAGAGAACTAAAAAAGGAATCTGTGCAAGTGCGTTAGTACCGAAATAATGAAAGGCTTAACGCAGAAAAAGAAGGGCAACTACTTAGAATGGTGGGATCTCCAAAAAAGCAGAAACAACCCTATATATGGAAAAAACAACATCACTGCAAGTCTTAAGGCGGTACCCAACCTCGAGGACCTCTACCAAAGAGAAGTTAGGCTCTAAAAAGCCAACAATATCATCACAAGTCCCGAGGTGGTACCCGACCTCAAGGACCTCCATCAAAGAGAAGTTAGGCTCTAAGAAGCCAACAACATCATTGCAAGTCCTGAGGTGGTACCCGACATCGAGGACCTCTATCAAAGAGAAGTTAGGCTCTAAGAACACAATGTCATCGTCCCAAGTCTCGAGGTGGTACCCGACCTCGAGGACCTCCATCAAAAAGAAGTTAGGCTCCACGAAGCTATTGGCATTATTACAAAACTCAAGAAAGAAATAAGCACTTAAACTCCACCCGTATGGGCTTGGCCCCAGGGTACCGTCTGAGTTCGGGTAAACCCTCGTTCGGGATCTATCTACAATGACTTAAGGCTATCTACGCTAAGTTCAAAGCAAGTTCCCATGTGGCCTAGGTTTGAACGAACCCCCACTCGGGTACTGCTCTCGAAAGCTTAAAGGCAGTCCCTATCCTCGGGCCTCCGAGCAAATTTTCCCCCAAAGATTGCCGCGAGGTCTAAGTGATAAATCTCGATCTCAAGGCTCAAAACATTACTTTCCTTCTACTCGAAGTAAGGGTCCCGACGATCCGGGTTTATCGGTCCAATCCAGGCTCAACCCAAGGAACGGCAAAGGATCCCGCATGAGGCCGTATTAATCAATCAATGGTTAGAAAAAATACTCACACCTGGGCTCGATATTGGTAGCAGCCGATAGAATCATGCATTCAGAGTCTCCATTTACGCAAATAAAAGGGAATGTAGCAAACATCAAAGATAAAATTGAGGAAACATCTTTATATTCATAAAAATTTGATTACAAAAGCCCACGAGGGGTCCTTATATATGATTACAAAAGCCCACAAGGGGTCCGTACACAGAAACAAAGAAGCAAAAGGATACGTATATAGTAAAAGCCTAGAGACTAGCCTATCCTCGAGGGTGCATCATCGGTGGCAATATCTTCAAACGCCGTCTCCTTGGGAGTCTTATCTCGATCCTCCAAAACAGCATCTTCAAAAGGGAATATGAAGAAGAGGAAAGTGGTGGAGGAGAGAAAAATGACGCAGAAGAAGCAGAAAGGAATGAAGAAGTGGCTGGGTGAAAAATCTGGCTAGTATGGACCTCGCCAACACTACTATTGCGAAGCCACTTCTTGAGACGTTACCGCAGTGTGGGATGCAACAGTTAGTAGATAGTACCACCTCACTCCATGGAAATCAAAGGGAGTGAGGCACCGCACTGGGTAGTCGGGGGAGGTGAGCAGCGGTGTAGAGTCTGAACACCCTCTTGAGCAGCGTTATAGAGTCCAAATATTTCCTCGAACCAGAAGAAATCGCCCCCCTGCTTCGTCATCCCGAGCCAATGATAACAACAACAAAACGATATAATCTCACTTGACAAAAGACAGTCCAGGAGATAGGTCGTGGCATGGCTGATAGAAATGCTGTTGTATGATCTTGAGGCCATGGGCCTCAAACATGGTGGATGACAATGGATAAGGATGGTGAGAAGAGAAGGATGGATAGATATGGGAAGACACTTGGATGAAAGGTTGATCCTATGAGGTACCCATTTATAGGAAGGGCGGCAGCATAACCAACGGTGCCATTATTGTCTTCGAAAGACGTAACGGCAGGCACATTTAGTGCGTCCTTGGGAGCTGAACCGGCAGCAACGTTATAGCTTTACAGAATGAAAAATCGTAATGCTTTGAATGATTTTGGGGAAGTGAAACGATGGGACGTTTTGGGTATCTCGGAGACTTACATCATCAGTATGATGTCATCACAGGGAGTTCGAAAAGCTGTTTATCAAGGTCGTTTCTTATCGTTCTATCTCTAAAAAATGCGGGGACTATCTGTATGCGGTGAAATCGGAGGGTCCAATTCCTAATCATCAAGACTCCTCGGAATATCATCTCGAAGGCTCGAGGCTACAAGGATACGGTCAACATTGACCTTGGGACAATGTTGACCATGGTTATAGTAAAAGTGGGGAGTTCCCAAGGTGTGCGGCTAGAACCGACCAAGTCTGCCTGACTAGGCCTAGACCCGAACCAGAGTGCCAACTAACTGTCTCATCTCCGTATCTTTGCAATAAATGTATTTTGTACTATGTTGGGATTCCCCTCATATATAAAGGGGGTCATTTTCACTTTGTAAAGACCAGATGCAGCTGATGCTTCACACGAAATACACAAGAACATTCTCTCGGCACTTTAATATATTCTCTTGATATTATTGCTTCCATTTATTATCTTCATTATTGTTCATCATTTATTGATTATTATTGGTCACAAAGAGCCTTCATTAATTTCATTATAATTGTTAGTCGCCCTTCAACTACCCTCAATAGCTCCCAGTCGAACAACCGGAATCGACCTCGAGGCCACCAAATCGACAAGCTCGAGGCCCCGATTAGTAACCTATCGGTTTGGTTATCACCTTATTCCTAACTCTTATCTCATTTCTAAGTGTCACACATAGCATCAACTGATTAACAACTAGCATAAAAATAGATCACGCATTTGTAGAGTCTCATAATCAAATTTAATTGGTATTACCATTTTTACGGTAAACAAGGTTTTTAAGGCCACGGAACCAAAATTTTCTGAAAAACGATTGATGGCCTTTTGGGTCATCACAGAATAACGTCCAACTAAAAAAGGTGTCATGAATGACTGTGATAGCTAAATAACTTTTTAAACTTGGTTTTCTCCATTATAAATATATTTTTATCTTGAGATATACATTAGACATCATATACCTAAAGGCTTAACTAGAGTAAATCATAAATTCACACAGTAGAAAATAACAGTATATTCGTTAAGTCAAAATACCATTTATGAATTGGTTTGTATAATAAATTATATTTTTTATTTATTTAAGGAACTGATTTCATACTGTGTACATATGCAATTGAAAGTTTATTATTGTTAGTACACACTTCTCGTGCAATGCACAATCATAGATGCTAGTCTATTTATATCTATATTATATTAAAAGTATGGACCCCTAAACTTAAAAGCTAAATTACTTTTTTACCCTTTTAAATCTATATTATTATTATAAAAGCATGAATATAATGCTGCTTTACAAAAATAATCTTATAATATTAAGCATAATAACTCATAATAAAAGAATATATACAAAATTCTATATATTAGCCTTATAATCCCATTAGTTTTAGGATATAATACTACACGTTAGGAATCCTATTAGTATAAATACTTTCCGGCTGTAACTATCCTCCTCAACTTTGCCCGAGTAAATATTATCCCATATCTGTAACGACTCGGCCTGTCATTTCATGAGTTATCGCTTCGTTTCCCCCATTTCTACTTCCTTTTGTGTTGTTCAGCTGTATTTCATCACATTGTGTTCGTTAGTTTGGGTTCGGAGTGGTTTTGTAGAGAAATGAGACACTTAGTCTCTTAAGTTTGCCTTTTAGTTGGAAAAGTCAACCAGAAGTTGACTTGTGAGTAAATGATCTCGGAACTTAGTATTTATGGTTTAGATAGTTTTGTGAGGTTATTTGGGACTTAGGAGCGTGATCGGAATGTATTTTGGAGGTTCGTGATAGATTTAGGCTTGAATTGGCGAAATTGGAAATTTGGCATTTTCCGGTTGGCAGTGAAAATTTTGATATCGGAGTAAGAATGGAATTTCAGAAATTGGAGTAGGTCCGTGGTGTCATTTTTGATTTGTGTGCAAAATTTTAGGTCATTCGGACGAGGTTTGATAGACATTTTGGTCGAAAGAGGAATTTGGAAGTTTTAGGATCCTTAGGCTTGAATATGAGGGTGATGTGGTGTTGTAGCGTTGTTTTGAGTGTTCTGAGGGTTGGAAAAAGTTTGAATAGTGGTACGTGACTTGTTGACATGTTTGGTTGAGGTCCCGAGGGCCTCGGGATGGTTTTGGAGGGTTGACGGAAGAGTTGGAGCTTGAGTGTAGCTGTAGAATTTTCTGCTCCTGTTGCTTATGCCGCAGATGCGTAGAGGAGGCTGCAAAAGTGGATTTGGGTCAGCTGGACCTTTGCCGCAGATGCGGTGCATTGGGCACATCTGCGGGACCACATGTGCGGTTCCTGGACACAGTTGTCTTGACCGCAGGTGCGGTCCGCAGAAGCATGAATTAGGCCGCAGGTGCGGATATCTTGGGGCAGAACCTATATAAGGTTTCCTTCGTGATTTTCAGCTTTGTTTCACAATTTTTAAGTTGGATTGGTATCTTTTTGGGAGATTTTGAAGAGAGGATTCAAGGGAACTTCGTGGAGGTAAGATTCTTGAAACTAAAACTCTTTTCTATGGTGATATTTTACTGATTAGACAGGGAGTTAATGGAAATTAGTGGTTAAAATTGGGGGTTTAGGGTTTGATATTAGAGACATTGATTTAGGGATTTGAGGGGTCGTTTGTGGTCAGATTTTGATGTATTTGGAATGTATGAATTCGTCAGAGTGTAAGGATTCTAGTTTTGTAGTTTTTATCGAAATCCGAGATGTGGGCCTAGAGGTTGGGTTTGGACAATTTCGAGATTTTTGATGTAAATTGGTTATTTTTGAGTGGGCTTTGTTCCCTTAGTGTATTTTGATGGTATGAATCTGATTTTAGTTAGATTTGGAGCATTAGGGGGCTGATTCGAGAGCTAAAGGCATCTCGGGCTAGAATTTATACCGAATTGAGGTAAGTAATGATTGTAAATATTGTCCTGAGGGTATGAAACCCCAGATTTCACATCGTTATGCTACTTTTAGGTGACGCACACACTAGATGACGGGCGTGGGGTCGTGCATCGTTGGGGATTATGACTTAGTCCATCCCGTATGAATGTTAAGTCGCGTATTTGATGGAAAACTATCTGATATCTTTGTGTTTTGGAAAGTATTACCATGTTTTGGGCTGAATGCAATATCTGGGCCTCGTGCCAACTATTTTGGACCCTTAGGGGATTTTTACTTTTATTCATCACTGCTTTGAATTCATAATTGTACTCAGTCATGTTGTATTCTACTGTTTTCATAACTCAGCCGTATTTACTCCATTTTTGATATTTTAAATTATATTTTGGGCTGAGCATCATGTTTTACTGTTGCCCGAGTGGCTTGAGAGATTTCTGACTGAACGAGGCCGAGGGCCTGTATTGTGAGGATATCATGGGATCGAGCTGTGCATCGCAGCATGTGTACTGAGTTGTGATATATGAGAGGCTGATGGCCTGATTTGTTATGCCACGAGATGGCTTATGATAGCGTTTGTGCTATAGGAGCCCCTCTGGAGTCTGAACACTCCAGTGAGTGTGGGTACCAAGTGTGAGATGTGATATTTCCCGAGGGGCTATTGTTGTTTCATGTTATTGCCCGATGGGGCTAATTATGAGTGACTGTGAGGTAGCCCGAGGGGCTGGATTCTGTTGATATTTTGCTCGATGGGTTGTTTATATTTCTATCTTTTTACTCCCTGTTTCCATCACTCGTTTGAAACTATTGTACGAAATTTTCTTTCTTTTTAAAAGAAAAAGGTTTTTACTGAATTGAGTTGTTTTTACGAATTTTATTGCTTTACTTCATTATTCTGGACTTATACTATTTTGCTGTAGCATTATGACGTGGTTTACATGTTTTCTTACTGCTCAGCTGCTTTTACTTTTATTACTTACTGAGTTGGCGTACTCATATTACTCCTTGCACTTTGTGTGCAGCTCCAGGAGTCTCGGGTCGCGATAGCGAGTGCTGATTTGGCTTCCAGCAGGCCTACGGAGTTGACTAGGTAGCTGCTTGGCGTTCGAAGCCCGGTGCTTCTCCTTCCTATCTCATTTAGCTTTGTATTATCATTGCTTCCAGGCCATGTTGTCTTTTCTTATTCTTAGACGGTTTGTAGTTGCTCATGACTGGTGACACCCCGATGCCGGGTTGTTTTATATATTTTCAGCATTGTTTAAACTTATATTATGGGATTTTAGTTATTAATGGCTTAAAATGACTTTTTATGAATTTATGGTTGGTTTGGGGTTTGTGTCGGCTTGCCTAGTTTCACATTAGGTGCCATCAAGACTGGGTCAGTTTTAGGGTCGTGATAAGTTAGTATCAGAACCTAGGTTACATAGTTCTCACGAGTCATGATCAGGTTTAGTAGAGTCTCGCGGATCAGTATGGAGACATCTATACTTATCCTCGGGAGACTGCAGAACCTTTAGGAAAAACTTCATATTCTTGAATTCCTGTCATGCGAACCTATTGATTCTAGTACTAAACTTTTGTTATTCTATTCTCTCACAGATGGTGAGGACATGTGCTACCGGTCAGGACAGACGACCACCAATACCACCAGCTGAGGCCACCAGAGGCCGAAACCGCGGTCGAGGCCATGGTAGGGGAAGGGGTTTGGCCCGCACAGCAGCTAGGGCAGCACCTGCTGATCCACCAGCCGCCCCAGTTTATGATCAGGTCCTAGTTGTGGATGCTCCAGTAGTACCAGCTCAGGCACCGGCTGTGCCTATTGTTATTCCATGCCTTCAGGATGTCCTAGCCGAGATTCTATCAGTATGCACCGGTCTAGCTTAGGCGGTCTCAGTTACTAAAGCCGCACCTACTTATCAGGTCGGGGGAGGCACTCAGACTCCTATTGTCGCACACCTGAGCAGGTCGTGCAGGGACTTCCGACACCGGGGGCACCTTCAGCCCAGACAGTTGTAGCCGCTCAGGACTATGTAGCTCCTGTTATGCCAGAGGACGAGTAGCGCAGATTGGAGTCGTTTGGTAGACTTTAGCCTCCGACTTTCAGTGGTGTAGACAGCGAGGATGCCTAGGGTTTCTTGGACAAGTGTCAGAGGATGCTTTGGACAGCAGGTAATTTGGAGACCAGTGGGGTCTTGTTCACTACTTTCTAGTTCTCAGGGTCTGTACATAGTTGGTGGGAGGCTTACAAGAGATGTAGGCCAGTTAGTGTAGTGCCCCTTTCTTGGCAGTAGTTCTTTGTTCTCTTTCTGAAGATGTTTGTACCTGAGTCTCGTCCAGAGGAGCTGCGCAGGTAGGTCGAGCAGCTTCGTCAGGATGACAGATCTGTTACACAGTATGAGATACGGTTCTCTGAGTTGGCTCGTCATGCGGTCTGGTTGGTTCCCACAGATCGAGAGAGGGTCAGAAGGTTTATAGATTGTCTCAGTTTTCAGCTTCGGTTGTTTATCACCAGAGAGAGAATATTTGGTGCTACATTTGATGAGGTTGTTGACATAGCTCGACAGATTGAGATGGTTCGTGGTTAGGAGAGGATTAAGAGGGAGGCTAAGAGGCCTCGTTGTCAGGGTAGATTCAGTGGTACTCCTCAAGGGGGTCAATTTCAGCACGCAGAGGCCGTCCATTCAGGTATGCTCAGTCAGCCTGCCTAGGTTATCATGGGGCATCATCGGGCCATAGTTCTCATAGTTCTTATCAGGGCCATTCACCACTCAATGCCCTTCCAACCCAGAGTTCATCCAGTGCTCCATCAGTTCAGGGCTCTCCTATGTTAGGTGCATCTGCTAGTCATTTCGGTGCTAGGGGTTCCCTTCAGTCCCCGTCTCCAGCACCCGGGAGTTTCTATGAGTGTGGAGAGGTAGGTCATTTGTGGAGGAAGTATCCTCATCGTCTTGGGGGTTCATCTCAGCAGAGGAGTCAGCCATTGACTTTAGCGCCAACCACTTCACCACTACCCACCCACCCAGCTAGAGGTCAGGTTAGTCAGCTAGGGGTCGCCCTAGAGGGGAGGTCGATCAGGTGGTGGCCAGTCTCGTTTCTATGCACTCCTAGCTAGACCCGATGTTATTGCTTTAGATACTGTCATTACAAGTATTGTCTCAGTCTACCATAGAGATGCCTCTATGTTATTTGATCCCGGTTCCACTTTTTCATATGTGTCATCATATTTTGCTCGTTATTTGGATACGCCCTAAGAGTCTCTTTTTTCATCTGTTCATGTATCTACTTCGGTGTGTGATACTATTGGTGTGGACCGTGTGTACCAGTCGTGTGTGGTGACTATTGGGGGTTTAGAGACCCGAGTGGACCTTTTGTTGCTTTGTATGGTGGAGTTTGATGTGATATTAGGCATGGATTGGCTATCTCCATGTTGTGCTATTTTGGACAGTCATGCTAAGACAATGACGTTGGCTATGCCGAGTATACCACAGATTGAGTGGCGAGGTTCGACTGATTTTGTCCCCAGTAGGGTGATTTCGTTCTTGAAGGCCCAGCGGATGGTTGGGAAAGGATGTCTTTAATACTTAGTCCTTGTGAGGGATGTTAGTGTAGAGATACCTAGTATTAATTTTGTTCTTGTAGTGAGGGATTTTCCCATTGTGTTTCCTGCAAACCTGCCGGACAGGGATATTAATTTTGGTATTGATCTGGTGTTGGTCACTCAGCCCATTTCTAGTCCTCCATATTGTATGGCACTAGCGGAGTTGAAGGTACAGCTTCAGGAACTCCATGATAAAGGGTTTATTCGGCCTAGTGTGTCGTGTTGGGGTTCGCTTGTTCTATTTATGAAGAAGAAGGATGGCACGATGAGGATGTGCATTGATTACAGGTAGTTGAACAAAGTTACAATCAAGAACAAGTATCATTTGCCTCGTATCAATGATTTATTTGACCAGCTTCAAGGAGCGAGAGTGTTCTCCAAGATCGATCTTCATTCAGGGTATCACCAGTTGAAGATCAGGGACTCAGATATTCTTAAGACAGTTTTTAGGACCCGCTATGATCATTATGAGTTCCTTGTGATGTCTTTTGGGTTGACCTATGCCCCACTAGCATTCATGTATTTGATGAACAACGTGTTTCGGCCTTATCTCTACTCGTTTGTGATTGCTTTCATTGACGATATTCTGGTGTACTCGCATAGTCAGGAGGAGCACGCAGAGCATTTAAGAGTTGTGTTGCAGAGATTGAGGGAAGAGAAACATTATGCAAAGTTCTCCAAATGTAAGTTTTGGCTCAGTTCAGTGGCTTTCTTGGGGCACTTGGTGTCCAGTGAGGGTATTCAGGTTGATCTGAAGAATATAGAGGCAGTTCAAAGTTGGCCCAGACTGTCCTCAGCCATAGAGATTCACAACTTTCTTGGTTTGGCTGGCTATTATCGCCGGTTTGTTCAGGTGTTCTCATCTATCACATCACCCTTGAACCAATTGACTCAAAAGGGTGCTCCATTCAGGTGGTCAGATGAGTGTGAGGCGAGCTTTTAGAAGCTCAAGACTGCCTTGACCACAACTCTAGTGTTAATTTTGCCATCAGCTTTAGGTTCATATACAGTGTATTGTGATGCTTCGAGAGTGGGTATTGGGTGTGTGTTGATGCAGGAGGGTAGAGTTATTGCTTATGTTTCTCGTCAGTTGAAGCCCTATGAGAAGAACTACCCAATTCATGATCTAGAGTTGGATGCCATTGTTCACACATTGAATATTTGGAGGCATTATCTTTATGGTGTGTCTTGTGAGGTGTTTATTGATCATCGTAACCTCCAGCACTTGTTCAAGAAGAAGGATCTCAATTTGAGGTAGTGAGGATGGTTGGAGCTACTGAAGGACTATGATATTACTATCTTGTACCATCCGAGGAAGGCCAATGTAGTGGCCGATGCTTTGAGTAGGAAGGCGGTGAGTATGGTAGTCTTGCATTTGTTCCTATCAGGGAGAGACCTCTTGCGGTTGATGTTCAGGCCTTGGCCAATTTGTTTACGAGTTTGGATATTTCCGAGCCTAGTCGGGTCTTAGCTTGTGTGGTTTCTCGGTCTTCCTTATTTAATCGCATCAGAGACTACCAGTATGATGATCCTCATTTGCTTGTCCTTAAGGATAGAGTTCAGCACGACGATGCCAGAGATGTGATTATTGGTGATGATAGGGTGTTGAGGATGCAGGGCCGGATATGTGCGCCCAATATAGATGGGTTTCAGGAGTTGATTTTGGAGGAGGCCCATAGCTCGCGGAATTTCTTCCATCTGGGTGCTGTGAAGATGTATCAGGATCTGAGACAGCATTATTGGTGGAGGAGAATGAAGAAGGATATTATGGGATTTGTAGATTGGTGTCTCAATTGTCAGCATGTGAAATATGAGCATTAGAGACCGTGTGGCTTGCTTCGGTAGATGGATATTCCAGAGTGGAAGTGCGAGCGGATTACCATGGATTTTGTAGTTGGACTCCCACGGACTTTAAATAAGTTTGATGCTATTTGGGTGATTGTGGATAGACTGACCAAGTCCGCGCACTTCATTTGTGTTTGTACTACCTATTCTTCAGAGCGATTGGTAGAGATCTATATCCGAGAGATTGTTGCTTGCATGGTGTTCCAATTTCCATCATTTCAGATAGAGGTACTAGTTTACTTCGCAGTTTTCGAAAGCCATGAAGAGAGAGTTGGGTACTCAGGTTGAGTTGAGCACCACTTTTCACCCTCAGAGGGACGGGCAGTCCGAGAGCACTATTCATATATTGGAGGACATGTTACGCGCTTGTGTTATTGATTTTGGAGGGTCATAGGATCAGTTTCCACCACTCGCGGAGTTTGCTTATAACAACACTTATCAGTCGAGTATTCAGATGGCTCCATATGAGGCTTTATATGGGAGACAGTGTAGATCTCCAGTTGGTTGGTTTGAGCCAGGTGAGGCTAGGCTTTTGGGTATAGACTTGGTGCAGGATGCTTTAGACAAGGTAAAGGTGATCCAAGAGCGGTTTCGTATAACGCAGTCAAGACAAAAGAGTTATGCTGACAGAAAGATTCGTGATGTGTCCTACATGGTTGGGGAGAAGGTTCTACTGAAGGTTTCACCCATGAAGAGTGTAATGAGATTTGGGAAGAAGGGTAAATTGAGTCCTCAGTTCATTGGGCATTTTAAGGTGCTTCGGAGGATTCGAGAGGTGGCTTATGAGCTTGCTTTGCCACCCAGCTTGTCGAGTGTGCATCCGGTATTTTATCTTTCTATGCTCCGGAAGTATATTGGTGATCCTTCTCATGTTTTGGATTTCAGCACGGTTCAGTTAGATGGTGATGTGACTTATGATGTGGAGCCAGTGGCTATTTTGGAGCGTCAGGTTCGAAAGTTGAGATCAAAGGATATAGCTTCAGTGAAAGTGTAGTGGAGAAGTCGACCCGTAGAGGAGGCTACCTGGGAGACCGAGCGGGATATGCGGAGCAGATATCCTCACCTATTTGAGGCTTCAGGTATATTTATTGACTCGTTCGAGGACAAACGTTTGTTTAAGAGGGGGGGATGTAACGACGCGACCTGTCGTCTCATGAGTTACTGCTCTGTTTCCCCCTTTTCTGCTTCCTTATGTGTTGTTCAGTTGTATTTCATTTCATCGTGTTAATTAGTTTTTGTTCGGAGTGCTTTTGTAGAGAAATGAGACACTTAGTCTCTTAAGTTGGCCTTTTAGTTGGAAAAGTCAACCGGAAGTTGACTTGTTAGTAAATGATCTCGGATCATGGTTTTTATGGTTCGGATAGCTTCGTGAGGTGATTTGGGACTTAGGAGCGTGATCGGAATGTATTTTGGAGGTCTGTGGTAGATTTAGGCTTGAATTGACGAAATTGGAAATTTAGCATTTTTCGGTTGGCAATGGAAATTTTGATATCGGGGTCGGAATAGAATTTTAGAAATTGGAATAGGTTTGTGGTGTCATTTATGATGTGTGTGCAAAATTTCAGGTCATTCAGACAAGGTTTGATAGACTTTTTGATCGAAAGTGAAATTTGGAAGTTTTAGGATCCTTAGGCTTGAATCCGAGGGTGATTTGGTGTTCTGGCTTTGTTTTAGGTGTTCCGAGGGTTGGAATAAGATTGAATAGTGTTACATTACTTGTTGGCATGTTTGGTTGAGGTCCCGAGGGCCTTGGGATGGTTTTGGATGGTTGACGGAAGAGTTGGAGCTTAAGTATAGCTGTAGAATTTTCTGCTCCAATTGTTTCCTCACCTGCGGATTGGGGACCGCATGTGCGACGTCGCTGATGCGTAGAGGAGGCCGCAGAAGCGGATTTGGGTCAGATGGAGCTTGGTCGCAGATGCGGTGCATTGGGCGCATCTAAGGGAGATGCATATGCAGCCCTGGGGGATTTAATGAAGAATCGTAGATGCGGTTGTCTTGACCGCAGGCGCGGTCCGTAGAAGCGTGAATTATGCCACAGGTGCGGAATCCTTGGGCCAGAACCTATAAAAGGTTTCCTTCGCGATTTTCTGCTATGTTTCACCATTTTAAGTCGGATTGGGAGCTTTTTGGGAGATTTTTAAGAGGGAATTCAAGGAAACATCGTGGAGGTAAGATTCTTGGAACTAAAACTCATTTCTGTGGTGATATTTTACTGATTAGACATGGAGTTTATGGAAATTAGGGGTTAAAATTGGGGATTTAGGGTTTGAAATTTGAGACCTTGATTGAGGGATTTGAGGGACCGTTTGTGGTCGGATTTTGATGTATTTGGTATGTATGAAATCGTGAGAGTGTAAGGATTCTAGTTTTATGATTTTTATTGGAATCCGAGACGTTGGCCCGGGGGTCGGGTTTGGCCTATTTTAGGATTATTGATGTAAATTTGTTATTTTCGAGTGAGCTTTGTTCCCTTAGCATATTTTGATGGTATGAATCTGATTTTGGTTAGATTTGGAGCATTCTGAGGCCGAGTCGAGAGGCAAAGGCATTGCGGGCTAGAGTTTGGACTGGATTGAGGTAAGTAATGATGGTAAATGTTGTCTAACGGTATGAAAACCCGGATTTCACATCGTTGTGCTACTTTGAGGTGACGCACACACTAGATGATGGGTGTGGGGTCGTGCACCATTGGGATTGTGACTTAATCCATCCTATAAGACTGTTAAGTAGCGTATTTGATTGAAAACTATTTGATATCATTATGTTTGGAAAGTATTACCATGTTTTGGGCTGAATGCAATATCTGGGCCTCGTGCCAACTATTTTGGACCCTTAGGGGATTTTTACTGTTATTCCTCACTGCTATGAATTCATAATTGTACTCAGTCATGTTGTATTCTATTGTTTTCATGACTCAACCGTATTTACTTCATTTTTGATATTTTAAAAGATATTTTGGGTTGAGCATCAGGTTTTACTATTGCCCGAGTGGCTTGAGAGATTTTTGATTGAGTGAGGCCGAGGGCCTGTATTGTGAGGATATCATGGGATCAGGTTGCGCGCCGCAACTTGTGTATTGAGTTGTGATATATGAGAGGCCAAGGGCCTGAATTTTTATGCCACGAGATGTCTTATGATAGCGCTTGGGTTGTAGGAGCCACTCCGGAGTCTGAACACCCCCAGTGAGCGCGGGTACCCAGTGTGAGATGTGATATTGCCCGAGGGGCTGTTGTTGTTTCATGTTATTTCCCGATGAGGCTGATTACAAGTGACTGTCAGGTAGCCCGAGGGGCTGGTTTCTGTTAATATTTTGCCCGAGGGGCTATTTACGTTTCTATCCTATTACTCCCTATTTCCATCACTTGTTTGAAACTATTGCAAGGAGTTTTCTTTCTTTTTAAAAGAAAATTGTTTTTATTGAACTAAGTTGTTTTTACGAGTTTTATTGCTTTACTGCATTATTCTAGACATACTGTTTTGATATAGCATTATGACGTAGTTTACGTGTTTTCTTACCGCTCAACTGCTTTTACTTTTATTACTTACTGAGTTGGTATACTCACATTACTCCTTGCACCCTGTGTGCAGATCCAAGAGTCTCAGGTCGCGATAGCGAGTGCTAATTTGACTTCCAGCAGGCCTTCGGAGTTGACTAGGTAGTTGTTTGGCGTTCGCAGCCCAGTGCTTCTCCTTTCTATCTTATTTAGCTTTGTATTAGTATTGTTTCCAGACTATGTTGTCTTTTCTTATTCTTAGAGGGGTTGTAGTTGCCCATGACTTGTGATACCCCGATGTCGGGTTATGTTATATATTTTTCACATTGTTTAAATTTATATTATAGGAGTTTAGTTAATTAATGGCTTAAAATGACTTATTATGAATTTCTGGTTGGTTTGGGTTTGTGTCGGCTGGCCTAGTTTCACGTTAGGCGCCATCACGATCAATTCAGTTTTAGGATCGTGACAACATATGATTCATAATGTCAATTAAAAAACTATCACGTTGAGATGACACATACTATTAAGCTACATAACAGATTGCAGAAGAATTTTCACCCAATATGTGAAATAAGTATTCTGGTACATTTGAGAAAAATAAGTATCTTTAGTCATGTGATTCGATTACTTTCAGAATATACTTCTTAAAAATTCCTATTACTATTTTAAATTGAAAACATATTATAATGTCCTTGTCACGACCTGGATTTTCCACCCTCAGGAGTCGTGATGGCGCCTACTCATGAAAGCTATACAAGCCGAGTATTATAGATTCATTAAGCTTTTTACTTAGCCTTTTCAACAGTTCTATATAACAGGTGATCAACAACGGAATAATTATAATAAACACAAATGCGGAAGACAAAAACTAATAGTTTAACCATATACTAATGCAGAATCCAACATATAGCATACAACTCTACCCAGAATTTGGTGTCACAATGTCACGGACTATCTAAGAATACTATAAACAGTGGTCTGAAAGATAAATACAAAGTTGTCTCTGAAATACATAAAAGAAACGGGATGGAAAGATAGTAGGAGACGCCAAGACCTGCGGACGCCTACAGGACTACCTCGGGTCTCTGCCACTGGACTGAAGGCAACAACCTCACTATGGTCCAAAAGTTGTAGCACCGGGATCTGCACACAGTGCAGAGTGTAGTATCAGCACAATCGACCCCATGTGTTGGTAAGTGCCTAGTCTAACCTCGGCGAAGTAGTGACAAGGCTAGGACAAGACTACCAAATAAACATGTGCAGTTATATCATATACGACAAGTAATAATGACAGAAACTAGCAGTGAAAGATGGGAAGGGGAAACATGCTCGGGGAAATATCATGTACAAATAGATATTCAGTAAAGAAACATACGAAACACCAAAAATCAACTATAAGCAATAATAAGGAATTCAATGACAAGTGCACGACATCACCCTTCATGCTTTTACTCTCGTCCTCATCATAAGAATCAATATAATCGACACGGCATCACCCTTCATGCTTTTACCTAACATAATCATGGCACGACATTTTCCTTTGTGCTTTATCACTCATATCATGGCACGACATCACCCTACGTGCTTTTACATTTACAATATCGGCACGGCATCACCCTTCATGCATTAACACTCACTCACAAATATCATGCACGATATCACCCTTCGTTCTTTTACACTCTTCCTTACCCAAGCAACAATCACAAAGCAATGCGGGCAAGGGAATCAATAAAATCACAAGAGAATCACGGCAAGGGAACAATAGTATATCGATAAAATCCCGGCAAGGGAACAATAGCATAACAACAATATCCCCGCAACGGAAATAATATCATGAGTAATAATATCCCGGCAAGGGAGATAATATCATAAACCTCTTCTCTTTTCCACAATTTCTTCACAACTCAATTCTCAACTTGAGCCAATGCTCTACAATGTTTAATTACCAAGAATACTTTCATAAGCCTTGCTCAACATTAGAAGTCATCATATTAAGCATGGACAATACAAAACGGAGTCACATCAATCATAGAATAAGACTCACCGGCATGCTTGACACCAACGTATAGATACTCGTCACCACAACTATATGTCGTACACAACAATTAACACATAGCAATTAAGACATAAGTCCTAATCCCTCAAGCAAAGGTTAGACCAAACACTTACCTCAATTCCACTAACACAATCAAGCCCTAACTATCGCTTTACCCCTCTATTCCACCACCAATTCGCTTGTATCGAGCCACAATTTACATAACGATAACAATAAATTCTAAATGAATCAATTCTAATGCATGAAAATAGATTTTCTAATATTTTCCCAAAAAGTCAAAAATTGACCCCGGGCCCACATGGTCAAAATCCGAGGTTCGAACCAAAATCCAATATTGGTTTTGAAATATTCACCCACGAACTCAAATATATAATTTGTTTTGAAATCGGACCTCAAATCGAGGTCCAAATTCCAAATATTGAAAATCCTAAGTTCTACCCAAAACACTCAATTCTCTCATGAAAGCCCTTGATTTGAATTGAAATCATGTAAAAAGATGTTATAGATTAAAGAAAATAAGTTAGAAACGACTTACAATTAATTTGGAGAAGAACTTTTCTTTAGAAAATCGCCCAAAAGAGCTTAGGGTTTGAGAGAATTTGAAAAATGAAGAAAATGTCGTCTAAGTCCCAATTAACTGGTCACAGATGTCGCAATTGCGAAGGTCGCAAATGAGAACAAGGCCTCGCAAATGCGAACTTGGGAATTGTCTGCTAACCTCGCAATGGCAAACAAGTTGTCGAAATTGCGATGATTGGCTCTCCCCTGATGGCTTCGCAATTGCGAAGGAAGATCGAAAATGTGATCATAGGCTGGCTAGAATTCCTCACAATTGCGATGAAGTCCTCGCAATTCCCAGGCCTGATAGGCTCGCAATTGCGACATCTGATCTCGCTATTGGGAGATCAGAGCCTACAACACATACCAGATGAAAATCTGCAAATTCCTACATCCAATTTCACTCCGCGGCCTATCCAAAACTCACCCGAGCCCTCGGGGCTCCAAACCAAACATGCACGCAAGTCCAAAAACATCATATGTGCTTTCTCATGTCTCAAATCATCAAAATAACATCAACAACTATGAATTAAACCTCAAATTCAAGAAATCACTCAAGAACATCAAAATTTCCATTTTCTCAAATAAAGGTCCGATTTATACTAAACGAATTCCGATTCTTACCAAACTTCACAAATTCAACTTAATTATTATATAAGACCTGTACCGGGCTCCGGAACCAAAATACGGACCCGATGCCATCAATTTCAAACATCTTTTCATTTCCAAAAACTCCTATAATTTCAGTTAAATAATTTCTTTTAAAAATTCATTTCTCGGGCTTGCAACGTCGAAATTCGATTCCGAGCATACGCCCAAGACCTATATTTTACTATGGACCCTACGAGACCGTCGGATCACGGGTCCGGGTCCATTTACCAAGAATGTTTACCAAAGTCAACATTTATCAATTTTAAAAGCCAATTTTCCTTATTTTGCTTAGTTTTCACATAAAAGCTTTCCGGAAACGCACCCGAACGATGCACGTAAACCAATGTGAGATAAAAAGAGGTTTTAAGATCTTGAAACACAGAATTTAATTTGAGAATGTATGTTATTGTCCATATTCATTAGGAAAAAGAGAGTCTATATTATTGTAAAAGCATAAATACATTTTTAATTATACCAAAATAGCACTAAAATATTAAACGGAAGAAATTATAGGAAAAGGACATAACTGCAGTAACTGTTTTTTGGATTACAATACCTTCTATGCTAGTTTCTAATATTAAAATTTTAAAATTAATGAAATTTTGTCTATTAAATTCTTATAAAAAAATATTTAGTAAGTTTTAATAAAATTAATTTCATAAAAATCCTCCGTATTGGCAATACATTACCACTCTATAATGTATAATACCAAGAAAAAATAAAAGTAGAATTAAATGGACTGCATAAAGAGTTGAATTGGAAAAAAAATACCTCCATGAAAATATAGTTTTATATTATATTTAAACTATTTTTCTACTCAAATAATTTTTTTTGTCACTTTTTCGTGTAATATTAAATAATTATTAAACAACAACTAAGAAAATATTTAAGAATATAAATGTGTGAGAAAGAGAAAAAATGGTTGATATGTGATGACCCAAAAGGTCATCACTTGTTTCTAAATTGAATTCTGAGTTCCGAGGCCTTAAAACCCTCTTTTACCATCACCTCGATTTGCATGCACAGTCCGAGCGCGTAGCTGGAAAGCATATATGTGAAAATCTGTGAAAAATGATAAATTTTGACTATAAAATGAATTAATTTGACTTCGGTCAACGTTTTGGTTAAACGGACCCAGACCCGTGATTTGACGGTCCCGGAGGGTCCGTAGGAAAATATGGGACTTGAGCGTATGCCCAGAATCGAATTCCGAGGTCCCAAACCCGAGAAATGAATTTTTAAAGAAAATTATTTTCTGAAATTGTTTAAAGGATTTGGAAAAGAATTTTGATTAGAACATGTTGGTATCGGGCCCGTATTTTGGTTCCGACACTCGGTACAGGTCTTATTTGTGATTTAAGATAATTCTGTAAAGTTTGGTAATAAACGGAATCCGTTTGACGTGATTCGGACCTTAAATGCAAATTTGATGTTTTAAGAAGTTTTGAAATATTTCATTGATTTTGAGGTTTAATTCATTGTTTAAGGGGTTAATTTGGTGATTTGATTGCACGGATAAGTTCATATGATGTTTTTGAGTGAGTACGTATGTTTGGTTTGGAGCCTCGAGGACTCGGGTGTGTTTCGGATGTGTTTCGGAAGGTTTTTTGAACTCAAAAAAGTTGCAGGTTTTTGCTGTTCAGTGCCCAGGGATTTTTCTCTTCGCGTTCGCGTGGGCACACTCGCTAACGCGTAAGGCAAATCTCCTAGGTGCCAAATTTCGTCTTCGCGAATGCGAAGCTAGTGACGCGAACATGGGATTTTACCACTGAGGAACATGGGGATAGTTGAGACCGATGGGGTCGATTTTACCACTTTTCGCTTGTCTGGATCCGCCATGATTTGGTGGAGGGATTTCTGTTTGGCTAGACCAGCCGGATCGCCAGCTTTGACTTGGGAGCAGTTTACTCAGCTATTTCTGGAAAAGTTTCTCCCCATCACTCAGAGAGAGGCCTATCGGAGGCAGTTTGAGCGTCTCCAGCAAGGTTCCATGACTATTACCCAGTATAAGACCAGATTCATCGACATGGCTCATCATGCTCTTGTCATACTTCCCACCGAGAGAGAGAGAAGGTGAGGAGGTTCATTGATGGACTTATTCAGCCGATTCGTCTTTAGATGGCTAGGGAGACTAGGAGTGAGATTACTTTCCAAGAGGCGGCCAATGTGGCCAGGAGAGTGGAGATGGTTCTGTCGCAGGGAGGTGGTCATGGGTCGGACAAGAGGCCCCGTCATTCAGGTAGATTCAGTGGTGCCTCGTCTGGAGGCAGGGATTCGTATGGTAGAGGCCATTCTCCTAGGCCCTTTCAATCAGCATTTCAGGTTTCTCACGCTGCTTCAGGTGGTCGTGGTTCTCACATGCAGTATTATGATCAGGCAGGGATTTTCTGCCCGTTGCTCGTGAGTTTCCTGAGGTTTTCCCTTCAGACCTGTCGGGTATGCCACCCGATAAGGATGTTGACTTATGCATTGATTTGGCTCTGGGCACTAAGCTCATTTCTATCCCACTGTATCGTATGGCTCCACCTGAGTTGAAAGAGTTGAAGGAGCAGTTGCAAGACTTGCTTGAGAAGGGTTTCATTAGGCCGAGTGTTTCGCCTTGGGGTGTGACAGTGTTGTTTGTTAAGAAGAAGACGAATCGATGAGAATGTGTATTGATTACCAACTGTTGAACAAGGTTATGATCAAGAATAAGTACCATTGCCGAGGGTTGATGATTTGTTTGATCAGCTTCAGGGTGCTAAGGTATTTTTGAAGATTGACTTGAGATCTGGCTACCATCAATTGAGGATTAGGGCATCCGATGTCCCTAAGATAGGTTTTCGCACTTGGTACGGGTACTATGAGTTCTTGGTGATGTCATTCGGGTTCAGCTTTTATGGATTTGATGAACCGAGTGTTCAGGCCTTACTTGGATTCGTTCGTAATAGTCTTCATTGATGATATTTTGATATATTTTTGCAGCTAGGAGGAGAACAAGTAGCATCTTAGAGTGGTTCTTCAGACCTTGAGGGATAGTCAGTTATATGCTAAGTTCTCGAAGTGTGAGTTCTGGTTGAGTTCAATTGCATTCCTGGGTCATGTTGTATCAGTAGAGGGTATTCAGGTTGATCCGAAGAAGAGTGAGGCAGTCAAGAACTGGCCTAGACCAACATCAACTATAGAGATTCGGAGTTTTTTGGGATTGGCAAGCTACTATTGTCGGTTCGTGGAGGGGTTCTCATCTATCACAGCCCCGATGACCAGGTTGACCTAGAAGGGTGCCCAGTTCAGATGGTCGGACAAGTGTGAGGCGAGCTTTTAGAAGCTCAAGACAACTCTAACTACGGCACCGGTGTTGATTTTGCCCACGGGTTCAGGGCCTTATACAGTTTATTGTGATGCATCTCGTATTGGACTTGGTGCAGAGTTGATGCAGGATAGCAAGGTCATTGCCTATGCTTTGCGGCAGTTGAAGATTCATGAGAAGAACTACCTGGTTCATGATTTGGAGTTGGCAGCCATTGTTCACGCATTGAAGATTTGGAGGCATTATCTATATGGCATGGCATGTGAGGTGTTCATGGATCACAAGAGTCTTCAATATTTGTTCAAGCAAAGGAAAGGCCAATGTAGTGGCCGATGCTTTGAGTAGGAAGTCAGCCAGTATGGGCAGTCTTGCTTATATTCCGGTCAGTGAGAGACCGCTTGCTTTGATATTCAGACTTTGGCCAATTAGTTCGTGAGGTTGGATGTTTCTGAGCCCGGCCATGTGTTAACTTGCACAGTTGCTCGATCTTTATTATTGGAGTGTATCCGTGATCGGCAATATGATGATCCCCATTTATGTGCCCTTAGAGACACGGTGCAACACGGAGGTTCCAAGTAGGTTACCTTAGGTGATGATGGAGTTTTGAGATTGCAGGGTCAAGTTTGTGTGCCTAATGTGGATGGACTCTGAGAGTTGATTTTAGAGGAGGCCCATAGCTCCCGGCAATCTATTCATCTGGGCGCCGCGAAGATGTATCAGGATTTGTGGCAGCATTATTGGTGGCGGAGAATGAAGAAGGATATCGCTGCATAAGTGGCTCGGTGTTTGAATTGTCAGCAGGTTAAATACGAGCATTAGAGGCCCGGTGATTCATTTCAGAGGATTGAGTTTCCCGAGTGGAAGTGGGAGCGGATCACTATGGATTTAGTTGTTGGATTCCCGCAGACTCGGAGGAAGTTCGACGCAGTATGGGTCATTGTTGATAGGCTGACCAAGTCAGCGCATTTCATTCTTTTGGTAGTCTTCTATTCTTCTGAGAGGTTAGCTGAGATCTATATCCAGGAGATTATTCGCCTTCATGGTATGCCTATGTCTATCATTTCGGACCGAGGTACGCAGTTTACCTCACGATTTTGGAGAACAGTTCAGCGAGAGTTGGGCACACGAGTTGAGTTGAGCACAGCGTTTCATCCTGAGACGGATGGGCAGTCCGAGCAGACCATTCAGCTTTTGGAGGATATGCTCCGAGCTTCTGTCATTGACATTGGAGGCTCGTGGGATCAGTTTTTTCCTTTAGTAGAGTTTGCCTATAACAACAGCTACCAGTCGAGTATCCAGATGGCTATTTATGAGGCTTTATATGGTAGGCGATGTCGGTCTCTGGTTGGGTGGTTTGAGCCGGGAGAGGCTCGGTTGTTGGGTGCGGATCTGGTTCAAGATGCCTTGGACAAGGTCAAGATCATTTAGCATAGGCTTTGTACAGCTCAGTCCAGGAAAAACAGTTATGCCGACCGCAAGGTTCGTGATTTAGCATTTATGGTCGGTGAGCGAGTTTTGCTTCGAGTGTCGCCTATGAAGGGCGTGATAAGATTTGGGAAGAAGGGCAAGCTTAGCTCTAGCTTCATTGGCCCGTTTGAGATCCTTTGTCGAGTGGGATAGGTGGCTTATAAACTTGCATTGCCGCTGAGCTTATTAGCCATGCATCCAGTGTTTCATCTGTCCATGCTTCGGAAATATCACAGCGATCCATCCCACATGTTAGATTTCAGCATTGTCCAGTTGGACAAGGACTTGTCTTCTGAAAAGGAGCTGGTAGCTATTCTAGACCGACAGGTACGTCAGTTGAGATAGAAGCGTTTTCCTTCTATTCATGTTCAGTGGAGAGGTCAGCCTGCTGAGGCATCGACCTGGAAGTCCGAGTCCGATATGCGGAGCCGTTATCCCCATCTTTTCCCCGACTCAAGTACTTCATTCATCTGTCCGTTCGAGGATGAATGGCTATTTTAGAGGTGGATAATGTGATGACCCAAAAGTTATCACTTATTTTTAAATTGAATTCTGCGTTCCGAGGCCTTAAAACCTCTTTTAGCATCACCTCGATTAACGTGTGCAGTCCGCGCGCGTAGCCAAGAAGCTTATATGTGAAAACCTGTGAAAAATGATAAATTTTGACTATAAAATGAATTAATTTGACTTTGGTCAACATTTTAGTTAAACGAACCTGGACCCATGATTTGACGGTCCCGGAAGATCCGTAGGAAAATATGGGACTTGGGCGTATGCCCGGAATCGAATTTCTAGGTCCCAAGCCCGAGAAATGATTTTAAAGAAAATTATTTCTAAAATTGTTTAAAGGATGTAAAAATGAATTTTGATTAGAACATGTTGGTATCGGGCTCGTATTTTGGTTCCGACGCCCGGTACATGTCTTATATGTGATTTAAGATAATTCTGTGAAGTTGGTAAGAAACAGAATCTGTTTGATGTGATTCGGACCTTCAATGCAAAATTTGATGTTTTAAGAAGTTTTGAAATATTTCATTGATTTTGAGGTTTAATTCGTTGTTTAAGGGGTTAATTTGGCAATTTGATCGCACGGATAAGTTCATATGTTGTTTTTGAGTGAGTACGTATGTTTCGTTTGGACCCCCGAGGGCTAGGGTGTGTTTCGGATGTGTTTCGGAAGGTTTTTTGAACATATAAAAGTTGCAAGTTTTTGTTGTTCAGTGCCCAGGGATTTTTCTCTTCGCGTTCGCATGGGCACACCCGCGAACGCGTAAGGAAAATCTCCCAGGTGCCAAATTTCTTTTTCGCAAACGCGAAGCTGGTGACGCGAACGCGATGAGCCTGTCACGAACGCATAGAGCAAATTCGCCCAGTTATTTTAAGTTCCAAAAACAGAATGTATAACGGGAATTACACCATTTTTCATAAACTTCATCTTCTCCACACCTCTTAGGCGATTTTTGAAGAGGAACTTCACCATAGCTTCATAGGTATGTAATCCTAAGCTCGTTTTCTTCCATTTTTATCAACACCCACTAGATTTCTAGGCTTAAAACATGAGATTAAGGGTAGAAAATTAGGGATTTGGGTAGAGTTAGGGCTTTTTGATTATTTGGGAATTTGACCTCGTTTTGGGGTCGGATTTCAAAACAAAATATATATTCGGGCTCATGGGTGAATGGGTGATCGGATTTTAGTCCGAACCTCATGTTTTGACTAAGTGGGCCTGGGGTCAATTTTTGACTTTTTGGGAAGAATGATGGGGAAGCTATAATTAAGCATTGGAATTGGTTGTTTATCATTTATTGATGTTATTAAGTCGATTATGTCTAGATACAATTGATTTGGAATCAAATTCAAAAGGAAAGGCGGTGTTTGAGGCTTGAGTTGGTCGTGAAAGTTCGAGGTAAGTGTTCTGTCTAACCTTAGCTTGAGGGATTAGGAGTTGTGTCCTATTTGCTATTTGCTTCTTGTTGAGTACGATTTATAGGCATGGTGACGAGTATCTATACATTGGTGTCGAGCATGACCGTGAGTCTAAAATTGCAATTTATTTTGTGTTCTTGAATAGTACTACGGATGCTTTAATTGATGATTCTCGATATTGACCAAGGATTAAGTTTGTTTTCGTGGAAATTACTTATGATTGAGTATTGGTGTTAGCTGAGATAAGTAGAAGTTGGGTTAAGATTTATTATAGTTGTTTCTCCCTTGCCGGGACGTATTTATTTTTACTGTCGAATCCTTTGTCGGGATAGTGTAGCTTATTGTTGATCCATTGTTGGGACTCTTGGTATGGTTGTTGCTAAAAGTATATAAATGCTATGTCAATAATACTATATATGGAACGGGTTGCACGCCGCAACAATGTTATGTTGGATTGGGTTGTACGCCGTAACAATACTATATATGGAACGGGTTGCACGCCGCAACAATGTTATGTTGGATCGGGTTGCACGCCGCAACAATGTTATGTTGGATCGGGTTGCACGTCGTAACAATGTTATGCTGGATTGGGTTGCATGCCACAACAATGTTATATTGGATCGGGTTGCATGCCGCAACAGTGATATAAATGGATCGGGTTGCACGCCGCAACAGTGTTAAATGATAGGGATCGGGTTACGCACCGCAACAGCGTTATTTATAGTTTTGTTGTAAATATTGAATTGTTCTCTCATATTTCTCTTAAGTTTCTGCTGGATTCAATATTTCCCCCGTAGCATGTGCCCCTCCCATGTTAATTTTTTATTCCTATTTATTTTCCATTGTATATTATATAGCTGCACAGGTTTATTTGGAGTCTGATCCTAGCCTCGTCACTACCTCGCCGGGGTTAGGCCAGGCACTTACCAGCACATGGGGTTGGTTGTGCTGATACTACACTCTGCACTATGTGCAGATTCCGGAGCAGCTTTTAGACAGTAGCACTTGGGGAGCCTGCCTTCAGTTCATCCAGAGATCCCGACATAGTCCTGCAGGCGTCCGCAGGCCGGGCGTTCTCTTCTACTTTATTATGTACTCGGTTTTTATTAGATTTCGAGACAGATTGTATTTCTTTCAGACAATTGTTGTAGTAATCTTAGTCCATCTGTGATATTGTGACACCGGATTCCGGGTAGAAATGCGTGTTGTCATTATCGTACTGTCTTGGTTATTATATTAGATTAAGTCTTCCGCTTGATTTCATTTATCGTTAATATCTAAATGTTGGATACATGTTAATTCAGATTGTTAAAAAGGGTTAAAATGAAAGAGTTAGAAATTTTCTATGTTAAGTGACTTGCCTAGATTCTATGAGTAGGTGCCATCACGACTCCCGAGGGTGGGAAATCCAGGACGTGACATGTTAAGAGTCAATATCTGTCACGACCCTAACCCCGAACCCGGTCGTGATGGCATCTCTCGTGAAGAAAAGGCCAGCCAGTTCAACCCAACTCAACCTTTAAAGCAGTTAATCAATATAAAAATAGTCCAAACATGATTTAAACAATACTAATTACCGGAAATATCGATAACAATGCGGAAAGTCTAACCCGACACAGCCCTAACCGGGGTGTCACAAGTTACGAGCATCTCTAAACCATAATACTATTCTACAAAAGCCATAAACTACTACAAGTGTTTGAAAGGAAACAGAAATAATAGAGAAGTAGAGACATGGGGCTACCGACGTCAACAATTACCTCGTAGTCTCCGAAAAACCGCCTGGAACTAGAGGAATCAGCACTCAGGAGCGGTACCTGCTACGCCTGAATTTGCACAAAAGGTGCAGGGAGTAAAATGAGTACTCTAACTCGGTGAGTAATAAAGATAAATAATGATTGAAAGTAAGAAAACACGTATACACAGGGTATTCTATAATGAAGCAATTAAATAGGTAATTTGTAAGCAGTAAACCAATGAAAAGTAAAATAAAGTACTTCTACAACAAATAAATAGGTAATTGATAGACAGTTATGATAAAGTAAACACATAGAAGTTAGCCCCTCGGGGCACAGCATCGACAATTTCTGCCCCTCGGGCTCAATCTCACATCATAATGGGTACCCACGCTCACTGGGGGTGTGCAGACTCCGGGAGGGGTCCCTTACAGCCCAAGCGTAATAACAAGCCATCTCGTGACATCAAATCTAGGCCCTCGGCCTCATATCAATCAAGTCTCACCTCATGGCGTATATCTCAGGCCCTTGGCCTCATAAACAATTTCAACAAGCCACCTCGTGGCGTACATATCTCAGGCCCTCGGCCTTAAATCAGTATCAGTGTCTCCTCACAACTAGGCCCTCAACCTTACTCAGTCAAAAATACTCACAAGGCCCTCGGGCATTAGTAAAATGGTATTCTCAGCCCAAAACATCGTTTAAATTATCATTTAAGTCTCAAAACGGAGTAAAAATGGTTGAGTCGTAAAACAGTGGAAAATAACATGACTAAGTTCAATTAGTAAGTCAAAATAGTGGGGAAATAGTAACAAAAATCCCCGAAGGGTTCAAATAGTTGGCACAAAGCCCAAATATTGAAATCAGCCCAAATCATGATGATAACATATAAGTTTCAGTCAAAAGTGCAGTAAAATCATCAATCGGGACGGACCTAGTCACAATTCCCAATAGTACACGACCCCACACTCGTCATCAAGCGTGTGCCTCACCTCAATATAGCACTATTGTCACACCTCCTTTTTACGCGCCTGCCCCGAAGGGTTAAATGCGCGAGGGGAGTTTTTCCAATTTAAGTGACAATATTCGAAATGAGATTATTTATTTTAATTCAGAGTCGCCACTTGGGAAAGGTTTGGCTTTTGGTGTCCCAAGTCACCGGTTTATCTTGAATCCCAAATCGAGGAAATTTTCGACTTTTCCAAATGAAGTCTGCGAACCAGAAATTCTAAGTAAGGAATTCTGTTGACCCGAGGGAAGGTGTTAGGCACCCTCGAATCCCGTGGTTCTAGCACGGTCACTTAAATTGTTATAATGGCTAAATATCTGATTTAAATACATGTTGTGACTTATGTGCTTTTATTAAGTTTAAACCGCTTTTATTATTATCATTTATTTTTATAGAATTGCAACGTCGTGAAAATGCATCTCGAACCACGTCACAATCAATGCACCCGTGATTGTCAACACATTTTTGACTCCGCTGAGATTTAAGTTTGGGTCACATCAATGTGCACCCGAATTTAAGAATGTAATTTAATTAAACCGCGCCTAAAGAGTCTAACACGTTATTATCTTTAGGGAAGGCCATGAAATTCACTAAACGGCCTGTCCTGAATTCTAAATATTTATTATGTTTAGTTGTTGAGGGCCCCGCAATTGGCATTTTTATTTGGCGAGGCTCGTCTCATTATTTTAGAAAAAGGATATCCTGAAGCGACTACATTTCTATTACATTTGTCTCTAAAAAATAAAAGAGAAAGATACCAAGCTTACTTGTTTAAACTACTAACATATTAAATCTCTACTATGTGTGACGAGTCCGAATTTTGCTTGATTGCCTAATTGGTTGTTTATGAGGTGAGAATCATTTCATGCCTTGTCTTCAAAGGGTGAATAAGCTTTGTTAACTTGATAAGGGAGATTGCAAGCAAACCAAATAACACATACTAAATTTACATTAAACAAACCTTAAGTTTGAATTTTAAAATTAACTTATTTAGGCTTGATAAATGAAATCGGTTGTTTATTAAGAAAAAGTACTATTAATTGGATTCGAGAATGCCTATTAACTTTCCTAAAAAAAAGGTCATAGCATTGTGAGCACGTGATTTTTGTTTCGCGCGACAATCGCTCCAAAAGAAATAAAAAATAATAACAATTGGTCCTGCTGTACAATTTTTGGATTTTTACATGGCACTTTGTTAATTATTTACGATTTTTTCCCATTTTATTTTATTAAAACAAAATACAAAAAATGTATGTGTCATGCGTAATTTGAACCATAATCCGGTTGCTAAATAGAAAATCATAAATACGCATCTTGGTCCGTGATTTTTGTTTTGTTTGATTTTACCTGTTTTGAAATATTTTAATGTGTGTGCAAATAATTGTATTAAGTGTTTATTTAATTTTAATTTGATTTACTTAGGTTTGTTTTTAAAATAAAGAAGAAAATAAAATAATAAAAAAAAATCTTTTTTCCGGACTTGGGCCAATTTTGAACAAATTGGCCCAAACAAACTAAGCCCAAAACCCAGGCCTGCCCGGTCCGTGACCAGCCTACTCCGAGAACATACAAACGACGTCGTTTTAATCCAGGCTGATCTGAGCCGTTGATCTCTGAAAGATCAACGGCCAAGATCTCTCACCCCGAACCCACTAACAGACCCGACCCGTCTCACCCGGACCGACCCCAACCCTTTACCCTTGAAACGACGCCGTTCCCTGTTAGTCGAAGGATCCTGGCCCTTCATCACATCTCATCCAACGGCCAGGATCCACCTACCCACTAACTATATAAGCTCGTAACCTTACCCTGCCCCCCCTATCCGAACCCCAGCCTTCATCGTCTTCACAAGAACCCCAAACCCTAGAGCCGCCTCTGTACCCCTTCACCATGAAAGCCGGCGGCATGAACGCCGATGACCTTCACCTTAACACCCTAAAACCACCTTGACACCCTGAACATGGATCTGTAGTCCGTTTAGTTCGAATCATCCTCTAGGTCCTCGAATCTTCATTTGAAGATTCGAGCAAAACTCGATCTACACCGATCTGCCTTAGATTCATACCAGACAACCCTCGGACCCCCCTCGTGACCAAACCATGTTTGGTTTGGTCCGAATCTAACCCTGGAAGCCCAAGTTCCAAATCTACCTTCCACAAAACCTAAAAACCCCAAGCCTGGTCCGTACCTGTTAAGCCAAGAGGTTAGGGCGTAATGGACCTTAATCGAAGTGTTTCTCATCTGAGAAACACTTCGATTAAAGTCCGTTCAGCCTTAAGAAAGGTCTGTTCGAATCCAAGTTAAGATTTTTTGATTTTTCGGGTTTTAAGGTGAGTTTGCTTTCTTTTCTTTATTTGTTTTAGTCCATGTGATTGTTCTAAAAGCTGTTCATGTTTGGTGAAATCTGTTGTTTTGAGTTTTATTAACTGTGTCCTGTCCACCTTGCCTGAGCCTTTGTGTTTGATTGTTTCTTTCTTCTACTTGTTACTGATAATGTGTATATGTGTATGTGATGTGCGAATAATTGAACTTCAAATTTGAACTGATTAACTGATTCCTCGAGTACAATTCTGCTTAGTCAGTATAATTCAAATCATGTGCTGGATACTTTTAAATGTCTGATTTTGGCTACGATTGTACCTGTTATGATTAATATAGTCGAGTCGACATATGTCGTCAATTAGTTTTAACTATCTGAACAATAACAAATTGACCTGCTGCAGTTAAACATTGCCTGAATCAATTAAGAACTGAGTCTAGTGCTTATAATTGTTAATTTGAATCAGAAATGTAAAATCAATGTTTTGTTTAGTTACAGTTTTGAAATTGGAGGGCATGTGCACTTGTGCACAACATGTGCATTTGTGAACAGCCTGTGCCCTGCCTAAGGGCTTTTTGAATTAAATAGTTTGACAGCATATGCTGTCAGACTACATCCTGCTGCCCATACCCTACTTTAGTTTCAGAAATAATAAACATTACTAAAGGTAAGCCTGCCAAGGGAATATCATGGTGTTTTTGTTTATACTTAATTAGCTAAGTGGAAACTGAAAAGGGGCAGCACATGGGAGGGTATTCTGATGGTCTAAACAGGCTGTTAAAGGGATGACTTTAGGCTTATAAAAGAGGAGGACTTCCATCAGTTTTAGGGATAGAGATAGGAGGGAGGACATTTGATTAGAGAGACAGACATAGGGGATTCAGACTGAATCATTGAGGGCTGAAGTTCTGAGAAATAGAGACACACACAGAGACAGACATTGATAAGAACAAAGTGAATTGAGAGGGAACACTTTTAGAAGAGTGAAGTTCTGAAAACAGAAAACTGGAAAAGAACTTTGTCTGATTAACTCAGACAGACAAAACTAGAAATTGCGTTCTTCTCTACTGTCTTGATTTCACTAGCCTTGATATGTTTGTTCAACACTGATTTCTTCTAAATCCAATTGAGTCTGCTGGTTGTCTGTTGGTTTACTCTGGAACTTGGTCTAGTTGTTTTCTTAATTCTACTTGCCTCGTTTGTTGCTGCTGCTGCTGTTCTGCTTTCTGCTGCTGCTGACCCCTTTGCTTCCACTTCTTCTTTGCATTTCATTATTCAGTATTCAGGTACACATTTCAAGTCCCATGTTGGTGTAAACTGTAACAGTTCGAAAGCATGAAATGAAAGGAGTTCGAAGAAGTTTAAATGTCTGTTTGTAATGCTCATGGTCTATTGATTTCTTTGTATAAATTGATTAGTGTGTAATTCAATAGCAAAAAAAATCTAGTTAGTTAATAGTTGTTTGTTGATATGAGTTAAGTAATGGTACAGTACGTAGAATGTACAAATATTTGACATAGTGACTGACCGGATTCCTGTTTAGCTATAATGATATGCATAGGATAGAATACTTCCACCTTACACAATGATGTTCTGTTTTATTTTAGTTTCTTTCATCAGGACCCGCTAGGCAGTATATAGGAGCACGTTCGAACCCCTAGTGGTAATAATGCCTAGTGGGTTAATTCCCTTAATCTAGCCTAAATGAGTCTAGTTTGAATTCAATTCAAGAGATGTTTTGGATATAAGCATAGCATTTTGTCATGTAATTTCTTTGTCAAATTAGAACATTTCTCATAAAGTATGACGTTTTTTTTACTTTATAAATAATTAATCAGAAATTGATAAGAATTAGGCCCAAAGCATATACTTGAATTGACATGTATCTTCCTTCTTCTATTTTAGATTGAACATAGTAAAGATGTAGTCACTGCAGGTTTATCCTTTTAAATAAAATGAGACGAGCCTCGACAAACAAAATGCACAAGCTGCGGGGCCCTCTAAATGTATATATTAAAATACTTAGAATTCGGGACAGGCCGTTTAGCGAATTTTACGGCCTTCCCAAAATAACAATACGCTAGTTGCTTTAGGCGCGCCTTTAATGATTTAACCTTCTTAAACACGGGTGCACATTGATGTGACCCAAATTCAAATCTCAACGGAGTCGAAATATGTTAACAACTACGGGTGCATTGATTGTGATGTGGTTCGAGATGCATTTTCACGACGTTGCAATTCTATAAAAATAAATGATAATAATAAAAGCGGTTTAAACTTAATAAAAGCACATAAGTCACAACATGTATTTAAATCAGATATTTAGCCATTATAACAATTTAAGCGACCGTGCTAGAACCACGGGATTCGAGGGTGCCTAACACCTTCCCTCGGGTCAACAGAATTCCTTACTTAGAATTTCTGGTTCGCAGACTTCATTTGGAAAAGTCGAAAATTTCCTCGATTTGGGATTCAAGATAAACTGGTGACTTGGGACACCAAAAGCCAAACCTTTCCCAAGTGGCGACTCTGAATTAAATAAATAATCTCATTTCGAATATTGTCACTTAAATTGGAAAAACTCCCCTCGCGCATTCTACCCTTCGGGGCGGGGCGTGCAAAAAGGAGGTGTGACAGCTCTGGCGACTCTGCTGGGGAGGTAACCTAGAACCACTGGTTCAGGGTTCAAGAATTCGAGCTTAGAATAATTGTTATATTTGGCTTTATTATCTGATCTTTATTACATGTTTTTGCATAACGTGCTAAATGTTGTCTTTTACCGCTTTGATATTATCTGAACTGTATATAAACTGTGCCGAAACCCTTCTTTTCTTACCTCCGGGGAGAAGCTCGCTGGTCGAGACTCCCTATTCTGTTAGTGTCAATACCTGAAATAAGAAAGAGGTCGGACAAGTTATAAAGCCGGACGATCTCGCGGGTCCCCGGTACGTAGCCCCCTCCTCGACTCGAGTTGTCCGCTCGGGTACACAGTCTAGAACAAATACCCAAGGTATAAACCTAGTATAACGAAACTTCATGACGGATCCCTAGTAGGAACGTTTATTTGCATCATGTTGCATTTGACTTAGGGGGCTCAACACAGGGGTTGGGTCCGTCTAGGACAGGCAACCTGAAACGAAAAGACCATCCTGCTGCATCCTATTTGTTTTGCGCATTTATTTGCTTCAGTTCCGTATGCTGACCGGTTTCTAAAAATAAAAGGAAAAAATAACAGCGTAGGGAGATAATTACTTCTTTTGGAAAAAACCAATGTCCGAGTAGTGTCGAAACCTCGCCGGAATTTCTTCTAAAAAATATATATATATAAAAAAAGATTGTCTTCTAGTTTGATTTTTTTTTAAAAAAAAAAAATATAATATAAAAGTTTTCTTTTTATCACTTTCAAAATCAAAAAAAAAGAGAAGGTATTTATTTAAAAGTAAAAAAAACGGAAAATTCATAATTCAAATAAAAAATGTTGTTTTCTTTCGTAGTACCCCTTTTATAAAATCAGACTAATAGTCCAAATATTTCCTTAAAAAAAAAATTCTTTAGTCTTTATCTCTTTTCAAAAGAAAAAATAAAATAAAATATATATTCTTGTTTTCTAGGTCTATTTGATTTTCTCTATTCACGATATGCCTGAACTACGCCGGTTTTATTCTCACCGGATGTGAGATACGTAGGCAACCCTCATCGGGTTCAACCCCCATTTTTGCTAAAATAGCCAAAATCAATGAATAAAAAAAATGTGTTTCAAACTTTAAAAAGAGTCGTAAATAAATCGGGTGATGTTGTTTTGTCATAAATAGCCGAATGATCCCGAAAGGGACGCCGGAAGGCTGACTTTGCATAAATAGCCACCTTTGGGTCTTGTTTAGTATTTTGTCCAGTTGACCCACACGGCCTTAAAATCTTCGTCCTCAAGGTGTTTAAAGGCCGTGTTCAAAACTTAATCCCTTTTGTAAAATATTTTTGAGTCAAAATCATTTTTGTTGAAATCACCTTAATAAATGTGCAGGATGAGCACGATGCAAAATGAACATTTTTCAATAATGACCAAAATCCCTGTCAAGTTACGGCTATGGTGGAATGATCTAGGTGCTGAAGGACAAAATGAGGTCAAGAAACATCTGAAAGGTCTCGTGGGTTTGTTGGAAATCCAGCCTCGGAGAGATATCATAAGAGCTTTGGTTACCTACTGGGACCCGGCGCACAATGTTTTCCATTTCTCTTATTTTTAACTCACCCCCACTTTGGAAGAAATGGCCGGATACATCGGGAATGCTGAACTTCCCTTGAGGCAAAAATACTTGGTCGCCCCAAGAGTTGTCACGGTACATAGGTTCCTAGATTCATTGAAGATACCTAGAACAGTCCACAACCCGGATCTGGCAGCCGGATTTTGTACTCCATGCTTCATATATGATAGGTACGGTCATGAGGGAGGATTCAATAATCCAATCAACAAACTGTGCAGCAAAGGCGTTCGTCAGAAGTGGGACAAGCACAGACGGGTAGCGTTCATGATGATGTTCCTGGGCCTTCTCGTATTTCCAAGGAAAGACGGAAACATTGATTTGAAGATATCCGGGGTCGTCAGCACTTTACTCATGCAAAGTGACAGTACTCTCGCACCTATGGTGGTATCTGACATCTTTCGAGCTCTTACAGCTTGTAAAGCTGGGGGAAATTTCTTCGAAGGTTGTAACTTGCTCCTACAGATATGGATGACCGAGCACCTCTGCCATCATTCCGAGATTTTGAGCCATGGTTCCCCGGAAAAGACTTGCATAGAAGAATCTTACGCGAGAACCAAAGAGATCAGTTTGCCCAAAGGAGTCCTGGCATGGACCTCGTTCTTTCAAGCTCTTACTGCCAGCCAAATACAGTGGACGCTAGGATGGTTGCCTGTTGATGAGATCCTATATACGTCGGCAGCTAAAACTCATTTCTTACTGATGGGGCTTAAGAGCATTCAACCTTACGCACCCTGTCGAGTTTTGAGACAGTTCGGAAGATGCCAGACAGTACCTCATGAGGAAGATCTTAGCACTCAAGCAGTTGAGATAAGCCCTAACGGACAATTCCCAGAAGCAAAGATTCGCCAAATCTGGAGTGAGTGTCAATATTTGAAATCAGATACTTGCGTGCGGGATCGAGCCAAAGGAGAGACAGCGCCAGGTTACCTTGCATGGTATAGAAGGGAACTTGAGCATGAAAGGCCAGCTAAGAGACCCCACATCCGGAATTTCGCCGAGTCGTCGCAAAGGCACTGGATTGGTTAGCAAAGGAAAGAGGCTATTGCACCGAAATCAGCAGGTTAAAGCAACAAGTAGAAGGCTTGAAGTATGAGCACAACGTGCAAGCTGCTACCAGTCTGGGAGAGCGGAACAGGTTAATTCAGGACAACGAAAGACTCAAAGCCCAGATCAAACAGATAAGGGTGGATGCGGATAAACAGCCAAGGCATCGATCAGACGAGCAGCTGATAAAAAGGCTAAAAGGTGAAATCAGGGAATGGCAAGATGGTTTGGAGAAATCTGAAAATGTCATAGCAGAGCTCAGGGCACAGTGGGATACAAGAGCAGATAAGCATCGCCGATACCTAAATCAATTGGAAGGCGACCACGAGAAAGCTGTTGCTAAAATAAAGAGAGAGATGGCTACACTTGAGATCAAAGCAGCTAATCAGGCCAAGGGTTTCCAAATTGAGAGCAGATACTGGTACGACTCAATAGCCCAGATGAAGTTGGAAGTACGGCGACTGAAGCACCAGCATATACAGGATGCTCAAGTATTCAAGATATGTAGCGATCAGATAAAACGCCTACTCATAGAGAAGAAGCAAACCAGAGATAGGATCAAGGCCATTGCCCATGCCATCACCAGACGATGTCTACGATGTGAGAACATGTCCAGCATTACCGTCCTCTCGGCAGTGATGGGTTATGTCAAGCAGACTATGCATGAGTTGGAGCAACTTGAGAGGGATCTCACGCCTAGGACCGCGGCGAGGCCGAACGATGCCCCGCGGACACCAATTTTCAAAAACATAATGCACTCATAAGTCAAGCCTGTATCTTAGCATCTTCTGCCTGTTTTTCCCATCAGGGTGATTTTTAGTCTATTTTGAGTCTAGGTTTATTTTTAAAGTTTGCTCTTTCTTTTGCAAATGTTGTTTGTAATAGACCATTTCGACAATAAAGAGGTTGTTTCTTTTACGCTCAATTGTGTTTTTCGAACTACGTAATGATCTGATTCACGTAGGCATCGTGATACGTAGGCAATCCTCATCAGATCCGGTCGCATTTCTTTTACTGCAAAATAAAAGAAAAAAAATAAAAGAAAAACAAAAAAAAAGAAAAAAAGAAAAGAAGGGGAAAAACTAATAAGAGGAAAAATGCCGGAATGACGCATGCTCTCGTAGCAAACATATAGTAATCCACTTAACTGTATAGGTGCATCATGCCCAATGTGAGATTAACTATCTGTTATTTGCTACAAATTAACCGTGCGTTTGTCGTTGAGTATTCCAGGGTTTTTGGGAAGACGGTTGGTTTGGTGAAAGTCTGGCCTCGCACTCATACTTCACGAGGTCAAGGAGAAGTGTTCAACTACCTGTTGTTAGGACCAGAAGTAGTACTCACACTTACTTCACCAGGTCAAAAGGAAGTGTGGAAATGTCTTCAGAAATTCCATTGCAAACAATCCCTGTTTCCAGGGAAAGCTCGATCTCAGCCGTCCTCACACCTGAATCCGCAACTGCGGAGGAAAATAGAATCCTACAGCTCCGCATGTTGGAAATGCTGGACGATTGGAATAATGGGAAAGAGCCGCCAAGTGTCGTCCCCGGATTCCCTGAATTATTCTCCAGGTCAAGTGGGACTTCTAACGTTCCCATAAATTATCCTGCTACCCCATTCGGGCACCCAGCCACCTCAGCCTTCTTTGCTGGATCGCCTTCTGAGCCTCATCCCCGAATGTCAGTCACTGATGCAAGCATGAACATCTTTACTGTGTCGCCTTGCCCGATCACGGCACAGCCGACCACGTACAAGCCAAGCTTTGACTCATCCTCTTTTACATTCCAAGCACCATCGTTCTCAATGGAACCAACTAGGTTCGCTACCAGAACTAATCCTCTACCGCCTCAGTGCGAGCTTGCACCTGGGCAGGATAAGAACCCCAGAATTGCAGAACAAAATGAGATTGCCAAGAGAATGAGAAGCCTTGAACAAAGTTTGAAGAATATGCAAGGATTGAGCGGACAAAAGAGCGTCTCTTACGCCGACCTGTGCATGTTCCCTCACGTGCACCTGCCAACGGGTTTCAAAACCCCAAAGTTCTAGAAATACGATGGGCACGGTGACCCCATTGCACATCTTAAGAAATACTGCAACCAATTGCGGGGAGCCGGCAGAAAAGAAGAACTGCTGATGGCATATTTTGGGGAAAGTCTAGTAGGGATAGCTTCGGAATGGTATATGGACCAAGAAATGTCCCGATGGCATATATGGGATGATCTCGCCAGAGATTTTGTGAAACAATTCCAGTATAACATCGACATTGCGCCCTATCGAAATTCTTTGTCGAATTTGAAGAAGAAACCTTCAGAAAGCTTCAGAGAATATGCTATTAAGTGGCGTGAGCAGGCGTCAAGAGTGAAGCCTCCCATGGATGAAGTGGAGATGGTCACTACCTTTCTCCAGGCTCAAGAGTCTGATTATTTCCAAAACATGATGTCAGCCATGGGTAAGCCATTCGCGGAAGCGATTAAGATTGGAGAAATGGTGGAAAATGGCTTGAAGACAGGCAGGATTCTGAGTCAAGCAGCCATAAGGGCGACTTCCCAGGCCGTCCAAAGCGGGTCCAGAGGAACGACAAGAGGAAAAAGAAGGAAGAAACGACTATGGCAGCCTCGGAAGCAAGGGAGTATCGTCATCCCAGGCCCCATTTTCCGGAAAGAACCCCACAACACTACTACCCCCACTCAAATTTGGCATATGCTCATCAACCTTATATGGTCATGAATGCCCAACCTTATACCCATCCGCCACAACAAGCCAACCGAGGCCCAGCTCCACCTCCCAGAAATCAGCCTCCTTACCGCAACCACTATAACCCACAACCCCCGCAGAATAACTTCCGCCCTCAGGAGCCACCCAGAAGGCGGACTTTCACGCCCATCGGTGAGCCATACTCAACTTTGTTCCCTAAGCTAGTCCAATTGGGTTTCTTGCAACCAATCCCTCAAACAAGGCAAAACCCGACGTCACCTTCTTACAAAGCTGGAGTCAGATGCGCCTATCATTCAGGGGCCGAGGGACATGATACAAATGATTGCTGGTCGTTGAAAAGAGTGGTCGAGAATTTGATAGAGCAAGGGAAAATAGTGCTAAGGGACGAAGAGATCCCAAATGTGACTAACAATCCATTGCCTGCTCACAATAATGGGCCGCTGATCGGAATGATTTGCGAAGACAGAATTTGACCCTGCTTTGAAAGCCATAATTGCCATTGTCGACACGGGGAAGAGGCCCGAAACAGACCAGAAACCAGGAAAGAGGGAGGAGGCCAAGGCTATAAAGAAAGAACTTGAAAAGAAGGTGGAGAAGAAAGTGGTACCGGCAGGGGATGGAGTTTTTTACATACCACGAGGTCGAGCTGAGAAGACGCAGAACTTCGCAATCAAAAAGACAAAACCTATGTACGTGCCGAAAGGGGCCTATGTGGTCCGGGGGACGATTTAACCACCTCGGCTGAATGAGCCAGTGGTTATCGGACGCGCGCCACAAAAGCCAATGACCAACCCGTCCACAGTGCCGTGGAATTATCAAAAGACTTTGGTAATGTACAAAGGTAAAGAGGTCATGGGAGAACTTCCAGAAAATACTTTCATTGGAAGGTATTCAAATACCCAAGAACTGAACAACGCCACACAAAGGCGCTTCCCACCAAAGAAGCTCGTAAGTGTTGAAGAAGCGGAAGTGTTCTTCCAACAAATGAAAATGCCGGATTACGAAGTGATAGATCAACTGTGCAAGTACCCCGAGCAAGTGTCCATGCTGTCATTGTTAATGAAGTCGACCGAGCATCAAAAGATCTTACTGAAGACCCTGAATGAAGCATATGTGCCAGTTGAAACCTCGGTGGAACAATTAGAGCGGATGACAGAAAGATTCTTTGCCGTCAACCAAATCTCTTTCAGCAAGAACGATCTACCCCCGGAAGGAGCGGCACACAACAAGGCTTTGCACCTAACAGTTAAATGCGAAGACTATTATGTCAAGCGGGTAATGTTGGATGGGGGCTCAGGCGTTGACATTTGCCCACTCTCCACGCTACAAAGAATGGAAATCGGGACCGGAAGAATCCAACCCAACAATGTCTGCGTAAGAGCTTTCGACGGCATCAAGAGAGATACCATGGGGGAAATAGACCTGTTGTTGGTCATAGGACCAGTCGAATTTCAAGTAACCTTCCAGGTGCTCGACATGGATACGTCCTACAATTTTCTCCTTGGCAGACCTTGGATCCATGCGGCAGGAGCTGTGCCTTCCACTCTTCACCAGATGGTGAAGTTCGAGTACAAAGACCGAGAGATCGTGGTCCATGGGGAAGATGAGCATGCTATCTATCGGGACCCATCGATCCCATATCTGGAACCAACAGAAGGGAGCGAACATACGGTCTATCAAGCTTTTGAGATTGTACTGGCAGAGCAGCACGAAGAGGGAATACCCTACCCCAGCCTTTCTTGTCTAACGCCTCGGTTATGGTGGCCAAAGAGATGATCCGGCACGGATTTAGGCCAGGGAAGAGGCTTGGACGAACCCTTCAGGGAATAACAGAACCCATTACCTTGCCAGTCACCAAGAAACCTTTTGGACTAGGTTTCAAGCCTACTCCAGCAGACGAAGAGTGGGCAAAGAAAAGGAAAAATGAGGGTTGGAAGTTACCTCGACCACTGCCAGATTTATATGCAACTTTCATCAGGCCAAGGTACGCCGAAGAAGAAGATGATGAGGTCTTCACAGCTGAGGAAATTGAGGAGATATGTGGGGCAATGAGAGAGATGCTCTACGAGATCCACATGGTTCAACCAGGTGAAGGCACAAGCGCTGCTGAGATGATGTACGTGGGGCCGAACGCCGAACTTCAAAACTGGGAGGCAACGCCATTCCCGACTAGACGGAAGTCCAGGTAGACCTGTCCTGCCACCTTTCCTGTGTCACAAGTTATCTCCAGGACATAACTTGAACGTTTTCTTCCTTTCCGTTGTTGTTTTGTATTCCTGAGTTGTAAACATTGTTGTCCTCCAACTTTCCAAAGAAAATAAATAAAAAAATCATCAATGCTTTCCCATTCTTTCTTTTGTTCTGATTTTTGTTATTTTTCCCTTTATCTTTCTTTTCAGTTATAATAATGCGGCTTTAAAAATGACATGCTTACGGACTTCACGCCCAGATCACAATGAGCTATTTAACTACGAATTAATAAACCCAGAATCAGAGTATGATGCGGAAGAGGCTTTTAGGGAAATAAACCGAGAGTTGGAATATTTTGAGAATAAACCCAAGCCAAATCTGAATGACACCAAACCGGTTCATTTAAGAACTCCTGAAGAAATCCGGGAGACCAAAATAAGCATTCCCACGGACGAGAAAACGTGAGAGGCGATAATTCAACTTCTTTTTGAATTTAAAGACGTGTTTGCTTGGTCATATGATGACATGCCGGGTCTAGGGGTTGATCTAGTGGTTCATAAATTGCCAATTCATCCTGACTGTCCTCCAGTTCAACAAAAGCAACAAAAGTTCAAAACTGAGGTCAGTGACAAGATCAAGGAAGAGATCACCAAACAACTGAAAACGGGAGTGATTCAGGTAGTCCAGTATACAACCTGGTTGGCAAATGTGGTTCTAGTACCGAAAAAGGACGGTAAAACTTGAGTATGTGTAGATTACCGAGATCTGAATAGAGCAAGTCCTAAAGATAATTTCCCACTACCCAACATCCACATCCTCGTTGATAATTGCGCCAAACACGAGATACAGTCCTTCGTGGATTGTTACGCCGGGTATCATCAGGTATTGATGGATGAAGAGGACGCCGAGAAAACTGCCTTCACCACGCCTTGGGGCACCTACTATTATCGGGTTATGCCATTCGGTTTGAAGAATGCTGGGGCTACTTACATGAGGGCCATGACTGCCATTTTTCATGACATGATGCATCAGGAAATAGAGGTGTACGTGGATGACGTGATAGTCAAGTCTAGGACGCAGGATAATCACATCCAAGACTTGAGGAAATTCTTCGAGAGACTAAGAAAGTATGACTTGAAGCTAAACCCAGCCAAATGTGCTTTCGAAGTTCCGTCGGGCAAACTTTTGGGCTTCATCGTAAGCAGGAGAGGTATCGAGCTAGATCCAACTAAGATAAAATCCATCAGAGATCTGCCTCCTCCGAGAACAAAAAAAAAGACGTGATGAGTCTGTTGGGCAGGTTGAACTACATCAGCCGGTTTATTTCCCAGTTGACAAGCACGTGTGAGCCCATATTCAAGCTTCTAAGGAAAGATGCGGCGATTAAATGGACAACTGAGTGTCAAGAAGCTTTCGATAAAGTCAAAGAATACCTTTCGAATCCCCCGGTCTTGGTCCCTCCAGAACTAGGGAGGCCACTTTTCTTGTATCTAACAGTCTTAGAGAACTCTTTCGGTTGCGTCCTCGGGCAACACGACATAACCGGGAAAAAGGAGAATGCAATCTACTACTTGAGCAAGAAATTCACCGGCTACGAGGCCAAATACACTCTGCTGGAAAGGACATGCTGCGCTCTCACATGGGTTGCTCAAAAGCTGAGACATTATCTCCAAGCCCACACTACTTTCCTCATAAGCAGGTTGGATCCTCTAAAATATATATTTCAGAAACCGATGCCTACTGGAAGACTGGCCAAGTGGCAGATCTTGCTTACTGAATTCGACATAGTCTATGTCACTCGCACGGCAATGAAAGCCCAGGCACTAGTAGATCATTTGGCCGAAAATCCGGTCGATGAGGAATACCAGCCATTGCGTACCTACTTTCCAGATGAAGAGGTAAATACTGTAGAAGTTGTCTCGGAGGACGCTCATGTTTGGAAGATGTTCTTTGATGGAGCCGTGAATGCTAAAGGTGTAGGAATTGGGGCAATTTTGATCTCGCCTTCCGGTCAGCATTATCCCGCCACAGCTAGACTGCATTTCTTTTGCACAAACAATACAGCTGAGTATGAAGCCTGTATCATGGGCATGCATATGGCAATCGATCAGGATGTCGAAGACTTACTGATTATGGGAGATTCTGACCTGATCATCCGGCAAGCTCAAGGCGAATGGGAAACTCGGGATGTCAAACTTATCCCATACCGAAAGCATGTGGAGGACCTCAGCAAGCGCTTTACGTCAATAGAGTTCAGGTATATCCCGAGGTGTCACAATGAACTGGCAGATGCACTTGCTACTTTGGCTTCAATGCTAACCTACCCGGGCAACGCCCACGTCGATCCTTTGGAAATCCAAATCAAGGAAAGACACGGTTACTGCAGTGTAATCGAGGTGGGATCAAATACGCAGCCTTGGTACCATGACATCAAGAGGTTCCTGAAGACGCAAGAATACCCCGAGCACGCTACTGGAGATCAAAAGAGGACCATTAGGCGACATGCAAGTTGTTTCTTTCTAAGCGGTGAATTGTTGTATAAGAGGACCCCGGACCTCAATCTTCTAAGATGTGTCGATATCGAGGAGGCAAGAAAGATCATGCATGAAGTACACGCAGGTGTGTGCGGACCTCACATGAACGGTTATGTCTTAGCAAAGAAAATCCTTCGAGCAGGTTATTATTGGATGACCATGGAAAAGGATTACTTTAGCTTCGTTCGGAAGTGTCATCAGTGTCAGGTGCACGGTGATTTGATTCATGCACCTCCCACGGAGCTGCATCCCATGTCTGCACCTTGGACATTTGTCGCCTGGGGCATGGACGTCATTGGACCAATCGAACCGAAGGCTTCGAATGGACACAGGTTTATACTGGTTGCCATCGATTACTTCACAAAATGGGTAGAAGTTGTCACTCTCAAGTCGGTCACTAAAAAAGCTGTAGTGGATTTTGTACACTCAAATCTTATTTGTCGTTTCGGTATTCCTGCGACTATCATTACAGATAACGCAGCAAACTTGAACAGTCACTTGATGGGAGATGTATTCGAGAAATTCAAGATAACGCATAGGAATTCTACTCCTTATCGGCCAAAGGCCAATGGTGCTGTGGAAGCGGCAAACAAAAACATCAAGAAGATTTTGAGGAAGACCATCCAAAGTTCCCAACAGTGGCATGAGCAGTTACTATTTGCATTGTTGGGGTACCGCACTACGGTACGCACATCAGTAGGAGCGACTCCTTACCTTTTGGTTTATGGGACCGAGGCTGTAATACCGGCAAAGGTAGAAATTCCTTCGCTTCGAACCATTGTCGAAGCGGAAATTGAAGACAGCGAGTGGGTCAAGACTCGGCTAGAGCAATTGACTTTGATTGATGAAAAGCGAATGGCCGCGGTTTGTCACGGACAGTTGTACCAACGAAGAATGGCCCGGGCTTACAACAAGAAAGTCCGGCCCAGGAATTTCGAAGTAGGTCAATTGGTACTGAGGCGTATTCTGCCGCATCATGAGGAAGCAAAAGGGAAGTTTGCTCCAAACTGGAAAGGCTCATACATCATAAGGAAGATATTGCCAAGAGGAGCATTGTATTTAGGTGATATCGAAGGGAATGACCCCGACACAGCAGTAAATGCAGATGCAGTCAAGAGATACTACGTCTAAATCATACCCCAGTGGTCCTGACTCATTTGAAAATGACGAAGGTCTTATTCCCCACTACTCCTCAAACACTACCCAATTCTCTCTACAAACCTTTGAGCCGCTTACACAAAAAAAAAATTTTGATTGAGGCCTGAACTACGTTTGACTTGATTCCGAAAGGATACGTAGGTAGCCTCTCCCTGAGGTTCAGTCACACCAACAATAAAATCCCATTCGCCCTGAAATGGAAACCGGGGCACGTCGAGCAGTTGAGAAGTTAGTATTATCTACCTCTCTTTACCAAGCACAAGCCTTCAAATCAATTACCAAAGATGGTGGGGAACCAATTAGCGTCACAAATGGAGACCGGCACACTCTGAATTGAGAGAGATAAAATGAGAGAGTCTTGTCGGTGAAAACCTTCGGGCACCACGAGGCGACGGGAGTAGAGAAACCAAAATGAGAGAGCTTGTTTAGTAAAAACTCACAAAGAGTGCTATCAAGCGATGACAGGAAGAGAAATGAGAGAGGTCAGCCAGCGAAAACCCGCAAAGGGCGCTGTTGGCCGAAAAGAATGACTCCACCCCAAGGAGGTCTCGGCAAAGTTCCACCGGTTTGGAATCACATATCCATTCTGGTTCGCAGAAATGCAAGTTCATGGAAGGTCAGGCGTCCAGTCCAAAGAGCATGTCATGTCATTTAAAGCCAGCGTTATCTTCCTCAGATAAGTCTTTCTCGTCCCAAAAGGGACACTCCCTTCCCGAAATTTGTTTTCTCCTTTCTTTGTTTCTCTTCGAATCCCTTTTTATGTTTTAACCCCAAGTTCAGGATATACCAGAGAGGGCAGGTGGCAGGTTTGTTTTCACGGAATTCCGTTTCATGAAGGAAAACACCCCGTTTCGTTGGTGCGTCTGTCCAAACTTGATAAATCATGATGTTTGATGGCGTTCGAAGTAAGGAGGAAAAAGAGAAATTTCCCCCAGCAAGTCCGCCTTCGGACGAATCCTCACAGAGTCTCCTCCTGTACAATCCCCCGCAGAATCTCCCCAATACATAAAAAAAAAAAAATCCCCGTTGGAATTTACTCGGCACATCCCCAGCGAGTCTCTTTGTAAATATTCCCCAACAAGCTTACCCCAACAAACCCTGGAAAACTCGCTTTGAAACAAATACCCAGCATGCCCCATTGTACAAAATCCACACAAAGAATCCACTTTGTAAATATTCCCCCACAGAGCTTCCTTTTGTACAACTTCCCACAGAATACCTCCAATAAAATCCCCGTTGAGAACCTCCAATCAAAACGGGACAAAAAAAGAGAGAGAAAAGAAAAAGAGCCTTACGAGGAAAATCATCACAGAATCTGGAAATGCAAGCCTGAGCAGTCTAAAGGGTTCCGACATATGAATCAAATCAATAGCGGGACTTCGCGACAGAAATGAAGACGCAACAAGGCAACCGGGAACGATAAGGGTCACCAAACCGACCGTCATTTTCCGAACTAACAAATTTTCTTTGTCTGAAAAGTTCAAACAGGCTTAATCCAAGACAACCGTGCAAGAAGCAGGTGTCGCCCAAAGAAGAAGGTACATGGGTACAAGAAACATTTTGGCAATAAGGAATTCACTCGAAAGGTAAGTTTCCGCGAAACTCCCTTTTATTCTTTTACTAAAGTAAGAAAATTCAAAAAAAGAAGTCAGTGGTTGTTCTCGAATTTTGTCCCCAGCCATCAGCATTAGGGTTTTAAACCCTAAACTGAATTTTCCTTTTAGTCAGCATTAGGGTTTTAAACCCTAAACTGAACTTTTTCCATTCAGCCAGCATTAGGGTTTTAAACCCTAAACTGAGATTTTCCATGCAATCAGCATTAGGGTTTTAAACCCTAAACTGAATTTTCCCTTTAGTCAGCATTAGGGTTTTAAACCCTAAACTGATCTTTTTCCATTTTAATCAGCATTAGGGTTTTAAACCCTAAACTGAATTTTCCTATTAGTCAGCATTAGGGTTTTAAACCCTAAACTGAACTTTTCCTTTAATCAGCATTAGGGTTTTAAACCCTAAACTGAACTTTTTCCATTCAGCCAGCATTAGGGTTTTAAACCCTAAACTGAGCTTTTCCATGCAATCAGCATTAGGGTTTTAAACCCTAAACTGAATTTTCCCTTTAGTCAGCATTAGGGTTTTAAACCCTAAACTGAACTTTTTCCATTTTAGTCAGCATTAGGGTTTTAAACCCGAAACTGAACCTTTTCCATTCAGCCAGCATTAGGGTTTTAAACCCTAAACTGAGCTTTTTCATGCAATCAGCATGAGGGTTTTAAACCCTAAACTGAATTTTCCTTTTAGTCAGCATTAGGGTTTTAAACCCTAAACTAAACTTTTTCCATTCAGCCAGCATTAGGGTTTTAAACCCTAAACTGAGCTTTTCCATGCAATCAGCATTAGGGTTTTAAACCCTAAACTGAATTTTCCTTTTAGTCAGCATTAGGGTTTTAAACCCTAAACTGAACTTTTTCCATTCAGCCAGCATTAGGGTTTTAAACCCTAAACTGAGCTTTTCCATGCAATCAGCATTAGGGTTTTAAACCCTAAACTGAATTTTCCCTTTAGTCAGCATTAGGGTTTTAAACCCTAAACTGAACTTTTTCCATTTTAGTCAGCATTAGGGTTTTAAACCCTAAACTGAACTTTTTCCATTCAGCCAGCATTAGGGTTTTAAACCCTAAACTGAGCTTTTCCATGCAATCAGCATTAGGGTTTTAAACCCTAAACTGAATTTTCCTTTTAGTCAGCATTCGGGTTTTAAACCCTAAACTGAACTTTTTCCATTTAGCCAGCATTAGGGTTTTAAACCCTAAACTGAGCTTTTCCATGCAATCAGCATTAGTGTTTTAAACCCTAAACTGAATTTTCCCTTTAGTCAGTATTAGGGTTTTAAACCCTAAACTGAGCTTTTCCATGCAATCAGCATTAGGGTTTTAAACCCTAAACTGAACTTTTTCCATTCAGCCAGCATTAGGGTTTTAAACCCTAAACTGAGCTTTTCTATGCAATCAGCATTAGGGTTTTAAACCCTAAACTGAATTTTCCTTTTAGTCAGCATTAGGGTTTTAAACCCTAAACTGAACTTTTTCCATTTCAGCCAGCATTAGGGTTTTAAACCCTAAACTGAGCTTTTCCATTCAGCCAGCATTAGGGTTTTAAACCCAAAACTGAGTTTTTCCATGCAATCAGCATTAGGGTTTTAAACCCTAAACTGAATTTTTCCTTTCAGTCAGCATTAGGGTTTTAAACCCTAAACTGAACTTTTCCATTCAGTCAGCATTAGGGTTTTAAACCCTAAACTGAACTCTTTCCTTTAGTCAGCATTAGGGTTTTAAACCCTAAACTGAACTTTTTCCTTTAGTCAGCATTAGGGTTTTAAACCCTAAACTGAACTTTTCCTTTAGTAAGCATTAGGGCCCCAACCCCAAACTGAACTTTTCCCCAGTTGGTCAGTATTAGAGTTTCAACTCTAAAACTGAACTTCTCCCCAGCTAGTCGGTATTAGGGCTCCGACCCTGAATTTGGCATTCATATCCTCTTTCGTCAATTTTATGAACTTCTTGGCGAATAATTCACGAAATTTTCCTAGTGAAACTGGGGCAAAAAATTTCGTTCGTTTGTTTTTCCCGCAGGTCTAACCTCGAGCCACACAGATCGAAATGACCCATGAGATGAGTCTCAACTCAGAATCTAAGAAGAAAAAGACAAAAATAAGATGTCCCGAGATATTCGGAAAGGCGAGAGGCGGATCGTTCAAAGGTTTGATCAAGGTCCCGAGTTCTACCAACCCTGTCCTATTCAGTATCGCAGAAGTAAATAGGCACCTACAACTTGCAAGCATCAAGATTCAGATCGGAGTCTACAAGCAGAATCAGCTAAGACCCAAGATCAACTCGCAAAAGAATCATAGATAGGAATCTTGTAACTAGCAGTTGACATGCATATAAGTGTTTAGTTCAGTTTCAATTTTTCTTTGGTTGTAATAAGGCGGTCAGTGACGCAGCAGTGACAACAGCAACAGCAGTAACAGCAAGCATTGCAATCCCATGGTAGTCCCAGCTACCAAAATTTTCCCGAACTACATTGACCTGATTCCTGTTTAGCCCGGGATATGTAGGAAATCTTTGAAGCAAGATTCGGTCAGATCTTTCAAAAACATGCTTCACACGGAGTAGTCCATAGGCAAAAATCGCTCATACACGCTCACTTTATCTTTGCACGAAAACTCTTCGTGTTTCCGAACAAAGAGGGGCAGCTGTGAGCACGTGATTTTTGTTTCGCGCGACAATCGCTCCAAAAGAAATAAAAAATAATAACAATTGGTCCTGCTGTACAATTTTTGGATTTTTACATGGCACTTTGTTAATTATTTACGATTTTTGCCCATTTTATTTTATTAAAACAAAATACAAAAAATGTATGTGTCATGCATAATTTGAACCATAATCCGGTTGCTAAATAGAAAATCATAAATAGGCATCTTGGTCCGTGATTTTTGTTTTGTTTGATTTTACCTGTTTTGAAATATTTTAATGTGTGTGCAAATAATTGTATTAAGTGTTTATTTAATTTTAATTTGATTTACTTAGGTTTGTTTTTAAAATAAAGAAGAAAATAAAATAATAAAAAAAAAATCTTTTTTCCGGACTTGGGCCAATTTTGAACAAATTGGCCCAAACAAACTAAGCCCAAAACCCAGGCCTGCCCGGTCCGTGACCAGCCTACTCCGAGAACATACAAACGACGTCGTTTTAATCCAGGCTGATCTGAGCCGTTGATCTCTGAAAGATCAACGGCCAAGATCTCTCACCCCGAACCCACTAACAGACCCGACCCATCTCACCCGGACCGACCCCAACCCTTTACCCTTGAAACGACGTCGTTCCCTGTTAGTCGAAGGATCCTGGCCCTTCATCACATCTCATCCAACGGCCAGGATCCACCTACCCACTAACTATATAAGCTAGTAACCTTACCCTGCCCCCCCCTATCCGAACCCCAGCCTTCATCGTCTTCACAAGAACCCCAAACCCTAGAGCTGCCTCTGTACCCCTTCACCATGAAAGCCGGCGGCATGAACGCCGATGACCTTCACCTTAACACCCTAAAACCACCTTGACACCCTGAACATGGATCTGTAGTCCGTTTAGTTCGAATCATCCTCTAGGTCCTCGAATTTTCATTTGAAGATTCGAGCAAAACTCGATCTACACCGATCTGCCTTAGATTCATACCAGACAACCCTCGGACCCCCCTCGTGACCATACCATGTTTGGTTTGGTCCGAATCTAACCCTGGAATCCCAAGTTCCAAATCTACCTTCCACAAAACCTAAAAACCTCAAGCCTGGTCCGTACCTGTTAAGCCAAGAGGTTAGGGCCTAATGGACCTTAATCGAAGTGTTTCTCATCTGATAAACACTTCGATTAAAGTTCGTTCAGCCTTAAGAAAGGTCTGTTCGAATCCAAGTTAAGATTTTTTGATTTTTCGGGTTTTAAGGTGAGTTTGCTTTCTTTTCTTTATTTGTTTTTTTCCATGTGATTGTTCTAAAAGTTGTTCATGTTTGGTGAAATCTGTTGTTTTGAGTTTTATTAACTGTGTCCTATCCACCTTGCCTGAGCCTTTGTGTTTGATTGTTTCTTTCTTCTACTTGTTACTGATAATGTGTATATGTGTATGTGTTGTGCGAATAATTGAACTTCAAATTTGAACTGATTAACTGATTCCTCGAGTACAATTCTGCTTAGTCAGTATAATTCAAATCATGTGCTGGATACTTTTAAATGTCTGATTTTGGCTACGATTGTACCTGTTATGATTAATATAGTCGAGTCGACATATGTCGTCAATTAGTTTTAACTATCTGAACAATAACAAATTGACCTGCTGCAGTTAAACATTGCCTGAATCAATTAAGAACTGAGTCTAGTGCTTATAATTGTTAATTTGAATCAGAAATGTAAAATCAATGTTTTGTTTAGTTACAGTTTTGAAATTGGAGGGCATGTGCACTTGTGCACAACATGTGCATTTGTGAACAGCCTGTGCCCTGCCTAAGGGCTTTTTGAATTAAATAGTTTTACAGCATATGCTGTCAGACTACATCCTGCTGCCCATACCCTACTTTAGTTTCAGAAATAATAAACATTACTAAAGGTAAGCCTGCCAAGGGAATATCATGGTGTTTTTGTTTATACTTAATTAGCTAAGTGGAAACTGAAAAGGGGCAGCACATGGAAGGGTATTATGATGGTCTAAACAGGTTGTTAAAGGGATGACTTTAGGCTTATAAAAGAGGAGGACTTCCATCAGTTTTAGGGATAGAGATAGGAGGGAGGACATCTGATTAGAGAGACAGACATAGGGGATTCAGACTGAATCATTGAGGGCTGAAGTTCTGAGAAATAGAGACACACACAGAGACAGACATTGATAAGAACAGAGTGAATTGAGAGGGAACACTTTTAGAAGAGTGAAGTTCTGAAAACAGAAAACTGGAAAAGAACTTTGTCTGATTAACTCAGACAGACAAAACTAGAAATTGCATTCTTCTCTACTGTCTTGATTTCACTAGCCTTGATCTGTTTGTTCAACACTGATTTCTTCTAAATCCAATTGAGTCTGCTGGTTGTCTGTTTGTTTACTCTGGAACTTGGTCTAGTTGTTTTCTTAATTCTACTTGCCTCGTTTGTTGCTGCTGCTGCTGTTCTGCTTTCTGCTGCTGCTGACCCCTTTGCTTCCACTTCTTCTTTGCATTTCAGTATTCAGTATTCAGGTACACATTTCAAGTCCCATGTTGGTGTAAACTGTAACAGTTCGAAAGCATGAAATGAAAGGAGTTCGAAGAAGTTTAAATGTCTGTTTGTAATGCTCATGGTCTATTGATTTCTTTGTATAAATTGATTAGTGTGTAATTCAATAGCAAAAAAATCTAGTTAGTTAATACTTAACTAAGTTTTAGCCTCTTGTATCTTAGTTTATAGTTGTTTGTTGATATGAGTTAAGTAATGGTACAGTACGTAGAATGTACAAATATTTGACATAGTGACTGACCGGATTCCTGTTTAGCTATAATGATATGCATAGGATAGAATACTTCCACCTTACACAATGATGTTCTGTTTTATTTTAGTTTCTTTCATCAGGACCCGCTAGGCAGTATATAGGAGCACGTTCGAACCCCCAGTGGTAATAATGCCTAGTGGGTTAATTCCCTTAATCTAGCCTAAATGAGTCTAGTTTGAATTCAATTCAAGAGATGTTTTGGATATAAGCATAGCATTTTGTCATGTAATTTCTTTGTCAAATTAGAACATTTCTCATAAAGTATGACGTTTTTTTACTTTATAAATAATTAATCAGAAATTGATAAGAATTAGGCCCAAAGCATATACTTGAATTGACATGTATCTTCCTTCTTCTATTTTAGACTGAACATAGTAAAGATGTAGTCACTGCAGGTTTATCCTTTTAAATAAAATGAGACGAGCCTCGACAAACAAAATGCACAAGCTGCGGGGCCCTCTAAATGTATATATTAAAATACTTAGAATTCGGGACAGGCCGTTTAGCGAATTTTACGGCCTTCCCAAAATAACAATACGCTAGTTGCTTTAGGCGCGCCTTTAATGATTTAACCTTCTTAAACACGGGTGCACATTGATGTGACCCAAATTCAAATCTCAACGGAGTCGAAATGTGTTAACAACTACAGGTGCATTGATTGTGACGTGGTTCGAGATGCATTTTCACGACGTTGCAATTCTATAAAAATAAATGATAATAATAAAAGCGGTTTAAACTTAATAAAAGCACATAAGTCACAACATGTATTTAAATCAGATATTTAGCCATTATAACAATTTAAGCGACCGTGCTAGAACCACGGGATTCGAGGGTGCCTAACACCTTCCCTCGGGTCAACAGAATTCCTTACTTAGAATTTCTGGTTTGCAGACTTCATTTGGAAAAGTCGAAAATTTCCTCGATTTGGGATTCAAGATAAACCGGTGACTTGGGACACCAAAAGCCAAACCTTTCCCAAGTGGCGACTCTGAATTAAATAAATAATCCCATTTCGAATATTGTCACTTAAATTGGAAAAACTCCCCTCGCGCATTCTACCCTTCGGGGCGGGGCGCGCAAAAAGGAGGTGTGACAAGCATTATTTCGAAACAATGAATCTATATTGAAGCCCATATCGAACCTATATAGGGACAAGTAGTCTAACAAGAGGGTTGGCATACATTGTCACCCTGTTAACATAACGCTGCATGAGAATTAGTTTGGGGTACGCTTATCTTGAAATTAAACGGAACCAAATATAACAGATTTGACAGTTCAGAGATCTAGACCAAAATACATACAGATGCTTGCTATGATTCTATGTTATAATGTCATAACTAAAACAAAACCTAATGGTTGTATGCATTGAAACACATCTGATCTAACCATCAAATGCTATCTAATAGTTCATCTCAAATCAGAATGTATGTTAATTCATACAGAATACTTGCAGTTTGAAGTTAAACAAATACAGGCTAAACTAACATTTGACCTATTTTGAACACAAGTATTATAAAGTAAACAGACATTAGTTTCTTTATTTCTGCTTCAAACTTCAAACTTTCAACAACATATGGTTTCAGAAGTTGTGTACCTGGAAGTGTTTTACAATTGAAGAGAAAAGAGAAGTCAGCAGAGTAACAATGGCAACAAATGCAGCAGTAGTAACAGCAGGTAACCAATAGGACAAATCCTAGTGCAAGATGCAGTTAGAGCCGATGGAAAAATAGCAGAATGAAGCAAATTCCCAGTAGTATGGAATCAGAAATTAGGCAGAACAAATCCGGAAATGAACTAATGCTACAACACAACCAGTAACCTCAATCACGACTCAGAAGAAATCAATATGGAACAGGCAAATCCAGACCAGTGAGAATCAAGACAACGATGGAAATGCAGTTCCTATTTTTGTGTTATGCCTCTCTCAATATGTATTTGTATGTTCTCCCTATTTCTTTCTTCTTCTGAAATTTGGTGTCAACTTTTAGTCCCCTCTCTCTCTGTTTCTTCTCTCAGAACTCAGCTCAATATATTCAGTCTGGGTTCCCTATGTGTATCTGTGTCTCTGTGTGTGTGTGTGTATATGTCCAAATCTGTCCTTCTAACTGATGGAAGTTCTCCCTTTTATCAACCTAAAATCAGCCCTTTAACAGCCTGTTAGACAATCAGAACACCCCTCCCATGTGCTATCCTCTTTTCAGTTTCCACTCACTATTTAAATAAGAACACAACCCCATGATATTCCCTTGCAGACTTACCTTTTGAGTAAGGTTTATTATTTCTGAAACTAAAGTATAATATGGGCAGCAGAATGTAATCTGACAGCATATGCTGTCAAACTATTTTAAACTTAACAAAAGCCTTTATGCAGGACACAGGTTGTGCACAAATGCACATGTGGTGCACAAGTACACATGCCCTCCAATTCAGAACTGTAACTAAACAAAACACTCCTTTTACATTTCTGATTCAAATTAACAACTATAAGTAACTAAACTCAGTTCCTAATTGATTCAAAAAATGCTTAGCAGAAACAAGTCAATTTGTAATGTTCAGACAGCTGAAACTAATTGACGACACATGTCGACTCGACTATATTAATCATAACATGTACAATCGTAGCCAAAAATCAGAAATCCAAGAGTATCACAAAAGGGGTTTAGATTGCAATTTTAACACAGAAATGACCTTGGGAGCTAATTGAATGACCAATTACGAATTCAATTGAACATACAGTTTACACATACTCATTATGAAGAAAGACTTGATCGAATACAGGAGTCCGGGCAAGGCGGACAATCAACAGTTGATAAAAAATTCAAAGACAAATTACACAAAACATGAACAGACCTTTAATCAGCACATGGACTAAAATAAAGAAAAAGGAAAACAAAACTCACCTTAAATCCCGAAAAATCAAAAAGTCTTGGCTTGGATTCGAACAGACCCTTCTCAAGGTTGAACGGACTTTAATCGAAGTGTTTCTCAAAGGAGAAACACTTCAATTAAGGTCCATTAGACCCTAATCTCTTGGTTTAAACAGGCACGGAACAGGCACGAGGTTTAAACCTAATCTCTTGGTTTAAACAGGCACGGAACAGACCCTTGGTTTAGCTTGGATTAGACCCTAATCTCTTGGTTTAAACAGGCACGGAACAGGCACGAGGTTTAAACCTAATCTCTTGGTTTAAACAGACACGGAACAGACCCTTGGTTTAGCTTGGAATAGACCTTAATCTCTTGGTTTAAACAGGCACGGAACAGGCACGAGGAAACCTAGGGTTCAAAAAATCAGATCTGGGATTCGTGTTTCCCTGGTTAGATTCGGACCAAACCAAGCATGGTTTGGTCACGAGAGGGGTCTGGGGACTATCTGGTGTGAAGTTGAGGTCGATTGGTGTAAGTCAGGTTCCGACTCGAATCTTCAAATGAAGATTCGAGACGGTGGGAGGGGATTTGAGTTAAGTGGTTAACAGATCCATGTTCAGGGTGGCAAGGGGGGTCTATGGTGTTAAGGATGGGGTCACTGGCGTCCATGCCGCCGGCTTTCATGGTGAAGGTATACATGGCGGCTAAGGTTTGGAGGTCTGAAGTCTGTGGAGAGGAAGACCTAAGGCAGGGGGGTTTGGTTTAGGCGCGGGGTGAAGGGGAAAGGGTTTATATACGGGGTAGATAGTTGGGTCTGGGCCGTTAGATCACTCGAGATCAACGGCCTGGATCTAAAGATTAATTCAAACGGTGCCGTTTGGTTTAGTATCGTGGTCGGGTTGGTCCGGGTGTAATGGGTTGGGTTTATGGGCGTGTCCTGAGGCCGTAGGATGAGAAATGGATTAACGGCTGGGATTAGAAGGCCTCATACGGCGTCGTTTAAGTAAAGGATTGGCCAGATCTGGGCCGTTCCTTTGAATCTATCAACGGCTCACAGAGATGGTGCCTGTACGGTATCATTTGGGCGTCTTGCATTGAGCCTAGTTGGACTGGGTCGTTTGTATTGGTTTTGGGCCTGATTTCATTTGAAATTATAGCCCAAATCCAATGTTTCCCTTCTTACAACTTAAAAAATAAAATTCCTAAAAAAAATAAAATCATACCAATATTACTTAATACTCAAAAATAACAATTATCACTTGCATTGACATTTAATTATACTAAACACTTAATGACAAAATACAATGAATGGTGCACGCATTTTATTATATTTTTCTTTTAATAAACGGATTATGGTTCACACGACATATAGACATATATTTGTTTTTTTGATTTTTTGATTGAATAAAACAATCATGGGAAAATCACAAATAACTAGCCAAGAAAAAAAAATGCCACGTAAAAATCCAACAAATGTACAGCAAGACCAATTGCTATTATTTTGTTTCTTTTGGAGCGGTTGTTGCGTAAAACAAAAATCACGTGCTCACAGCTGCCCCTCTTTGTTCGGAAACACGAAGAGTTTTCGTGCAAAGATAAAGTGAGCGGATATGTGCGATTTTTGCCTATGGACTACTCCGTGTGAAGCATGTTTTGAAAGATCTGACCGAATCTTTGCTTCAAAGATTTCCTACATATCCTGGGCTAAACAGGAATCATGTCAATGTAGTTCGGGAAATTCTTGATAGTTGGGACTACCATGGGACTGCAATGCTTGCTGTTACTGCTGTTGTTATGGTCACCGTTGCTTTACTGACCGCCTTATTACAACCAAAGAAAAATTGAAACTTAACTAAACACTTATATGCATGTCAACTGCTAGTTACAAGATCCCTATCTATGATTCTTTTGCGACTTGATCTTGGGTCTTAGCTGATTTTGCTTGTAGACTTCGATCCGAATCTTGATGCTTGCGAGTTGTAGGTGCTTGCTTACTCTCTGGGATGCTCAGTGACTGGCAGAGTTCTGGACCTCAATCAAATCTTGGAGCGATCCGCCTTCCATTTTCTCCGGTATCTCGGGACATCTTCTTTTTTGTCTTTTTCTTCTTAGATTCTGAGTTGAGACTCATCTCGTGGGTCATTTCGCTCCGTGTGGCTCGACGTTAGACCTGCGGGAAAAACAAACGAACGAAATTTTCTGCCCCAGTTTCACTAGGAAAATTTCGTGAATTATTCGCCAAGAAGTTCATAAAATTGATGAAAGAAGGTATGAATGCTTAGTTCAGGGTTGGAGCCCTAATACCGACTAGCTGGGGAGAAGTTCAGTTTAGAGTTGAAACTATAATAATGACCAACTGGGGAAAAGTTCAGTTAAGGGTTTAAAACCCTAATACTGATTAAGGGAAAAGTTCAGTTTAGGGTTTTAAAACCCTAATGCTGATTAAAGGAAAAGTTCAGTTTAGGGTTTAAAACCCTAATGCTGACTGAATGGAAAAGTTCAGTTTAGGGTTTAAAACCTTAAATACTGACAAAAGGAAAAGTTCAGTTTAGGGTTTAAAACCCTAATGCTGACTGAGAGGAAAAGTTCAGTTTAGGGTTTAAAACCTTAATGCTGACTAAAAGAAAAGTTCAGTTTAGGGTTTAAAACCCTAATGCTGACTGAAAGGAAAAGTTCAGTTTAGGGTTTTAAAACCCTAATGCTGACTAAAAAAGTTGGGTTTAAAACCCTAATGCTGATTACAGGAAAAAGTTCAGTTTAGGGTTTAAAACCCCAATGCTGATTAAGAGGAAAAGTTCAGTTTAGGGTTTAAAACCCTAACGTTGATTAAGAGGAAAAGTTCAGTTTGGGTTTAAAACCCTACTGCTAATTGAAAGGAAAAGTTCAGTTTAGGGTTTAAAACCCTAATGCTGACTGAAAGGAAAAGTTCAGTTTAGGGTTTTAAAACCCTAATGCTGATTAAAGGAAAAAGTTCAGTTTAGGGTTTAAAACCCTAATGCTGATTAAAGGAAAAAGTTCAGTTTAGGGTTTTAAAACCCTAATGCTGACTAAAAAAAGTTCAGTTTAGGGTTTAAAAACCTAATGCTGACTGAAAGGAAAAAGTTCAGTTTAGGGTTTAAAACCCTAATGCTGACCAAAGGAAAAAGTTCAGTTTAGGGTTTAAAACCCTAATGCTGACTGAATGGAAAAAGTTCAGTTTAGGGTTTAAAACCCTAATGCTGACTGAATGGAAAAGTTCAGTTTAGGGTTTAAAACCCTAATGCTGACTAAAGGAAAAGTTCAGTTTAGGGTTTAAAACCCTAATGCTGACTGAATGGAAAAGTTCAGTTTAGGGTTTAAAACCCTAATGCTGACTAAAGGAAAAGTTCAGTTTAGGGTTTAAAACCCTAATGCTGATTGAATGGAAAAGGTCAGTTTAGGGTTTAAAACCCTAATGCTGACTAAAGGAAAAGTTCAGTTTAGGGTTTAAAACCCTAATGCTGACTGAATGGAAAAGTTCAGTTTAGGGTTTAAAACCCTAATGCTGACTGCATGGAAAAGCTCAGTTCAGGGTTTAAAACCCTAATGCTGGCTGAATGGAAGAAGTTCAGTTTAGGGTTTAAAACCCTAATGCTGATTAAAGGAAAAAGGTCAGTTTAGGGTTTAAAACCCTAATGCTGACTAAAGGAAAAAGGTCAGTTTAGGGTTTAAAACCCTAATGCTGACTGAAAGGAAAAATTCAGTTTAGGGTTTAAAACCCTATTGCTGATTAAAAGAAAAAAGGTCAGTTTAGGGTTTAAAACCCTAATGCTGACTAAAGGAAAAGTTCAGTTTAGGGTTTAAAACCCTAATGCTGACTGAATGGAAAAGTTCAGTTTAGGGTTTAAAACCCTAATGCTGACTGCATGGAAAAGCTCAGTTCAGGGTTTAAAACCCTAATGTTGGCTGAATGGAAGAAGTTCAGTTTAGGGTTTAAAACCCTAATGCTGATTAAAGGAAAAAGGTCATTTTAGGGTTTAAAACCCTAATTCTGACTAAAGGAAAAAGGTCAGTTTAGGGTTTAAAACCCTAATGCTGACTGAAAGGAAAAATTTAGTTTAGGGTTTAAAACCCTATTGCTGATTAAAAGAAAAAAGGTCAGTTTAGGGTTTAAAACCCTAATGCTGACTAAAGGAAAAGTTTAGTTTTAGGGTTTAAAACTCTAATGCTGACTGAAAGGAAAAGTTCAGTTCATGGTTTAAAACCCTAATGCTGACTAAAAGGGAAAGTTCAGTTTAGGGTTTAAAACCCTAATGCTGACTGGCTGGGGACAAAGTTCGAGAATACTAACTGACCTCTTTTTTTGAATTTTCTTGTTTTAGTAGAAGATAAAAGGGAGTCTCGTGGAAACTTACCTTTCGAGTGAATTCCTTATTGCCAAAATATTTCTTGTACCCATGTACCTTCTTCTTTGGGCGACACCTGCTTCTTGCACGGTTGTCTTGGATTATACCTGTTTCAACTTTTCAGACAAAGAACAATTGTTAGTTCGGAAATGACGGTCGGTTCGGTGACCTTGATCGTTCCCAGTTGCTTTGTTGAGTCTTTATTTCTGTTGCGAAGTCCCGCCATTGATTTGATTCAAATGGCGAAACCCTTTAGACTGCTCATGCTTGTATTTCCAGATTCTGTGATGATTCTCCTCGTAAGGCTCTTTTTTTCTTCTTTTTCTTCTTTTTTTTTTGTTGTCCCGTTTTTCTTGGAGATTCTCAATAGGGATTTTATTGGAGGTATTCTGTGGGGATTTGTACAAAAGGAAGCTCTGTGGGGGAATATTTACAAAGTGGATTCTTTGTGTGGATTTTTGTATAATGGGGCATGCTGGGGATTTGTTTCAAAGCGGGCTTTCTAGGATTTATTGGGGTAAGCTTGTTGGGGAAATTTTTTACAAAGGGACTCACTGGGGATGTGATGGGGATTTGCGTCCCTATTTTTATTGACAAAGGGAAGACCCTGTGGGGATCTGTACAAGAGAAAATCTGTGTGGATTTTGCTGGAGCAGACCTTTTGGGGAATATTTACAAAGTGGATTCTTTGTGCGGATTCGTGCAAAAGGAAACCCTGTGGGGATTTGTCCGAGGCGGACTTGCTGGGGGAAATTTCTCTCTTTCCTCTTTACTTTGAACACCGTCAAACGTCATGATTCATCAAGTTTGGACAGACGTACCAACGAAACGGGGTGTTTTCCTTCATGAAACGGAATTCCGTGCAAACAAACCTGCCACCTGTCCTTTTTGGTACATCTAGAACTTGGGGTTAAACATGAAGGAAATTCGAAAAGAAAAACAAAGAAAAGAAAAGAAACAAATTTCAGAAAAGGAATGCCCCATTCGGGACGAGAAAGACTTATCTGAGGAAGATAATGCTGGCTTTAAATGACATGACATGCTCTTTGGACTGGACGCCTAACTTTCCATGAGCTTGCGTTTCCTTGAACCAGAACGGATCTGTGATTCCAAACCGGTGGAACTTTGCCGAGATTTCCTTCGGGTGGAGTCATTCTTTTCGGCCAACAGCGCCCTTTGCAGGTTTTCGCTGGCTGACCTCTCTCATTTCTCTTCCTGTCATCGCTTGATAGCACTCTTTGCGAGTTTTTACTAAACAAGCTCTCTCATTTTGGTTTCTCTACTCCTGTCGCCTCGTGGTGCCCGAAGGTTTTCACCAACAAGACTCTCTCATTTTATCTCTCAATTTAAAGTGTACCGGTCTCCATTCGTGACGCTTATTGGCTTCCCACTATCTTTGGTAATTTGATCTGAAAGCTTGTGCTTGGCAAAGAGAGGCAGATGATACTAACTTCTAGGCCGCTTGACGTGCCCCAGTTTCAATTTCAGGGTGAATGGGATTTTATTGTTGGTGTGACTGAACCTCAGGGAGAGGCTGCCTACGTATCCTTTCGGAATCAAGTCAAACGTAGTTCAGGCATAATCAATGTTTTTTTTTTTTAAAAAAAAAAATCATCGCCAAAGGGATGTGACCGGCTCAAATGGCTTGTGGAGAGAGTTGGTAGTGTTTGGGAGTAGTGGGGAATAAAACCTTCGTCATTTCAAATGTGTTAAGACCACTGGAGTATAATTCAAATGTAGTATCTCTTGACTGCATCCGCATTTACTGCTGTTTCGGGGTCATTTCCTTCGATATCACCTAAATACAATGCTCCTCTCGGTAGTATCTTCCTTATGATGTATGGGCCTTTCCAATTTGGAGCAAACTTCCCTTTTGCTTCCTGGTGATGTGGCAGAATACGCCTCAGTACCAGCTAACCTACTTCGAAATTCCTGGGTCGGACTTTCTTGTTGTAAGCACGGGCCATTCTTCGTTGGTACAACTGTCCGTGACAAACCGCGGCCATTCGCTTTTCATCAATCAAAGTCAATTGCTCTAACCGAGTCTTGACCCACTCGCTGTCTTCGATTTCTGCTTCGACAATGGTTCGAAGCGAAGGAATTTCTACCTCTGTCAGTATTACAGCCTCTGTCCCAAAAACCAAAAGATAAGGTGTTGCTCCTACTGACGTGCGTACCGTAGTGCGATACCCCAACAATGCAAATGGTAACTGCTCATGCCACTGTCGGGAACTTTGGATCGTTTTCCTCAAAATCTTCTTGATGTTTTTATTTTCCGCTTCTACAGCACCATTGGCCTTTGGCCGATAAGGAGTAGAATTCCTATGCGTTATTTTGAATTGCTAGCATACATCTCCCATCAAGTGACTGTTCAAGTTTGCTGCGTTATCTGTGATGATAGTTGCAGGAATACCGAAACGACAGATAAGATTTGAGTGTACAAAATCCACTACAGCTTTTTTGGTGACTGACTTGAGAGTGACGGCCTTTACCCATTTTGTGAAGTAGTCGATGGCAACCAGTATAAATCTGTGTCCATTTGAAGCCTTTGGCTCGATTGGTCCAATGACGTCCATGCCCCAGGCGACAAATGGCCAAGGCGCAGACATGGGATGCAGTTCTGTGGGAGGTGCATGAATCAAATCACCGTGCACCTGACACTGATGACACTTCCGAACGAAACTAAAGCAGTCCTTTTCCATGGTCATCCGTAATAACCTGCTCGAAGGATTTTCTTCGCTAAGACATACTCATTCATGTGAGGTCCGCACACACCTGCGTGTACTTCATGCATGATCTTTCTCGCCTCCTCGACGTCGACACATCTTAGGAGGTTGAGGTCCGGGGTCCTCTTGTATAACAATCCACCGCTCAGAAATAAACCACTTGCATGTCGCCTAATGGTTCTCTTTTGATCTCCAGTAGCATGCTCGGGGTATTCTTGCATCTTCAAGAACCTCTTGATGTCATGGTACCAAGGCTGCATATTTGGTCCCGCCTCTATTACATTGCAGTAACCGTGTCTTTCCTTGATTTGGATTTCCAAAGGATCGACGTGGGCGTTGCCCGGGTAGGGTAGCATTGAAGCCAGAGTAGCAAGTGCATATGCTAGTTCATTGTGACACCTCGGGTTATACCTGAACTCTATTGATGTAAAGCGCTTGCCGAGGTCCTCCACATGCTGTTGGTAAGGGATAAGTTTGACATCTCGAGTTTCCCATTAACCTTGGACTTGCCGGATAATCAGGTCAGAATCTCCCATAATCAGTAAGTCTTCGACATCCTGATCGATCGCCATATGCATGCCCATGATACATGCTTCATACTCAGCTGTATTGTTTGTGCAAAAGAAACGCAGTCTAGCTGTGGCGGGATAATGCTGACCGGAAGGCGAGATCAAAATTTCCCCGATCCCTACACCTTTGGCATTCACGGCTCCATCAAAGAACAACTTCCAAACATGAGCGTCCTCTGAGACCACTTCTACGGTGTTTACTTCTTCGTCTGGAAAGTAGGTACTCAATGGCTGGTATTCCTCATCGACTGGATTTTAGGCCAAATGATCTGCTAGCGCCTGGGCTTTCATTGCCGTGCGAGTGACATAGACTATGTCGAATTCAGTAAGCAAGATTTGCCACTTGGCCAGTCTCCCAGTAGGCATTGGTTTCTGAAATATATACTTCAAAGAATACAGCCTACTTATGAGGAAAGTAGTGTGGGCTTGGAGATAATGTCTCAGCTTTTGAGCAACCCACGACAGAGCGCAACATGTCCTTTCCAGCAGAGTGTATTTGGCCTCGTAGCCGGTGAATTTCTTGCTCAAGTAGTAGATTGCTTGCTCCTTCTTTCCGGTTATGTCGTGCTGCCTGAGGACGCAACCGAAAGAGTTCTCCAAGACTGTCAGATACAAGAAAAAGGGTCTCCCTGGCTCTGGAGGGACCAAAACTGGGGGATTCGGAAGGTATTCTTTGACTTTATCAAAGGCTTCTTGACACTCAGTTGTCCATTTGATCGTCGCGTCTTTCCTTAACAGCTTGAATATGGGTTCACACGTGCTTGTCAGCTGGGCAATAAATCGACTGATGTAGTTCAACCTGCCCAACAAACTCATCACGTCTTTCTTCGTTCTCGGGGGAGGTAGATCTCTGATAGATTTTATCTTAGTTGGATCTAGTTCGATACCTCTCCTGCTTACAATGAAGCCCAAAAGTTTGCCCGACGGAACTCCGAAAGCACATTTGGCTGGGTTCAGCTTCAAGTCATATTTCATTAGTCTCTCGAAAAACTTCCTCAAGTCTTGGATGTGATTATCCTACGTCCTGGACTTGACTATCACGTCGTCCACGTACACCTCTATTTCCTGATGCATCATGTCATAAAAAATGGCAGTCATGGCCCTCATGTAAGTAGCCCCATCATTATTCAGACCGAATGGCATGACCCGATAACAGTAGGTGCCCCAAGGCGTGGTGAAGGCAGTTTTCTCGGCATCCTCTTCATCCATCAATACCTTATGATACCCAGCGTAACAATCTGCGAAAGACTGTATTTCGTGTTTGGTGCAATTATCAACGAGGATGTGGATGTTGGGCAGTGGGAAATTATCTTTAGGACTTACTCTATTCAGATCTCGGTAATCTACACATACCCAAGTTTTCCCGTCCTTTTTCGGTACTGGAACCACATTTGCCAACCACGTCGTATACTGGACTACCCGAATCACTCCTGTTTTCAGTTGTTTGGTGATCTCCTCTTTAATCTTGTCACTGATCTCAGTTTTGAACTTTCGCTGCTTTTGTTGAATTGGAGGACAATCAGGATGAATCGGCAATTTATGAACCACTAGATCAACACCTAGTCCCGGCATGTCATCATATGACCAAGCAAACACGTCTTTAAATTCAAAAAGAAGTTGAATTATCGCCTCTCGCATTTTCTTGTCCGTGTGAATGCTTATTTTGGTCTCCCGGATTTCTTCAGGAGTTCCTAAATTAACCGGTTCGGTGTCATTCAGATTTGGCTTAGGTTTATTCTCAAAATGTTCCAACTCTCGGTTTATTTCCCTAAAATCTTCTTCCTCATCATATTCTGGTTCTGAGTTCATTAATTCACAGTTAAATAGCTCGTTGTGATCTGGGCGTGAAGTCCGCAAGCATGTCATATTTAAAGCCGCATTATTATAACTGAAAGGAAAGATAAAAGGAAAAATAACAAAAATCAGGACAAAAGAAAGAACGGGAAAGCAATGATGATTTTTTTTTCTATTTTCTTTGGAAAGTTGAAAGACAATAATGTTTACAACTCAGGAATTCAAAAACAACAATTGAAAGGAAGAAAACGTTCAAGTTATGTCCTGGAGATAACTTGTGACATAGGAAAGGTGGCAGGACAGGTCTACCCGGACTTCCGTCTAGTCGGGAATGGCGTGGCCTCCCAGTTTCGAAGTTTGGCGTTCGGCCCCACGTACAGCATCTCAGCAGTGCTTGTGTCTTCACCTGGTTGAACCATGTGAGTCTCGTAGAGCATTTCTCTCATTGCCCCACATATCTCCTCGATTTCCTCGGCCGTGAAGAACTCGCCGTCCTCTTCTTCGGTGTATCTTGGCCTGATGAAGGTTTCATATAAATCCGGCAATGGTTGAGGTAACTTCCAACCCTCATTTTTCCTTTTCTTTGCCCACTCTTCGTCTGCTGGAGTAGGTTTGAAACCTAGTCCAAAAGGTTTCTTGGTGACTGGCAAGGTGATGGGTTCTGTTATTCCCTGAAGGGTTCGTCCAAGCCCTCTCCCTGGCCTAAATCCGTGCCGGATCATCTCTTTGGCCACCATAACCAAGGCGTTAGACAAGAAAGGCTAGGGGAAGGGTATTCCCTCCTCGTGATGCTCTGCCAGTACAATCTCGAAAGCTTGATAGACCGTATGTTCGCTCCCTTCTCTTGGTTCAAGATATGGGATGGATGGGTCCCGATAAATAGCATGCTCATCTTCTCCATGGACCACGATCTCTCGGTCTTCGTACTCAAACTTCACCATCTGGTGAAGAGTGGAAGGCACGGCTCCTGCCGCATGGATCCAAGGTCTGTCGAGGAGAAAATTGTAGGATGTATCCATGTCGAGCACCTGGAAGGTTACTTCAAATTCGACTGGCCCTATGACCAACAACAAGTCTATTTCCCCCATGGTATCTCTCTTGATGCCGTCGAAAGCTCTTACGCAGACATTGTTGGGTCGGATTCTTCCGGTCCCAATTTCCATTCTTTGTAGCGTGGAGAGCAGATTCTTACCCGCTTGACATAGTAGTCCTCGCATTTAACTGTTAGATGCAAGGCCTTGTTGTGTGCCGCTCCTTCCGGGGGTAAATCGTTCTTGCTGAAAGAGATTTGGTTGATGGCGAAGAATCTTTCTGTCATCCGCTCTAGTTGTTCAACCGAGGTTTCAACTGGCACATATGCTTCATTCAGGGTCTTCAGTAAGATCTTTTGATGCTCGGCCGACCTCATCAATAATGACAGCATGGACACTTGCTCGGGGTACTTGCGCAGTTGATCTATCACTTCGTAATCCGGCATTTTCATTTGCTGGAAGAACATTTCCGCTTCTTCAACGCTTACAGGCTTCTTTGGTGGGAAGCGCCTTTGTGTGGCGTTGTTCAGCTCTTGGGTATTTGAATACCTTCCAATGAAAGTATTTTCTGGAAGTTCTCCCATGACCTCTTTACCTTTGTACATTACCAAAGTCTTCTGATAATTTCACGGTACTGTGGACGAGTTGGTCATCGGCTTTTGTGGCACGCGTCCGATAACCACTGGCTCATTCAACCGAAGTGGTTGAATCGTCCCCCGGACCACATAGGCCCCTTTTGGCACGTACATAGGTTTTGCCTTTTTTATCCCGAAGTGCTGCGTCTTCTCAGCTCGACCTCGTGGTATGTTGAGAACTCCATCCTTTACCGGTACCACTTTCTTCTCCACCTTCTTTTCAGGCTCGCTCTTTATAGCCTTGGCCTCTTCCCCCTTTTCTGGTTTCTAGTCTGTCTCAGGCCTTTTCCCCGTGTCGACAATGGCGATTATAGCTTTCAGAGCAGGGTCGAATTCTTTGTCTTCACAAATCATTCCGATGAGCGGCCCATTGTTGTGAGCAGGCAATGGGTTGTTAGTTACATTTGGGATCTCCTCGTCCCTTAGCACTATTTTCCCCTGCTCTATCAAATTCTCGACCACTCTTTTCAACGACCAGCAGTCATTTGTATCGTGTCCCTCGGCCCCTGAATGATAGGCGCATCTGACTCCAGCTTTGTAAGAAGGTGACATCAGGTTTTGCCTCGTTTGAGGGATTGGTTGCAAGAAACCCAACTGGACTAGCTTCGGGAACAAAGTAGAGTATGGTTCACCGATGGGCGTGAAAGTCCGCCTTCTAGGTGGTTCCTGAGGGCGAAAGTTATGTTGCGGAGGTTGTGGGTTATAGTGGTTGCGGTAAGGAGGCTGATTTCTGGGAGGTGGAGCTTGGCCTCGGTTGGCTTGTTGTGGCGGATGGGCATAAGGTTGGGCATTCATGACCATATAGGGTTGATGAGCATATGCCAGATTTGAGTAGGGATAGTAGTGTTGTGGGGTTCTTTCCGGAAAACGGGGCCTGGGATTACGATATTCCCTTGCTTCTGAGGCTGCCATGGTCGTTTCTTCCGTCTTCTTCCCTCTTGCAATTCCTCCGGACCCGCTTTGGACGGCTTGGGAGGTCGCCTTTATGGCTGCTTGACTCAGAATCCTACCTGTTTTCAGACCATTTTCCACCATCTCTCCAATCTTAATTGCTTCTGCAAACGGCTTTCCCATGGCTGACATCATGTTTTGGAAATAGTCAGACTCTTGAGCCTGGAGAAAAGTAGTGACCATTTCTACCTCATCCATGGGAGGTTTCACCCTCGACACCTGCTCACGCCACTTAATAGCATATTCTCTGAAGCTTTCTGAAGGTTTCTTCTTCAAATTCGACAGAGAATTTCGGTCTGGTGCAATGTCGATGTTATACTGGAATTGTTTCACAAAATCTCTAGCGATATCATCCCATATATACCATCGAGACATTTCCTGGTCCATATACCATTCCGAGGCTATCCCTACTAGACTTTCCCCAAAATATGCCATTAGCAGTTCTTCTTTTCCGCCGGCTCCCCGCAATTGGTTGCAATATTTCTTAAGATGTGCAATGGGGTCACCGTGCCCGTCGTATTTCTCAAACTTTGGGGTCTTGAAACCCACTGGCAGGTGTACATAAGGGAACATGCATAGGTCGGCGTAAGAGACGCTCTTCTGTCCGCTCAAACCTTGCATATTCTTCAAACTTTGTTCAAGGCTTCTCATTCTTTTGACCATCTCATTTTGTTCTGCAATTCTGGGGTTCTGATCCTGCCCGGGTACAAGCTCGCACTGAGGCGGTGGAGGATTAGTGTTGGTAGCGAACCTAGTTGGTTCCATTGAGAACGAGGGTGCCTGGAATGTAAAAGAGGATGAGTCAAAGCTTGCCTTGTACGTAGCAGGTTGTGCCGTAATCGGGCAGGGCAGGGCAGTAAAGATGTTCATGCTTGCATCGGTGGCTGACATTCGGGGATGAGGCTCAGAAGGCGATCCAGCAGAGAAGGCTGAAGTGGCTGGGTATCCGAATGGGGTAGCGGGATAATTTATGGGGACATTAGAAGTCCCGCTTGACCGGGAGAATAACTTAGGGAATCCGGGGACGACACTTGGAGGTTCTTTTCTGTTATTCCAGTCGTCCAGCATTTCCAACATACGGAGTCTTAGGATTCTATTTTCTTCCGCAGTTGCGGATTCAGGTGTGAGGACGGCTGAGATCGAGCTCTCCTCGGAAACAGGGATTGTTTGTAACGGAATTTCTGAAGACATTTCCACACTTCCTTTTGACCTGGTGAAGTAAGTGTGAGTACTGCTTCCGGTCTTAACAACAGGTAGTTGAACACTTCTCTTTGACCTCGTGAAGTATAAGTGCGAGGCTAGACTTTCACCAAACCAACCGTCTTTTCCAACAAACCTGGAGAACTCAACGACACACGAGTGGTTAATAAATAACAGATAGGCAACCTCACGTTGAGCATGATGCACCTATACAGTTAAGTGAATTCTACATGTTTACGACGAAAGCATGCGTTATTCCGGCATTCTTTTTAAACTTCCCTTTTCTTATCATTTTTTTTCTTTTTGTTTTTCTTTTATGTTTTTATTTTTGCGGTAAAAATGCGACCGGATCCGATGAGGATTGCCTACGTATCATGACGCCATGTGAATCAGATCATTACGTAGTTCAAAAAAAACACAAATGAGCGTAAAATAAGCAACCTTTTTATTGTTGAAATGGTCTATTACAAACTACATTTTGCAAAAGAAAGAGCAAACTTTGAAAATAAACCTAGACTCAAAATAGAACAAAAATCACCCTGATGGGAAAAACAGGCAGAAGATGCTAAGATACAGACTTGACTTATGCGTGCATTATGGTTTTGAAAATTGGTGTCCGCGGGGCATCGTTCGGCCTCGCCGCGGTCCTAGGCGTGAGATCTCCCTCAAGTTGCTCCAGCTCATGCATGGTCTGTTTGACATAACCCATCACTGCCGAGAGGACGGTAACACTGGTCATGTCCTCACATCGTAGGCATCGTCTGGTGATGGCATGGGCGATGGCCTTGATCCTATCTCTGGTTTGCTTCTTCTCTATGAGTAGGCGTTTTATCTGATCGCTACATGTCTTGAATACCTGAGAATCCTGCATATGCTGATTCTTCAGTCGCCGTACTTCTAACTTCATCTGGGCTAATGAGTCGTACCAGTATCTTCTCTCAATTTGGAAATTCTTGGCCTGATCAGCTGTTTTGATCTCAAGTATAGCCATCTCTTTCTTCATTTTGGCAATAGTTTTCTCTTGGTCGCGTTTCGATTGGTTCAAGTGTCGGCGATGCTTTTCTACTCTTATTCCCCACTGTGCCTTGAGCTTTGCCATAATCTTTCCCGATTCTTCTAAACCATCTCGCCATTCTGCGGCTTCTCTTTTTAAACCCTTAATCAACTGCTGGTCTGATCGACTTCTAGGCTGTTCATCAAGAGACAATCTCAATTTTTGGATTTGGGCCTTAAGTTCTTCATTCTCTTGGACCAATTTATTCTTTTCGCTTCGATCCGCCGTGATTTGTATGCTGTTATTAAACTTCAGACTGTCAATTTGTAGCTTCAAATCACCGATCTCTGCCCGATAACCCTTTTCTTTTTCCAACCAATTCCATTGCCCTTGGGATGATTCTACAAAGTCTTTGAGATGTGGTCTCTTAGCTGGTCTTTCACAAGACAGGTCGCCTCTGAACCAAGCGTGATACCCTGGGGCAACTTCCCCTTTTGCTATATCCATCACACAAGTGCTTGCCGTCAGATGTTGGCACTCACTCCAGATTTGGCGAACTTCTTCTTCGGGGAAGCGACCGTCTGGACTGATCTCAATCACTTGGGTACTCAGATCTTTATCTTTCGGCACCACTTGATATCTCCTAAGTTGCCTCAAAACCCGATATGGTGCGTAGGGTTGGATGCTTTTAAGCCCCATCAACAGAAAGTGGGGCCTGGTTGCTGGTATGTATATGATTTCCTCAACAGGAGACCATCCGAGCGTCCACTGGATTTGGCTAGCAGTGAGAGTGAGGTCCATGATGTGACGCACTCAGGTAGATTGAATCCTTTGACTCTAGTGTAGATTTCTCCAATACAAGTCTTCTCGGGCGAACCGTAACCCAAGAGCGGAGATCGGTGGCATAAGTGATCGATCATCCATATTTGCAACAGTAGGTTACAACCTTCGAAAAAGTCGCCCCTGGCTCGACAAGCAGTGAGAGCCCGGAAAATGTCAGCCATAATCATAGGCGCTAGAGTACTTTTATCTTGGGTGAGCAAAGTACTGACGACCCCAGTTATTTTTAGATCGATGTTGCCGTCCTTCCTTGGGAACACTATAAGACCTAAGAAGGCCGTCATAAAAGCTAACTGCCTGTGTTCGTCCCACTTTTGTCGGTTGCCTTTACTACACAGTTTGAAATCCGGCTTATTGAACCCGCCCTCATGACCGTATCTAGCATACATGAGATGGAGACTGCAGAAACCTTTGGCAAGATCTGGATGGTGAAATGTTCGGGGTATTTTCAGAAAATCCAAAAATCGGTGTACCGTGACGGCCCTAGGTGCAATCAAGTATTTGAACCTTAACAGAGCTTCATTACCCCCAATGTATCCCGCTATTTCCTCCAACGTCGGGGTGAGTTCGAAGTCTGAGAAATGAAATACATTGTGCGCCGAATCCCAGTAAGTGACCAATGATTTGATAATATCGCCCCGAGGCTGAATGTCTAGTAAATCCGGGAGATTTTTCAAATATTTCCTCACTTTGCCTTGCCCCTCCTTGCCTAAGTCGTTCTACCATAATCGCAACTCAAAAGGGATCTTGGTCATTATTGAAAACGGTTCGTTTTGTATCGTGCTCATCCTGCACATTTATTTAGGGTGATAAACTTCATTAGACTAAAAAATTAAAATTATCGAGAATTTCTTTTAGAGACTTTTTTTTTTTTTTGCAAAAACGGGAGGTTGGACCCGACGAGGGTTGCCTACGTATCACACCCCGTGCGAGAATCAAACCGGCGTAGTTCGGTCGGATCAAAATAGGGAAAACAAAAAATAAAATCCTTTAAAGAAGAATAACTTTTTTTTTTGAAATTTTGTTATATGTTTTTTTTTATTATTTATTCTTGAAGAGAGACCAAGGAAATATTTACACATTTTAAACTTCCTCTTTTTTTGAAATTTCGAAAATCTTTTAAAGAGGTGCTACAAATGAAACAATAAAAAAAATTATTTATTATTTATATATTTTTTTGGATTTTGAAAGTGATTAAAAGGAATAGTCAAACTGAGAGACAAGCCCCTTTTTTCATCATTTTTTATATATTTTAGAAAATTCCGGTTAGGTTTGACATTACTCGGACATGGTGTTTTTTTCCAAAAGAATAAGTAATTATCTCCCTACCCTGCTATTCTTTTTTTTGAAAATTTTTCGGAAACCGGTCAATATGCAGATCTGAAGCAAATAGATGCGCACAACAAACGGGATGCAGCAGGATGGTCTTTTCATTCCAGGTTGCCTGTCCTAGACGGACCCAACCCCTGTGTTGAGTGCCCTATGTCAAATGCAACATGATGCAGATAAGCGTTCCTACTAGAGATCCGGCATGAGGTTTCGTTATACTAGGTTTATAACCTAAGTAGATGTTCTAGACTGTGTACCCGAGCGGACAACTCGAGTCGAGGAGGGGCAACTTACCGGGAACCAAAAGGCCGGCCGGCTTCGTAACTTATCCGTCCTCTTTCTTATTTCAGGTATCGACACTAACAGAATAGGGAGCCTCGACCAGTGAGCTTCTCCCCAGAGGTGAAGAGAGAAAGGTTCGGCATAGTTTATATACAGTTCAGATAATATCAAAGCAGTAAAAAAACAAACATTGCAGCACGTTATGTCAAAACATGTAATAAATATAAGATAATAAAGCCAAATAGAACAATTGTTCTAAGCTCGAATTCTTGAACCCTGAACCAGAGGTTCTGGGTTTCAACTCCCCAGCAGAGTCGCCAGAGCTGTCACACCTCCTTTTTGCGCGCCTGCCCCGAAGGGTTAAATGCGCGAGGGGAGTTTTTCCAATTTAAGTGACGATATTCGAAATGAGATTATTTATTTTAATTCAGAGTCGCCACTTGGGAAAGGTTTGGCTTTTGGTGTCCCAAGTCACCGGTTTATCTTGAATCCCAAATCGAGGAAATTTTCGACTTTTCCAAATGAAGTCTGCGAACCAGAAATTCTAAGTAAGGAATTCTGTTGACCCGAGGGAAGGTGTTAGGCACCCTCGAATCCCGTGGTTCTAGCACGGTCGCTTAAATTATTATAATGGCTAAATATCTGATTTAAATACATGTTGTGACTTATGTGCTTTTATTAAGTTTAAACCGCTTTTATTATTATCATTTATTTTTATAGAATTGCAACGTCGTGAAAATGCATCTCGAACCACGTCACAATCAATGCACCCGTGGTCGTCGACACATTTTGACTCCGTTGAGATTTGGATTTGGGTCACATCAATGTGCACCCGAATTTAAGAATGTAATTTAATTAAACCGCGCCTAAAGAGTCTAACACGTTATTGTCTTTAGGGAAGGCCATGAAATTCACTAAACGGCCTGTCCTGAATTCTAAATATTTACTATGTTTAGTTGTTGAGGGCCCCGCAATTGGCATTTTTATTTGGCGAGGCTCGTCTCATTATTTTAGAAAAAGGATATCCTGAAGCGACTACATTTCTATTACATTTGTCTCTAAAAAATAAAAGAGAAAGATACCAAGCTTACTTGTTTAAACTACTAACATATTAAATCTCTACTATGTGTGACGAGTCCGAATTTTGCTTGATTGCCTAATTGGTTGTTTATGAGGTGAGAATCATTTCATGCCTTGTCTTCAAAGGGTGAATAAGCTTTGTTAATTTGATAAGGGAGATTGCAAGCAAACCAAATAACACATACTAAATTTGCATTAAACAAACCTTAAGTTTGAATTTTAAAATTAACTTATTTAGGCTTGATAAATGAAATCAGCTGTTTATTAAGAAAAAGTACTATTAATTGGATTCGAGAATGCCTATTAACTTTCCTCAAAAAAAAAGGTCATAGCATTATTTCGAAACAATGAATCTATATTGAAGCCCATATCGAACCTATATAGGGACAAGTAGTCTAACAAGAGGGTTGGCATACATTGTCACCCTGTTAACATAACGCTGCATGAGAATTAGTTTGGGGTACGCTTATCTTGAAATTAAACGGAACCAAATATAACAGATTTGACAGTTCAGAGATCTAGACCAAAATACATACAGATGCTTGCTATGATTCTATGTTATAATGTCATAACTAAAACAAAACCTAATGGTTGTATGCATTGAAACACATCTGATCTAACCATCAAATGCTATCTAATAGTTCATCTCAAATCAGAATGTATGTTAATTCATACAGAATACTTGCAGTTTGAAGTTAAACAAATACAGGCTAAACTAACATTTGACCTATTTTGAACACAAGTATTATAAAGTAAACAGACATTCGTTTCTTTATTTCTGCTTCAAACTTCAAACTTTCAACAACATATGGTTTCAGAAGTTGTGTACCTGGAAGTGTTTTACAATTGAAGAGAAAAGAGAAGTCAGTAGAGTAACAATGGCAACAAATGCAGCAGCAGTAACAGCAGGTAACCAATAGGACAAATCCTAGTGCAAGATGCAGTTAGAGCCGATGGAAAAATGGTAGAATGAAGCAAATTCCCAGTAGTATGGAATCAGAAATTAGGCAGAACAAATCCGGAAATGAACTAATGCTACAACACAACCAGTAACCTCAATCAGGACTCAGAAGAAATCAATATGGAACATGCAAATCCAGACCAGTGAGAATCAAGACAACGATGGAAATGCAGTTCCTATTTTTGTGTTATGCCTTTCTCAATATGTATCTGTATGTTCTCCCTATTTCTTTCTTCTTCTGAAATTTGGTGTCAACTTTTAGTCCCCTCTCTCTCTATTTCTTCTCTCAGAACTCAGCTCAATATATTCAGTCTGGGTTCCCTATGTGTATCTGTGTCTCTGTGTGTGTGTGTGTATATGTCCAAATCTGTCCTTCTAACTGATGGAAGTTCTCCCTTTTATCAACCTAAAATCAGCCCTTTAACAGCCTGTTAGACAATCAGAACACCCCTCCCATGTGCTATCCTCTTTTCAGTTTCCACTCACTATTTAAATAAGAACACAACCCCATGATATTCCCTGGCAGACTTACCTTTTGAGTAAGGTTTATTATTTCTGAAACTAAAGCAAAATATGGGCAGCAGAATGTAATCTGACAGCATATGCTGTCAAACTATTTTAAACTTAACAAAAGCATTTACGCAGGACACAGGTTGTGCACAAATGCACATGTGGTGCACAAGTGCACATGCCCTCCAATTCAGAACTGTAACTAAACAAAACATTCCTTTTACATTTCTGATTCAAATTAACAACTATAAGTAACTAAACTCAGTTCCTAATTGATTCAGGCAATGCTTAGCAGAAACAAGTCAATTTGTTATTGTTCAGACAGCTGAAACTAATTGACGACACATGTCGACTCGACTATATTAATCATAACATGTACAATCGTTGCCAAAAATCAGAAATCCAAGAGTATCACACGAGGGGTTCAGATTGCAATGTTAATACAGAAATGACCTTGGGAGCTAATTGAATGACCAATTACGAATTCAATTGAACATACAGTTTACTCACACTCATTATGAAGAAAGACTTGACCGAATACAGGAGTCCGGGCAAGGTGGACAATCAACAGTTGATAAAAAATTCAAAGACAAATTACACAAAACATGAACAGACCTTTAATCAGCACATGGACTAAAATAAAGAAAAAGGAAAACAAAACTCACCTTAAATCCCGAAAAATCAAAAAGTCTTGGCTTGGATTCGAACAGACCCTTCTCAAGGTTGAACGGACTTTAATCGAAGTGTTTCTCAAAGGAGAAACACTTCAATTAAGGTCCATTAGACCCTAATCTCTTGGTTTAAACAGGCACGGAACAGGCACGAGGTTTAAACCTAATCTCTTGGTTTAAACAGGCACGGAACAGACCCTTGGTTTAGCTTGGATTAGACCCTAATCTCTTGGTTTAAACAGGCACGGAACAGGCACGAGGTTTAAACCTAATCTCTTGGTTTAAACAGGCACGGAACAGACCCTTGGTTTAGCTTGGATTAGACCCTAATCTCTTGGTTTAAACAGGCACGGAACAGGCACGAGGAAACCTAGGGTTCAAAAAATTAGAACTAGTATTCGTGTTGCCCTGGTTAGATTCGGACCAAACCAAGCATGGTTTGGTCACGAGGGGGGTCTGGGGACTATCTGGTGTGAAGTTGAGGTCGATTGGTGTAAGTCAGGTTCCGACTCGAATCTTCAAATAAAGATTCGAGACGGTGGGAGGGGATTTGAGCTAAGTGGTTAACAGATCCATGTTCAGGGTGGCAAGGGTTCTATGGTGTTAAGGATGGGGTCACCGGCGTCCATGCCGCTGGCTTTCATGGTGAAGGTATACAGGGGCGGCTAAGGTTTGGAGGTCTGAAGTCTGTGGAGAGGAAGACCTAAGGCAGGGGGGTTTGGTTTAGGCGCGGGGTGAAGGGGAAAGGGTTTATATACGGGGTAGATAGTTGGGTCTGGGCCGTTAGATCACTCGAGATCAACGGCCTGGATCTAAAGATTAATCCAAACGGTGCCGTTTGGTTTAGTACCGTGGTCGGGTTGGTCCGGGTGTAATGGGTCGGGTTTCTGGGCGTGTCCTGAGGCCGTAGGATGAGAAATGGATTAACGGCTGGGATTAGAAGGCCTCATACGGTGTCGTTTAAGTAAAGGATTGGCCAGATCTGGACCGTTACTATGAATCTATCAACGGCTCACAGAGATGGTGCATGTACGGTGTCGTTTGGGCGTCTTGCAGAGAGCCTGGTTGGACTGGGTCGTTTGTATTGGTTTTGGGCCTGATTTCATTTGAAATTATAGCCCAAATCCAATGTTTCCCTTCTTACAACTTAAAAAATAAAATTCCTAAAAAAAATAAAATCATACCAATATTACTTAATACTCAAAAATAACAATTATCACTTGCATTGACATTTAATTATACTAAACACTTAATGACAAAATACAATGAAGGATGCACACATTTTATTATATTTTTCTTTTAATAAACGGATTACGGTTCACACGACATATAGACATATATTTTTTTTTTGATTTTTTGTTTGAATAAAACAATCATGGGAAAATCACAAATAACTAGCCAAGAAAAAAAAATGCCACGTAAAAATCCAACAAATATACAGCAAGACCAATTGCTATTATTTTGTTTCTTTTGGAGCGATTGTTGCGTAAAACAAAAATCACGTGCTCACAACTATGATGTGCAATCCGGGGTTTCAAACCCTCAGAGCATTATTTATAATCATTACTCACCTTTATCTGGTCCGAAATCTAGCCCGCGATGCCTTTGTCTCTCGAATCAACCTCTGGATGCTCCAAATCTAGCCGAAATCAGTACAAAACCATCAAAATATGCTAAGGGAACAAGGCCCACTCGAAAATAATCAAATTACCATAAAATTCCTGAAATTGGTCAAACCCGACCCCCGGGCCCACATCTCAGAATTTGACAAAATTCACAAAACTAGAATCTGTATACTCTCACGAGTCTAACCATACAAAAATTATCCAATTCTGATACTATTTGGTCATTCAAATCATCATTTTACATTATTGAAAGGTTTCATAATTTTCTTTATAAATTCCATTCCAAATCACGAATTAAATGATGAATTCAATGATAGATTCATGTATTCTAGCCAAATCTGAGTTAGAATCACTTACCCCGATGAATTTCTTGAAAAACCTTCAAAAAATCACCAAAATCCGAGCTCTCTAGGTCAAAATATCAAATAAAACCCAAAACCTCGTATTTATAGAGTACCCCACAGGTTTCCACTTCCCCAGACCGCACAAAATCGACCGCGGTCCATACAAAACCAGTGTTGTCCGCACAAAAGCAACCACGGCCGCACAGGTTTTCCTCTACAGTGACAGGCTTTAGTATTTTGGCCATAACTTTTGCTACAGACGTCTACATTGCAATATCTTCACTTTCTAGAAAACTAGACACGAAGGGCTACAACTTTTGTTTTTGAATCATCTCAAAATTCCTTGTAGATCAAAAGATATGAGCTTCTGAAGTAGGACCAGCGAATCGTTCCCCACCGCGTCCGCACAGCATTTTGTGAGGTCCGCACAACACCTACCGCAGCCGCACTTCTTTTTGTGCGGCCCGCACAGCATATACCGCAGCCGTACTTCTTTTTGTGGGGACCGCGCGGGTGAGTTCCGAGGCCTGCAACCTTTCTGGACCTACTACAGCTATGATTTTTGGCCTAAAACTTCAAGGAACCTACCCGGAACTTCCGGAACTTCAAACCAATTGTACCAACACATCCCATGACATCGTTTAAACTTGTTCAAAACTTCTGAACGCTCACAACAACATCAAATCACCAGTTTACATAGGATTCAAGCCTAAGAACTCTTAAATTATGCTTTCGATCAAAAAGTCTATCAAATCTCGTCCGAATGACCTGAAATTTTGCACGCACATCCCAAATGACACAACGAAGCTACTGCAACTCTCGGAATTTCATTTCAACCTTTATATCAAAATCTCACCTATCACCGGAAAATGTCAAAATATCAACTTCGCCAATTCAAGCCTAAATCTTCTCTACATCTCCAAAACCCATTCTGATCGCGCTCCTAAGCCACAAATCACCTCCCGAAGCAAACCGAACCATCGGAACTCACATCTGAGCCCTCTATCACATAAGTCAACCTCCGGTTGACTTTTCCAACTTTAACCTTCTTAAAAGAGACTAAGTGTCTAATTTCTTACCCAATCCTCTCTGAACTCAAACTAATCAACCCGATCACATAAAATACGGATAACGAAGCATAAAGAAGCTGAAATGGGGGAAAATGGAGCGGTAACTCATGAGACGACTGGCCGGGTCGTCACATCCTCCCCAACTTAAACAAACGTTCGTCCTTGAACGAGTTAAGAAACATACCTGAAGCCTCAAACAGGTGAGGCTATCTGCTCCGCATCTCCCGCTCGGTCTCTCAGGTAGCCTTCTCCATGGGCCGACCTCTCCACTTCACTTTCACTGAAACTATATCCTTTGACCTCAACTTTCGAACCTGACAACCCAAAATAGCTACTGGCTCCACATCAAAGGTCAAATCATCATCCAACTAAACCGTGCTGAAGTCCAAAACATGAGACGGATCCCAATATACTCCCGGAGCATAGAAACATGAAATACCGGATGCACACTCGACAAGCTGGGTGGCAAAGCAAGCTCATAAGCCACCTCCCCAATCCTCTGAAGCACCTCAAAAGGCCTAATGAACCGAGGACTCAATTTCCCTTTCTTCCCAAATCTCATAACACCCTTCATGGGTGAAACCTTTAGCTAAACCTTCTCGACAACCATGTAGGACACATCTCGAACCTTCCTATCAGCATAACTCTTTTGCCTCGACTGCGCCGTACCAAGCCTCTCCTGATCACCTTCACCTTCTCCAAAGCATCTTGTACCAAATCAGTCCCCAATAGCCTCGCCTCGCCGGGCTCGAACCAACCAATTGAAGATCTACACCGCCTCCCATACAAAGCCTCAGATGGAGCCATCTGAATACTCGACAGGTAGCTGTTGTTATAAGCAAATCTACAAGCGGTAGAAAATCATCCCATCACCCTCCGAAATCAATAACACAAGCACGCAACATGTCTTCCAATATCTAAATAGTATGCTCGGACTGCACGTCCGTCTGAGGATGAAAAGTTGTGCTCAACTCCGCCTAAGTACCTAACTCTCTCTGCAAGACCCTCCAAAACTGCGAAGTAAACTGAGTACCTCTGTCTGAAATGATGGAAACCGGAACACCATGCAAACGAACAATCTCCCGGATATAAATCCCTGCCAACCGCTTTGCAGAATAGGAAATACACACAGGAATGAAGTGTGCAGACTTGGTCAGCCGATCCACAATCACCCAAATAGCATCGAACTTCTTCAATGTCCGTGGGAGTCCAACAACAAAGTCCATAGTGATCCTCTCCCACTTCCACTCAGGAATAACCATCTGCTGAAATAAGCCACCCGGTCTCTGATGCTAATATTTCACCTGCTGACAATTGAGACACTGAGCTATAAATCTCACAATATCCTTCTTCATTCTTCTCTACCAGTAATGTTGTCTTAAATCCTGATACATCTTCACGGCACCCAGATGGATGGAATACCGCGAGCTATGGGCCTCCTCCAGAATCAACTCCCGAAGTCCATCCACATTGGGCATACAAATCCAGCCCTGCATCCTCAACACCCCATCATCACCTATGGTCACATCTCTGGCATCATCATGCTGAACTCTGTCCCTAAGGACAACCAAATGTGGATCATCATACTGGCGCTCTCTGATGCGATCATATAAGGAAGACCGAGAAACCACACAAGCCAACACCCGCCTGGGCTCCGAAATATCCAACCTCACGAACCGATTGGGCAAGGCCTGAACATCAACTGCAAGAGGTCTCTCCCCAACTGGAATACATGCCAAACTCCTCATACTCACTGCCTTTCGGCTCAAAGCATCGGCCACCACATTGGCCTTTCCCGGATGGTACAATATAGTGATATCATAATCCTTAAACAACTCCAACCATCTCCGCTGCCTCAAATTAAGATCCTTTTGCTTGAACAAATGCTGAAGGTTGCGATGATCGGTGAACACCTCACAAGATACGCCATACAGGTAATGCCTCCAAATTCAATGCATGAACTATGGCAGCCAACTCCAAATCATGAATGAGGTAGTTCTTCTCATGGGGTTTTAACTGACGAGAAGCATAAGTAATAACTCTACCCTCCTGCATCAATACACAACCAATCCCAACTCTCGAAGCATCACAATACACGGTATATGAACCTGAAGCTGATGGCAAAACCAATACTGGAGCTGTGGTCAAATCTTGAACTTTTGAAAGCTCTCTTCACACTCGTCCGACCATACAAATGAAACACCCTTCTGAGTCAACTTGGTCAAGGGCGATGTGATGGATGAGAATCCCTGAACAAACCGGCGATAATAGCCTACCAAACCAAGGAAGCTATGAATCTCTGTGGCTGAGGACGGTCTAGGCCAACTTTGAACCGCCTCTATCTTCTTCGGATCAACCTGAATACCCTCGCTGGACACCACATACCCCAAGAAAGCCACTGAATTGAGCCAAAACTCATATTTGGAGAACTTTGCATAAAGCTTCTCCTCCCTCAATCTCTACAACACAACTCTCAAATGCTCTGCGTGCTCCTCCTAACTACGCGAGTACACCAGTATATCATCAATGAAGACGATCACAAACGAATCAAGATAAGGCCAAAATACATTGTTCATCATATGTATGAACGTTGTTGGGGCATTGGTTAGCCCGAAAGACATCACAAGGAACTCATAATGACCCATATCTAGTCCTGAAGGCTGTCTTAAGAATATCTGAATCCCTGATCTTCAATTGGTGATAACCCAAACGAAGATCAATATTGGAGAACACTCTCGCTCCCTAAAGCTGGTCAAATAAATCATTAATGCAAGGCAAAGGATACTTATTCTTAATTGTTACCTTGTTCAATTGCCTATAATCAGTGCACATTCTTATGGTGCCATCCTTTTTCTTCACAAACAGAACCGACGCACCCCAAGGTGACACTAGGCCGATGAACCCCTTATTTAGGAGTTCCTGGAGCTGCTCCTTCAATTCCTTCAACTCTGCTGGTGCCATACAATATGACGGGATAGAAATAGGTTTAGTGCCCCGCACCAAGTCAATACCAAAATCAATATTCCTATCTGATGGAATGCCTAGTAGGTCTGCAGGAAACATATCGGGAAAATCCCTCACAACTGGGACAGAATCAATACTAGGAGTCTCAGCTCCGACATCCCTCACAAACGCTAGATATGAAAGGCAACCCTTCCCAACCATATGTTGGGCCTTCAAGAAAGAGATCACTCTACTAGGAACATACTTAGTCACACCACGCCAATCGATCCGCGGCACACCCGGCATAGACAAAGTGACTGTCTTAGCATGACAGTCTAGAATAGCACGACACAGAGATAACCAATACATGCCCAAAATGACATCAAAATCCACCATGATCAATAGCAAGATATCCACTCAGGTCTCCAGACCCCCAATAGTCACCACACATGACCGGTACACATGGTCTACAACAATAGTATCGCCCATCGGGGTAGATACTTGAACAGGTAAAGCAAGAAACTCACGGGGTGTACCCAAATAACGAGCAAAATATGATGACACATAACAAAAGGTAGAACCTGGATCAAATAATACAGAGGCATCTATGTGGCAGACTGAAACAATACATGTGATAATAGCATCTGAAGTGATAGCATCGGGTCTGCCTGGGAGTGCATAGAAACGGTCCTGGCCGCCCCCTGATTGACCTCCACCTCTAGGGAGACCCCTGACTGACTGACCTCCACCCCTAGCTGGCTGAGCGGGCGGTGGTGAAGAAACTGGCGCTGAAGACGAAGACTGACCCCTCTACTAGGACAAACTAGTAACACGACGAGGACACTGCCTCCACATGTGGCCCGTCTCGCCACACTCATAACAACTCCCAGGTGCTGGAGAAGGGGATTAAAGGGAACACATCGCACCGGAGTGACTAGCAGATGCACTCGGCATAGAAGAACCCTGAGCCGATGGGGCACGAGATGAACTCTGAGCTGGAAGGGCACTGAGTGATGACTGGCCCTGCTGAGATCCATGATGACCATGACCTGAAGATACCCCACAATAACCTGGACGGGCGGACTGAGCAGGCTTGAATGAACGACCTTTACCATGCTGAAACTGGCCCCTCAAAGGAGCACCACTATAACTGCCCGATCCTCAAGGCCTCTTGGCCTCCCTCTCCTCTCGCTCCTGACGACGAACAGTCTGAATCTCCCGGGCGATATTGACAACCTCCTCGAAGGTAGCACTCATAACTCTCTCTCTCCGGTCATAAGAATACAGAGAAGATAAGTAAGACCATCAATAAACCTCCTAATCCTCTCTCGATCTATCGGAACCATCCAGATGGAATGACGAGCCAACTTAGAAAACCTTAACTCATACTGTGACACAGTCATATCCCTCTATCGCAACCACTCAAACTATCTACGCAGCTCCTTTCTGCGGGAATGCGGTACATACTTCTCCAGGAAGAGAAAGGAGAATTGCTGCCAAGTAAGGGGTGCTGCACCAACAGGCCTACGCCTCTCATACGCCTCCCACCAAGTGAAGGCAGCCCCCGATAATTGAAAGGTAGTGAATGCCACACCACTATACTCAAGAATCCCTACAGTACGAAGCATTTGCTGGCACTTATCCAAGAAACCCTGGGCATCCTCGCCCTTTGCTCCACTGAATGTCGGAGGCTGGAGTCTACCAAACCTCTCAAGTCGATGTTACTCATCATCCGGCATAACTAGCACCACAAACTCTTGAGCTGGTGTAACCGGCTGGGCTGGAGGTTCCCCCGGCGTCTGAAGTCCCTGCACTACCTGCTCAGGTGTGCGAGCAGCGGGGATCTGATTGCCTCCCCCGGCCTGTGAAGTAGCTGCTGTTGTAGTGGCTGAAACTGCTTGAGCCAGGCCAGTGCAAACTAATAAGATCTGTGCCAAGGCCTCTTGAAGACCCGGAATCACGATGGGCACAGCTGGTGCCTGAACTGGTGCTGCTAGAGCATCTATAACTGGAGTTTGATCCTGAGCTGGGGCAGCTGGTGGATCAACAAGTGTTGCCCTCGCTGCTCTGCCTCTTCCACAACCATGACCACATCCTCAGCCTCTGGTGGTCTCAGCTGGTGGCATTGGTGGTCGTCCACCCTGCCCGGAAGCGCGTGTCCTCGCCATCTGTGGGAGAATAGAATAACGGAAATTTAGTACTTGGATCAACAAGTTCGCACGATAGGAATTTAAAGAATATGAAGTTTTTCCTAAAGGTTCTGCAGCCTCTCGAGGATAAATATAGACATCTCCGTACCGATCCGCGAGACTCTACTAAACCTGCTCCTGACTCGTGAGACCTTTGTAACCTAGGCTCTGATACCAACTTGACCCTAACCCCGAACCCGGTCGTGATGGCGCTTCTCGTGAAGACAAGGCTAGCCAGTTCAACCTAACTCAACCTTTAAAGCAGTTAATCAACATAAAAATAGTCCAAACATGATTTAAACAATACTTATTAGTGGAAATATCGATAACAATGCGGAAAGTCCAACCCGACACAACCCTAACCGGGGTGTCACAAGTCACGAGCATCTCTAAAACATAATACTAGTCTGTTAAAGTCATAAACTACTACAAGTATTTGAAAGGAAACATAAATGATAGAGAAGTAGAGACACAGGGCTGCGGACGTCAACAGCTAACTCATAGTCTCCGAAAAACCGTTTGGTACTGGAGGAATCAGTACTCAGGAGCGGTACCTGCTATGCCTGAATCTGCACACAAGGTGCAGGGAGTAAAGTGAGTACTCCAACTCAGTGAGTAATAAAGATAAATAATGACTAAAAGTAAGAAAACACATATACACAGGGTATTCTATAATGAAGTAATTAAATAGGTAATTTGTAAGCAGAAAACCCATGAAAAGCAAAATAAAGTACTTCTACAACAAATAAACAGGTAATTGATAGACAGTTATGATAAAGCAAACACATAGAAGCTCGCCCCTCTGGCAAAGCGTCAACAATTTTCGCCCCTCGGGCTCAATCTCACATCACAATGGGTACCCGCGCTAACTAGGGGTGTGCAGACTACGGGAGGGTCCCCTTACGGCCCAAGCGCAATAACAAGCCATCTCGTCCCATCAAATCTAGGCCCTTGGGCCCATAAACAATATCAACAAGCCACCTCGTGGCGTACATCTCACAGGCCCTAGGCCTCAAATCAGTATCAGTGTTTCCTCACAACTAGGCCCTCGGCCTTACTCAGTCAAAAATACTCACAAGCCCCTCGGACATTAGTAAAACTGTATTTCTCAACCCAAAACATCGTTTAAAATATCATTTAAGTCTCAAAATAGAGTAAAAATGCCTGAGTAGTAAAACAGTGGAAAATAACATGACTGAGTTCAATTAGTAAGTCAAAACAGTGAGGAAATAGTAATAAAAATCCTCGAAGGGTTCAAATAGTTGGCACAAAGCCCAAATATGGCAATCAGCCCAAATCATGATGATAATATATAAGTTTCAGTCAAAGGTGCGGTAAAATCATTAATCGGGATGGACCAAGTCACAATCCCCAATAGTACACAACCCCACGCTCGTCATCAAGCGTGTGCCTCACCTCAATATAGTACTACGATGTGCAATCTAGGGTTTCCAACCCTCAGAGCATCATTTATAATCATTACTCACCTCTATCCGATCCGAACTCTAGCCCGCGATGCCTTTGCCTCTCGAATCGGCCTCCGGATCTCCAAATCTAGCAGAAATCAGTACAAAACTATCAAAATGTGCTAAGGGAACAAAGCCCACTCAAAAATAATCAAATTACCATAAAAATCCCGAAATTAGTCAAACCCGACCCCCGGGCCCACATCTCGGAATTTGACAAAATTCACAAAACTAGAATCCTTATACTCTCACGAGTCTAACCATATAAAAATTATTCAATTCCGATACCATTTGGTCCTTCAAATTATCATTTTACATTTTTGAAAGGTTTCACAATTTTCTTCCCAAATTCCATTCCAAATTCACGAATTAAATGATGAATTCAATGATAGATTCATGTATTCTAGCCAAATCTGAGTTAGAATCACTTACCCCGATGAATTTCTTGAAAACCCTTTGAAAAATCGCCAAAATCCGAGCTCTCTAGGTCAAAATATCAAACAAAATCCAAAACCTCATATTTATAGAGTACCCCACAAGTTTCCACTTCCCCAGACCGCACAAAATCGACTGCGGTCCATACAAAACCAGTGTTGTCCGCACAAAAGCAACCACTGCCGCACAGGTTTTCCTCTGCAGTGACAGGCTTTAGTATTTTGGCCATAACTTTTGCTACAAACGTCTACATTGCAATATCTTCACCTTTCTGGAAAACTAGACACGAAGGGCTATAACTTTCGTTTTTGAATCATCTCAAAATTCCTTGTAGATCAAAAGATATGAACTTCTGAAGTAGGACCAGCGAATCGTTCCCCACCGCGGCCGCACAACACCTACCACAACCGCACTTCTTTTTGTGCGGTCCGCACAGCATAGACCGCGGCTGCACTTCTTTTTGTGCAGACCGCGCGGGTGAGTTCTGAGGCCTGCAACCCTTATGGACCTGCTACAGCTATGATTTTCGGCCTAAAACATCCCGGAATCTACCCGGAACTCCCGGAACTTCAAACCAATTGTACCAACACATCCCATGACATTGTTCAAAACTTCGGAAAGCTCACAACAACATCAAATCACCAGTTTAACATAGGATTCAAGCCTAAGAACTCCAAGAACTCTTAAATTATGCTTTCGATCAAAAAGTCTATCAAATCTCGTCTGAATGACCTGAAATTTTGCACACACATCCCAAATGACACAACGAAGCTGCTGCAACTCTCGGAATTTCATTCCGACCTTTATATCAAAATCTCACCGATCACCGGAAAAACGTCAAAATATCAACTTCGCCAATTCAAGCCTAAATCTTCTCTACATCTCCAAAACTCATTCTGATTGCGCTCCTAAGCCACAAATAACCTCCCGAAGCTAACCGAACCATCGGAACTCACATCCGAGCCCTCTAACACATAAGTCAATATCTGGTTGACTTTTCCAACTTTAGCCTTCTTAAAAGAGACTAAATGTCTCATTTCTTACCCAATCCTCTCCGAACTCAAACTAATCAACCCGATCACATAAAACACGGATAAAGAAGCGTAAAGAAGCTGAAATAGGGGAAAGACGCTGACAAGTTGGTATCAGAGCCTAGGTTACATAGGTCTCACGAGTCATGAGCGGTTTTAGTAGATTCTCACGGATCGGTACGGAGACGTCTCTATTTATCCTCGAGAGGCTGCGGAACCTTTTAGGATAAACTTCATATTCTTGAAATTCTTGTCGCGCGAACTTGTTGAACCAAGAACTAAACTTCTGTTATCCTATTCTCTCACAGATGGTGAGGATGCGAGCTACCGGATGAGGTGGACGACCACCAGTGCCACCCGTTGAGACCACCAGAGGCCGTGGACACAGTCGTAGTCGTGGCAGAGGCAGAGCATCGAGGGAAGCACCTGTTGATCCACCAGCTGCCCAAGCTCAGGATCAGGCTCCATCAGCACCAGTTCAGGCACCACCTGTGCCCATCGTGATCCCGGGGCTATAGGAGGCCTTGGTTCAGATCTTGACAGTTTGCACTGGCCTGGCTCAGGCAGTTTCAGCCACCACAGCAGCAGCTACTTCACAAGCCGGGGGAAAACGGAGCGGTAACTCATGAGCGGTAACTAATGATTCTACAGACATAAACATTTAAAAGTGAAATGTCACATCAATCTTTACTCTTCGAAAATAAAATTTATAGTGGATAAAATTATAATTAAGATTAAATATTTAAAACAAGAGATAAACTAATATTAAGATCTGAATCAACATAGAATAAATTATTTTTATGTTAAAATTAAATAATTAAATCTTTTAATTAATTATTTAGCAAGAGAATCCTATTCAATTATTTTTTAAATTCATCATATGAGTAAAACTTTTATTCAAGTTTAAAAAAAAATCTTAGGGTACATAAATATATTCTATAAAAAGAGCGTTAGAACACAAAGTAAAAAGGTTAGTATATTATTAAGAATCAAAATGCTTACAAGTGTCTGAGGAAGCACAATCAAAGCTAAATCCTAAGCAAAAACAAGCTTTCAACACTATATTATAAAGAGTCGATTATGCTATAACGAGATTATTCTTTGTAGATGCCTTTGGCAGAATCGAAATAATATTTTTATGTCATGCATTGCTTACAAATATCATATTAAGAGGAATGACACTATTAGCAATAATAGCGAGTGGTGTACCAATAATGATTTTATTATGAGGCCACCCATTTTAGATTTGATATACATCTTTAAACAACTTAAATAATCATCACAAATATATCAAAGCAGAGCAATTGTGCTAAATTTATAAGGAAAGCAAAATTGATAATATGATATGAAGCACCTATGGCTAAGTATCAAACAATCGAAATAATTGCCCAGAGTAGTATTAATGAACCGTTTAGTGGAAAATTAATTGTCTGGGAGGTAATTTATGTCACGTACTACTAGTAGTTCCAAAATCGATAAAAGCAAAAATTATAAAAGCTAGCTAACTCCCTGCCTCAAATGAAAAAAGATTCAACTAACAAAAAATATAAAGTAAGAACAGATCGAGTATACAATATTTTGTTGCTTCGCGTCGGAAACGAAGAAGAACATCCAATAAAAGATGATTCGTTTCTTCTTGAACACTTGGTTATCAATCACAATGGTAATAGTAGTGCATTTAATAAGGGAAATATTTCCATCATTAGATTAAAACGTAATTTGTGCAAATCGCATGATAGAATTAAAAAAAATATCTTAGCTAGCAGAAATGAATATGTTGATCAACTAATAAAATGTTGACTGCAAAATTTTATAGTCAAAACAAAATGTTTTTCTGTTTTTGACTCAGAAGAAAACGGTACCAATAATTATTACCAAGAAGAACGTTTAAATACTTTAATACCAAATGACATTCTACCATACATGTTTGTTGTCAAGTATATTATTTCTTACGTATGTTAGTGTCACCGAATATATAATAGACTAAGTTAAAAGTGATATTCCATTGTTTATAGGTTGATTTTGAATTAAAATATGCTCGTCCTATTACTAAAAAAACTTAGATGCGCCAAATAACTTATGTAATAGCTAGCACACAGATGGTATATAGAAGTTTTGACAATAACACCATACATGCAAAAATTATGATACTGGTCAATGTGCTTCTAAGTATATTCTTATCCTTGAATTCAACTTTCATCTTCCGAAACTAAGGAATATCTTTTTAAAATTATGTGAAAATAATTTGAAGTATTTTTATATTTTATAAATATAATAAATAAAGCACAAGGACAAACATCCTAAATATTAGACTATATTTATCGCAATATATTTTCTTGCATGGACAACTCTATGTTGCACTTTCAAGAGGGATATTAAGATTGACAATAAGAGTTCTGGTTAAGGCAGAGCAACCAAAGCATTAGGTGAAAACATACACAAAAAAATATTGTCCACAAAGAAGTGTTTGTTAAGATACCATCACATTAAATACTTTTAAATTATAATATATAATTATTTAACTAACAAGACAAAATTGATCATTTGTGTAAGTTTTGATGATGTCTTTTAATTTTAAATTCATATATTATGCTAGTGTAATAATATTTTTCGGCAATTAGATGATTGTTGTATTATTATACATAAAATTTCTCTCACTAATTAATTTTTATTGTTCTTTCATATAAATAAATATTTAAATCATCATGTATCATTATTAACGTGCATAGATACTACGGTCCTAAAAATTAGGTAGGTACACAAAAAAGATTCTTTTCAAGATGGATAAGAAACATAATTATTTTCAAATACATAGTATCAGTACTACTTTTATTTTTCATAGTTAATGCATACTTATTATACTTATATATATATATATATATATATATATATATATATATATATATATATATACACACTCTCTCACACACACACACATTGTATTAAAAGCACGAATGCTCCTAGCGAAATATTGTTCGCCTTTTTTAACCGTTAAAAACAGCTTTTACATTAGTTAAAATTGTAATTTAAGTCATGCTCCTAATATTTAGGACCTTGGAATCACCTAAAATTTTGCCTATAATATCTTTCCTTATTAAACTAGGTAGAAAATCCTACTATTTAAGAGTTTAAAATCTATCAATATTTTACCTTATATAAGTGTACTAGTTGAAAATAAATCCATATATGTAATATTTTGGATGCTTAACGTGATCTTCAAATAATTTATATGAGATCATCAAGCAACATCGAGAAGATATAAAATTCATTCAAAATACGATGCACGTAAAACTATTTCAACGATAAACAATTAAATACACATTTCAAACACTTTTATTTTTATCATAAAAAATAAATACTTCATGTACAGTTAAAGCTTTATATGCAATCACATAAAACCACTATATATAGATTATATTAAAAGAAGGTCATTAACGAAATGATGTTCGTCTTTTTTACCCTTTTAACATAGAGTTCACACTCGATAAAATAGTCATTTGATTATTTTTCTAATATTAAGCTTTTTAAATTAATTTAAATTTTGACTATTAAATCCTTTCTTATTTGAGTTATGTAAAAACTCCTAATACTTAGGAATTTAATATTGAGAAAGATTTTACTTATATATAAATATAATTTATTTTCTTATTTAAATTATGATTTTGTAATAACTATTACTTAAGTTTTTCAATCTTCCAAAAAAATAAATCATTAAATGACTCTAGAAGTCTTTCGCCTCAGAATACGAATTGTTATCCAAGTTTTGAGAAAATAATTTTTTGGATGAAAAACAAAAATGTGTGCCTGTCAAAGAAAAAAATATACTATAATAGTTTTTCTATTTACCTAAACACTGTAGTAGGTGGCTTTAAGCATTTCAAAGATGTTGTGTCTTCTTGAAAATAATTGCAACTCCGTTATTTTGGCTATACCTTTTTAATTAAGCAAAAAAATAATAAAGCTTCACCAAATTTTTATTGATTTGACCCGAAAATAGAAATATACAATTAAAATAAATAGTCATTTGCATCTAAAGAAAAAAAAACAAATACTATACAATTGGTACTTTATTTTAGCTAAAAGTATTGTTATTTAAGGTGAAGTTCCAACAAAAATACAGTTGGATCAAATAGCCATTATATCTAAAAAAGAAATTAAAAATATAAAGTTGGATAAAGTATGCATTTTATATTAAGATGAAGCAAGAAGAAATATACAATTATAGTCTAAAGAAGAGTATATATATTAACGATTAAAAATTGTTATATCTGAAGGTTGATTTTTAAATTTTTCTTCACTTTCATACGTCTAAAGAAGAGTATATATATCAACACTTTTTACCACTTCAATGTAAATGAGTAACAACTATCAAGTAGCAAGCTTCATGGTAACTAATACTATAATTTGCTTAGGGGTGTAACTAATTTCGTGCAAAATAGGAGACTTTTTTTAATATAAGCTTCATATTTTTCGAACATAGAACACAACCTTCAAAATCATCTTGGTTGTTTCACACTTAGGCTTTACTTTTTTTTTACTTAGGCTCAATATTTGTCATTTTCAAGAGCTTATATTTAAAAAAATTATTTTTAAGAGCTTAAATTTCTTATAATTTTAGATGCATCGTATATAATACACGTGCAACACGTGTACCGAGAAACTAGTTATATTAAAAATATGGACCTCTAAATTTAAAAGTTAAATTACTTTTTTTACCCTTTTTAAAAACCTAATTACCCCAATGAAGAAGAAAAACTACTAAACCTAGGCAACGCTTCATTCCAACAAATGGGTGTAACCTTTCAATATTCAACGAATGGGTGCGAGTGTGACTACTCATTAGTTCTTTTACGTGCTCTGACATGAAAAACTCGGCAATCACTTTTTCTTTCGGACGAGTCACCTCTCTCCTCTCTCTCCTTTTATTTCTCCCACTTGCAACAAGTTATTATCTGAGGTGCTAGCCGTTATGCTATATTATGGGGGAGTAATGAACTACATACAGACTTCAAAAAATTGAAGCAGAGTATGTTTTGGGTAATAATCTTTGGGAACATCAAACGCTTATACTACTTTTTTTAACTTCCTTTTCGTTAATACAGATTCAGCACCGACAAGAACAAAATTTCAAAACAGCCGCAACTTGTAAGCCAGCAATATTGTAGCTAGAAAAAATTAGAGTCATCAAGAGACAGAATAAAGAAAGAACAAAAGGTTTGAACTTTACGCCATTATGATGAATTACTTTTTAGCATTTAAACAACAGTTTGTTGTTGAAAATTAGTTAATGGAGGTTTTATTTTGAAGTAGTTCTTTTTCTTTATTCTCTTTTCTTTTGATCTTAGGAGAACATAGTTCGAAAATTTAGGAGGAATAACAAATAAGTACTAAGGACTCAAGCCAAGGTATTAAAAGTATAGACCTTTGTTCTGTGGCTTGATATAAATATGCGATTTCATCAAAATATTAAATTAATTTTTAACGTATATGAATGCTTTTTATTCTCTCTTTTCTCTTTTTTTCATAAAAAAAATTCTTAATTCACTAATGTATATATTGTCTCCTGGGAGTGTGTATTTGGGTATCCTGGGTATTCTTCATCGGCAAAAGATTGACGATGACCCTACTTATCGTTAGGAGGTGTCACGACCCAGATTTCCCACCATCGGGAGCCGTGATGACGCCTAGTAATGAAAGCTAGGCACGCCAATTATTCTAATTATTTAACTTTTTTTCATTTTTAATCCCCTAACAATGGTAAATAACATCATATAAACAGCGGAAATAATAAAGCGGAAAACTGAAATGTAACAAGTTAATAATAATTCCGATACAGATCCATAACAAACTACCCAGAACTGGTGTCACAATCTTACAGACTGTCTAGGAATACTACAAATAGTGGGTTCGAAAGATAAATACAACACTGTTTCTGAAATACATAGAAGGAACAGTAAGGAAAGATAGAAGGAGACGCCAAGGCCTGTGGACGCCTGTAGGACTACCTCGGGTCACCTGAATGGATTGAAGGCAGCAATCTCACTGCGGTCCAAAAGCTGCAGCACCGAGATCTGCACACAGTGCAGAGTGTAGTATCAGTACACCCGACCCCATGTGCTGGTAAGTGCCTAGCCTAACCTCGGCGAAGTAGTGACGAGGCTAGGACTAGACTGCCAAATAAACATGTGCAGTTAAATCATATACAGCGGAAAAGTAAAAGCAGAAATATACAGTTAAGGATAGGAGGGGGAACATGCTGCGGGGAACATCAAGTAATAACAGAAGAACAACAGATAAATATAGGGAACACCAAAATTCAATTATCAACAAGAATCATAAATAAAAGACAAGTGCACGGCATCACCCTTCGTGCTTTTACTCTTGTCCTCACCATAAAATCAATAAAATCGGCACGACATCACCTTTCGTGGCACGGAATGATCCTTCGTGCATTATCATGGAATGGAATGATCCTTCGTGCATTATCACTCATATTATGGCACGGAATTCTACATCGTGCGGCACAGCATCACCCTTCGTGCTTTTACCTCACAATATCGGCACGACATCACCCTTCGTGCATTAACACTCTCAAAAATCATACACGGCATCACCCTTCGTGCTTTACACTCTTCCTCACCCAAACAACAATCACAAAGCAATTTGGGAAAGGGAATCAATAATATTTCAATAAAATCCCGGCAAGAAAACAATAACATAATAACAATATCCCGGCAAGGGAAACAATGTCATGAATAATAACGTCCCGGCAAGGGAGATAATACCAAAAGCAATAACATCCCGCCAAGGGAGACAATATTATAAACCTCTTCTCTTTCCACAATTTCTTCACAACTTATTGCTCAACTTGAGCCAACGCTCTACAATGATCAATTACCAACAATACTTCCACAAGTCTTGTTCAACAATAGAAATCATCATATAAAGCATGAACAATACGAAACGGAGTCACATTAGCCATAGTATAAGACTCACGGGCATGCTTGACACCAACGTATATATACGCGTAACCATACCTATACGTCGTACTCAACAATTAACACATAGCAAATAGACTCAACTCCTAATCCCTCAAGCTAAGGTTAGACCAAACACTTACCTCGATGCCACGAACACAATTCAAGCCTCAACTACTGCTTTACCTCTTGTTTCCACCATCAATTCGCTTGTATCTAGCCACAAGTTACTTAACTATATCAATAAATTCTAAATGAATCAATTCTAATGCATGAAAATAAATTTTCCAATGATTTCCCCAAAAAGTCAAAAATCGATCCCGAGCCCACATGGTCAAAACCCGAGGTTCGAACCAAAGCCCGATTACCCATTCACCCACGAACCCAAATATATAATTTTCTTTTTGAAATCGAACCTCATATCGAGAGCCAAATCCCAAAAATTTAATAATTCTAAGTTCTACCCAAAACACCCAATTTTCCCTATGAAAACCCTTGATTTTGAGTTGAAATCATATGAAAAGATGTTATAAATTGAAGAAAACGGGTTAGAAATGACTTACAATCGATTTGGAAGAGTAGTTGCATTTAAAAAATCGCCCAAAAATGTTTTAGGTTTGAGAGAGTTTGAAAATGAGAAATTTTCGGCTAAGTTATGATTTAGCAGGTCGCAGATGTCGCAATTGCGACCAGGGTTCGAAATTGCGAAGCCCTTTAAGACCTGCTATCTTCGCATTTGCGATCAAATGTTCATAATTGCGAACTCGCATTTGCAAAGGGATTGTCGCATGTGACAGCTGGGGATTTCTGGGGTATTCGCATTTGCGAAGAAATGCTCGCAATTGCGAGCAAGGCTGGCTAGGGCTTACTTCGCAATTGCGAAGAGCCCCTCGCAATTCCCAAACCTGATAGGCTCGCAATTGCGACACTTGACCTCGCAATTGTGAGATCAGAGCCTCCAACACATACCAGATGAAAATTTGAAACTTCCTAAGTCCAATTCCACTCCGTGGCCTATCCAAAACTCACCCGAGCCCTCGGGGCTCCAAACCAAAACTGCACACTAACCTAAAACATCATACGGACTTGTTCGTGCATTGAAATCATCAACATAACAACAACAACTATGAATTAAACCTCAAATTCATGAAATCGCTCAAGAACATCAAAATTCCTATTTTCTCAATCATAGGTCCGTTTTATACCAAACCAATTCCGATCTTTACCAAATTTCACAGATTCCACTTAATTATTATTTCAAACTTGTACCGGGCTCCGAAACCAATATACAAGCCTGATACCATCAATTTCAAACATCTTTTTCTTTCTAAAAAACTCTTATATTTTCCAGAAAATAATTTTCTTTAAATATTTATTTCTCGGGCTTGGGACCTCAGAATTCGATTCCGGGCATATGCCCAAGTCCCAAATTTAACTACGGACCTTAGTGACCATCGGATCACGGGTCCGGGTCCGTTTACCAAGAATCTTGACCAAAGTCAACTTTATTCAATTTTAAAAGTAAATTTCCTTATTTCACTTAGTTTTCACATAAAAGCTTTCCGGAAACGCGCCTGGACTGCGCACCAAATTGAGGTAAGATAGAAAGAGGTTTTTAAGGCCTCAGAGCACTGAATTTATTTCCAAAACAAGTGATGACCTTTTGGGTCATCACATTCTCCACCTCTAAAACAACATTTCATCCTTGAACGGACATAAGAAAGAAGTACATGAGTCAGAGAAAAGATGGGGATATCGGCTCCGCATATCGGACTCGGACTCCCAGGTTTCTGCCTCAATAGGCTGACCTCTCCACTAAACACGAACAGAAGGAAAACTCTTTGATCTCAACTTACGAACATGTCGGTCTAGAATAGTTACCGGCTCCTCCTCATAGGACAAGTCCTTGTCCAACTGGACAATGCTGAAATCTAACACGTGGGATGGATCGTCGTGATACTTCCGAAGCATGGACAAATGAAATACTGGATGCACGACTGATAGACTCGACAACAACGCAAGTCTATAAGCCACCTCGCCCACTCGATCAAGAATCTCAAACGGGCCAATGAATCTAAGGCTAAGCTTGCCCTTCTTTCCAAATCTCATCACGCCCTTCATAGGCGACACCCGAAGCAACACCCCACTCACAGACCATGAATGCCACATCAAGAACCTTACGGTCGGCATAACTCTTTTGCATGGACTGAACCGTACGAAGCCTATCCTGAATGATCCTGACCTTGTCCAAGGCCTCTTGTACTAGATTTTTACCCAACAACCGAGCCTCTCCCGCCTCAAACTATCTAACCGGCGACCGACACTTCCTACTATATAAAGCCTCATAAGGAATTTGGATGCTCGATCGGTAACTGTTGTTGTAGGCAAACTCTGCTAAAGGAAAAAACTGATCCCACGAACCTCCAAAGTCAATGACACAAGCTTGGAGCATATCCTCCAAAATCTAAATAGTACGCTCGGACTGACCGTCCGTCTAAGGATGAAATGTTGTGCTCAACTCGACCCATGTGCCCAACTCACGCTGAACTGCTCTCCAAAAATATGAGATAAACTGTGTACCTCGGTCCGAAATGATAGACACGGGCACACCATGAAGATGAACAATCTCCCGAATATAGATCTCAGCTAACCTCTCGAAAGAATAGGAGACTGCCACAGGAATGAAATATGCTGACTTGGTCAGCCTATTAACAATAACCCACACTGCATCGAACTTCCTCTGAGTCCGTGGAAGTCCAACAACGAAGTCCATAGTGATATGCTCCCACTTCCACTCAGGAATCTCAATCTTCTGGAACAAACCACCAGGTCTCTGATGCTCGTACTTTACCTGCTGACAATTAAAACACCAATCCACATATGCAAAAATATCCTTCTTCATCCTCCTCTACCAATAATGATGCCGCAAATCCTGATACATCTTAGCGGCACCCGGATGAATAGAGTACCTGGATCTATGGGCCTCCTCTAAAATCAACTCTCGAAGCACATCCCCATTAGGCACACAAACTCGACCTTGCAGACTCAAAACTCCATCCTCTCCAACTGTGACCTGCTTGGCACCTCCGTGCCGCAATATGTCCCTAAGAACACACAAATAAGGATCATCATACTGCCGATCTCGGATACGGTCCAATAAAGAAGAACGAGCGACTGTGCAAGCTAACACACTGCTGGGCTTATAAACATCAAAACTCACGAACTGATTGGCCAAAGCCTGAACATCCAAAGCAAGTGGTCTCCTACCGACCGGAATATACGCAAGACTACCCATACTGGCTGACTTCCTACTCAAAGCATTGGCCACCACATTGGCCTTTCCCGGATGGTATAAGATGGTGATATCATAGTTTTTCAATAGCTCCAACCACCTTCTCTGCCACAAATTTAGTTCCTTCTGCTTGAACAAATACTGTAGACTCTTGTGATCCGTAAACATCTCACATGTCACCCCATACAGATAGTGCCTCCAAATCTTCAACGCGTGAACAATGGTTGCTAACTCAAAATCATGAAATAGATAGTTCTTCTCATGAATCTTCAATGGCTGCAATGACCTCGCTATCCTGCATCAACAACACCAAGCCCAATACAAGATGCATCACAATAAACCGTATATGGCTCTGAACTTGTGGGCAAAACCAACACTGGTGCCGTAATCAAAGCTATCTTGAGCTTTTAAAAGCTCGCCTCACACTAGTCCAACCACCTGAATTATGCATCCTTTTAGGTCAACTTGGTCATCGGGGTTGCAATAGATGAAAACCCCTCCACAAACCGATGGTAATAGCCTGCCAAACCCAAGAAATTTCGGATCTCTGTAGCTGATGCGGGTCTAGGCCAGTTCTTGATTTCCTCTATCTTCTTCGGATCCACCTGAATACCCTCTACTGAAACTACGTGACCTAAGAATGCAACTGAACTCAACCAGAACTCACACTTCGAAAACTTAGCATACAACTAACTATCTCTCAAAGTCAGGAGGACCACTCTCAAATGATGCTCATGCTCCTCCCGACGATGGGAATAGATCAAATATCATCAATGAAGACTATCACGAACGAATCCAAGTAAGGCTTGAACACTCGGTTCATCAAATCCATAAAAGTTGTTGGGGCATTTGTCAACCCAAATGACATCACCAAGAACTCATAATGCCCATACCGGGTGAGGAAAGATGTCTTAGGGACATCATATGCCCTAATCCTCAACTGATAGTAGCCATATCTCAAGTCAATCTTCGAATACCTTGGCGCCCTGAAGCTGATCAAACAAATCATCAATCATCGGCAATGGATACTAATTCTTAATTGTAATCTTGTTTAACTACTGGTAATCTATACACATCCTTATCGATCTGTCCTTCTTCTTTACAAACAACACTGGCCACCCCAAGGCGAGACGCTAGGTCTAATAAAGCCTTAATCAAGCAAGTCTTGCAACTGCTCCTTCAATTTTTTCAACTCAGGCGGGGCCATACGATACAATAGAATAGAAATGGGCTGAGTGCCCGGAGCCAAATCAATGCAAAAGTCAATATCCCTATCGGGTAGCATACCCGGCAGTTCTGAAGAAAATACCTCAAGAAGCTCACGAACTACAGGCATAGAATCCATAGAAGGAACCTCAGCACTAGAATCACGAACATATGCCAAATAAGCCAAACACCCCTTCTCGACCATACGCCGAGCCTTCATATATGAGATAACCCTACGGGTAGAATGACTAGGAGTCCCTCTCTACTCTAAATGAGGTAAACTCGGCAAGGCTAAGGTCATAGTCTTGGCATAACAGTCCAAGATAGCGTGGTAAGGTGATAACCAGTCAATCCCCAATATGACATCAAAATCAACCATGTCCAAAAGTAACAAATCTACCTGAGTCTCAAGACCCCTAATCACAACTATACATGAACGATGGACACAATCTACTATAATAGAATCACCTGCCGGTGTAGACACATATACAGGAGCACTCAAAGAATCACTAGGCATGACCAGATACAGTGCAAAATAAGATGCCACATAGGAGTAAGTAGACCTTGGATCAAATAGAACTGAAGCATCTCAACTACAAACGAGAACAATACATGTGATAACTACATCGGAAGCCTCAACTTTAGGCCTGGCTGGAAGAGCATAACATCGGGGCTGGGCCCCACCATCCTAAACTACATCTTTGGGATGGCCTCCTGTTGGCTGGCCTCCACCTCTAGTGGCCTGACCTAAACCTCTAATACCTCTACCTCAACCTTTAGCACCTCTACCTCCACCTCTAGCTGGTTGAGTGGGCGGTGAAACACTCGGTGCTTGAACCATGGAACAAGAACCCTGGTGATGAGATATACTCGGTGCTTGAGGGCAAAATCTAGCAATATGCCTCGTATTGCCACATATATAACAAGCCCTCGGCAGCTGAGACTACTGACCCTGATGACCTGAATACCACTCTGAAAACTCTGGAGCGGAGGTGCACTGATAGGAGCTGGCGGTGCATTATAGGGCAACTGATCAGAATACTGCATATGAGAACCACGACCACCTAGAGCACCATGAAAAGCCTGAAGTGTTGAATGAAACGGCTTGGGAGGATGGCCCCTACCAAAAGAATCCCTGCTTCCAGATGAGGCACCACTGAATCTACCCGAATGACGGGGCCTTTTGTCAAACCCCTGAACACTCCCCTATGATAGAACCATCTTAACTCTCCTGGCCACATTGGACGCCTCCTGAAAAGAAATCTTGCTCCCCGTCTCCTGAGCCATCTGCAATCGAATAGGCTGAATGAGTCCCTCAATGAACTTCCTCACTCTCTCCCTCTTAGTGGGAAGTATAAGAAGAGCATGACGGGCCAAGTCAATAAATCTGGTCTCGTACTGAGTAACAGTAATAGAACCCTGCTGGAGATGCTCAAACTGCCTATGATAGTTCTCCCTCTGAGTGATAGGAAGAAACTTCTCCATAAATAGCTGAGAGAACTGATCCCAAGTCAAAGCTGGTGACCCAGCTACTCAAGTCAAACGATAATCTCTCCACCAAGTCTTGGCGGATCCAGACAAGCGAAAAGCAGCAAAGTCAACTCCATTGGTCTCCACTATCCCCATTGATGTTCTAAATCTCAATACCACACAAGAAGGGGGGATGATTTGTGTGGTACCCAATTTTTTCTCTAGAAGAACCTGGTTCTTCTAGGTGTTCTACCTACTACTGTTTGCAGAATAAAAGTACATAAAATAAAGAACACAGAGATTTTTACGTGGAAAACACCTGGCTCAAAAGGTGAAAAAACCACGACCTACTGCTCAGTAGGATTTTTCCAAACTGACACTAAGATCACTGAGCCAAAATAGCATTTACAAAAACTCTTTGTAAACCAAAGGATTAACTCTAATCCCTTGTAGCACACAGCCTCAATTGTTGCGACAACGTCAAGTTAGCTTATAACTTAAACGCTCAAAGTACCTAATACACTTGCTTCTATGAAAGCTGAAAGGTACAACTTTAAACCACCTACTACAATTGAACTAGAATAAGAAAAAACACAATGAAACTGGTTCTTCTATCTCGTTCAAGTAGCTTCAGGAGTGCACACTCAAATCTCACTTAAATTGCTTACAAAATCGCCTTGCTCTTTTGCTTTCAATTTTGTTTAACTTCTGCGTATGTGCAATCCCAGTAAAAGAGAACAATCACTGTCATTTAATAGGTTAGAAATCAGAGTTTGATTTGGACTCAATTTCTGATCTTCTATCGTAGTTGAGTCCTTGAAGATATCAAACTCTAACACTCTCTTTATCTGGATTGTGTTCTCTTCATATAAGGAGACTTTCTTCCCTTATCCAATATGCAACCTTTTCAATCAGATCAGGAGATATTGCTGCTTGATCAGTAGGACTTATCTCCATCACGTGCATCTCACATGTGTAGGTTGATCATGACAGTGCTTCACAAGATGGACCTGGTCTATGACTGAGTTCATTTGTCATTCTTCAAAACTTCACATGTTCTTGGGCTAACAAATTCCCCCTTTTTGATGATGACAAACTCTGTTCTTTTTACTGATAAAAACACCTGTAAGAACTCAGCTTAACCATCAACACTAAACTTAGAAAATTTTCTTTTCATCAAGGACCAGGTTAATTAGGTTATAAATATCACTTATTTCAGAATAATGTGTAAAGCACAATATCTTTTCCCCCTTTTGGCATCATCGAAAAGTTGCATACACAGTGTGAATTCCAGATTTTAAAAAGTACTCATGGCCACTGGGGCAACTGCAAGTGCAATTATGGTGCAATCATCAGTAATCAAACAAACATATTTAAACTATCAAGGTCAAAATAATCATTGAACAAGATAAAATAGCATTTGTCATTGAGAGAGATATGTTGCCACTAACAATCCACAAAAAGAAAGAAAAACATCCAAACCATGAACAAAAAATAGAAAAATCCCTAATCTGGGTCACTGGGGTACTAGAACTAGTTTAGGAGACAGAAACTAGGAGTCCTAAAGCTTGGAGGAACTAGAGGGTTGAGTTTGGAGAAGATTCAGTATGTTCTGAAGAATTCCATCATTCTTCTCCTTTTCTTTTGCAAGCTCAATTCTGAGACCATCCCTCTCAGCTTCCACTTCAACCACAAAAGCCTTGAGCCTAGCAATTTCAGCATCCTTAGCTGCACGTTCCTGAACCAAAGTCCTAACTTTTCTATTGATGGGTGTCCTCAAGGATGAACTAGGTTCAACTAGGATGGCATTGACTGGATAGTCACAAGCAAGAAGAGTTTTGATGCCAAAGTATTCTTTGATCGAGGCCATTTCCCATTTCTTTAAAGGCACATTAAGCCTGTCTAGAACTGTGGTTAGTATAAATCCATATGGGGTAGCATGAGCCTTGGAACCATTTATGACCCTGTCTAGCAGTTTGACTATGAGGGCAGGCCAGTTGATTTGCTTTCCTCTCTCTAGGCATTCCATACTAACCAGATCCATGTAGTTGGCAGTGTGCCTTCTCTCCTGTCTTGGCAATAAGCACTTGTTGACTAACTCAAACACCACCTTGTGCTGAGGCCTCATCTGACTTTTCTGCACAACTCTGGCTTCATTCGCATTCTCTGAATCACAGAACTTTTTGGTGATTTCAAGGGTAGTGAGGAGGGAGTCCAGGCATGGCCACCTTTGCTTAGTATAGTCATCAAACCATTTAGAGGGTATGTCCAGAATCTCTCCCAGTTTCACAGCATCAAACTGTACTTGAACTCCCTTCACCTGGCTACTGACAACTCCATCCTTAACAGCAACATTTGCCATAAATTCAATCAACTCATTTCTAGCTAGCCTACCTTCCATCTAAAGGATCATGTCCTTCCATCCTTGAGCAGCCAAAAAGTCTACCAATCTCATCATCCCTGGTTCCACCAGGTCCTTCAACAATCTAACTTTTAAGTTTTTTCTTCTGCCAAAATGGCAAGCTTATCCTTTTCCTTCTCATATTCATCATCGTCTTCTTCTTCTCCACTCCAATCACCATCATCAGAAACTTTGGTTTGTTTAGCTTTCACTGCAGATCTTGTCCTCTTGGCTAGTGTGGGTTTAGCAGCTACAGGCACAGAGGAGGACTTCTTGGAGGAAGTCTTGGGTTTCTTAGGCTTGGGTGTAGGAACCTCCACTGTTGTACCCCTCTCTTGATGGACCAGTTCCATCTCTTCTTCCTCAATAGCCTCTGAGGATTCTGCAATCTTTCCCTTTCCCTTATCCTTTTTCCTTTTCTTGCTTTCTTCTAAAGCCTTCTATAGATCAGCTTCACTCTGTTTTACCCTGCTTCTTGTGGCTCTACCCCTAGGCACTGAAGAGGCAGTAGGTGTTGGGGATGAGGCTTTTCTTTTCATGGATGTCTTGGGAACATTTTGGGATTTTGGTGTAGTAGCTTTGCGTTTCTTTGGGTTATAACTTGCCCCAACCCTTTTCAGTAGGTCAACCAAGGTTTCTTTAGTAGATGAAACAGGTTTATCTCTTTTTTTGCTTAGATGAACTAACCCCTCAGCTGCTTCCCCAAAACCACTTCCCCCTAACTTCATGCCACTCTTATCTAACCTATCTTGTGCAACCCCACATATAGCAAGAAATGCTCCCTTCCCTTTTCCCCTCTCTTCACCACATGCACCCTCTTTTTTTTTTCTTTTTCAGACTTCTTTTTTCCTCCACTCCTACTCATCTCAAGCAACTCAACATCCATAATGGGTCCAACTAGAACAAAACTAGTTTCTAAGTTTTCAACCACAGAAGAACGTACCTCAGAAGGAGATTCTTGAGTCTTTTCAAAGTCATAAGACCCATGTCTATCTCCCTCAGTCGCGAATTGAAAGGACTCAGACTCAGACCTAGAATCAGACTTTGGAGCTGGGCTTTCTTTCACTTGGCTAGCTTTCAACCTTTCATTTAAAACCTTCCTCATAGCCCCAGATGCTATAGTTTTTCGAGCAAGCATTTTTTGCCTTCGAAACCTAAGTTTTGGAGATACACTGGGTAGAGTAGATGAGGATGAATTTGAGAGAGATGGTGGTGGAGGAGTGCCAGGATGATCTTGTGGGTTAGACATGATTCTTCGTTTCTTGAGAGGATTTGGGAATTTTGGAGAAGAGGGCAATTAGAATTGAAGAGGAATTTTTGACGGTTTTAGAATTATGAAGAAGACTAGAGATGTGGTATGTATTTAAAGCGAATTAGACATTAAATAAGTAACTACAGCTTTTTCAGGGGTCAAATAGAAGTCTAATCAAACTAAAATTCCAGAATTTTAATGATAGATTTGGCTTCCCTAGATATTAGGCAAAAGTCACGGTTTAGAGTTCTAGATGGACGGAACTGGTTCAATGCTCAACGGATAGAATTTTCTAGGAATTTGATAAGTATAGGACTTCTGCTCATGATTGAATTATTAATCTTTCTAATTGTGTAGAATATAAAAAACATACATGAGCTTTCATATGAACCCATACTGATAAACCATGTTCTTCATATAGAACTTTCTTGAACATGCTTCAAATGCCATAATAGAGAAAATGTTGTAAGAGATCAGTGAGTCATATATACACATGTCACCAGAGTATACTAATTAAAGTATGAACTGAGTACGAATTAATCTAGATATTTACACAAGGTTAGAATTCCTAACAAAAAAAATTCAATTTTTTGTGCATTCTGAGTTGGATCTATTAGGTGATCTTAATCATCCCTAATTCCAACATATTCCTCTCAAAGTTTTCTCTACTTAGTGCTTTAGTGAAGATGTTAGCAATTTGCTTATCAGTAGCACATAATTCTATGGAGATCAAACCTTTCTCATAGTTGTCTCTTAAGAAATGGTGCCTAACATCTATGTGCTTAGTCCTCTTATGATGAACATGGTTCTTTGTCATACTTATAGCACTAGTGTTATCACAAAATATAGGAATGCAACCAACTTCAATGCCAAAGTCTACTAGCTGTTGTTTGATCCATAGCAATTGAGCACAACAAGAGGTAGCAACAACATACTCAGCTTCAGCAGTAGATAAGACCACTGAATTTTGCTTTTTAGTAGCCCATGACACTAGACATGAACCAAGGAAGTGTGCCATACCTGAAGTGCTCTTCCGATCCACTAGAAAACCTGCATAATCAGCATCAGCATATCCTACTATATTGAAATTACTACCTTTGGGGTACCAAAGACACAAATCAATGGTGCCTTTCAAATATCTTAGTATCCCCTTGACAGCAATCAAGTGAGACTCTTTTGGATTTGCCTGAAAACGAGCACAATGCCCTACACTAAAAACAATGTCAGGTCTGCTGGCAGTAAGATACAAGAGTGAACCAATCATACCCCTATACAACTTTTGATCAAGTGATGAACCAGGTTCATCAATGTCTAATTTAGTGGCAGTTGCAATGGGTGTGTCTATTTCTTTTGATTCTTCCATTTTAAACTTTTTGATAAGCTCTTTTGCATACTTCTGCTGTTGGATCATGGTTCTATTAGGATTTTGTTTGATCTGCAAGCCTAAGAAAAAGTTAAGCTCACCCATCATACTCATTTCAAACTCACTCACCATTAATTTTGCAAAGTCCTTACTTAGCTTATCAGTGGTGGCCCCAAATATTATGTCATCAACATATATTTGTACCACAAGGAGATCCTTACCTTTTTCCCTTAAGAATAAGGTACTGTCAATTTTACCTCTTTTGTAACCATGCTCCAGTTAGAATTTGGATAGTAGTTCATACCATGCTCTTAGGGCCTGCTTGAGTCCATAGAGAGCCTTGTCTAACTTGTACACATGCTCAGAACATTCTTTGCTCTCAAACCATGGAGGTTGTTTTACAAACACTTCTTCTTTCGGGTAGCCATTCAGGAAGGCACTTTTGACATCCATCTGATGAAGAGTGAATTCCATGTGTGCTGCAAAGGCTATGAGGAGTCTGATTGCCTCTAATCTTGCAACTGCAGCAAAAGTCTCATCATAATCTATGCCTTCCTCTTGACTGTAACCATGGACCACCAGTCTTGCCTTGTTTCTTGTAACTGTTCCATCTTCATCAAGTTTGTTTCTGAAGACCCATTTTGTACCAATAACTAATCTGTCCTTGAGTCTTAGAACTAGATGCCAAACTTGACTTCTCTCAAACTGATTGAGTTCATCTTGCATTGCATTCACCCAATCTGCATCCTGCAAAGCCTCAACAACATTTTTAGGTTCAATAAGAGATAAAAAGGCATCAAAAATACACAGATTCTTTAATTGTGATCTAATTTTGACTCCAGATGTTGGATCAGTGATAATGTTCTTAATAGGATGAGAACTTTGATACTTGTAAGGTCTTACAACCAACTGGTCTCTGCTAGATATTTCTCCCATGTTTTGTTGCTAAGAAATAGGGTCATGAACATATTCTTTTAGGGGATTTATTTCAATTCCTCTTTGATCAGTTCCCCCTGTTAGGTTGCCCTGGATGGAAGAACCTATTCCTTATTTTGGTGTCACTTTGACTTGTGCTGAGGTTTCAGTCAAATCCTTTACCAATCCAATGGCTTCATCTTCATGTGTCCTATCTCTCAGAAAGAATGTTAGTTTCATCAAAATAATACATGTACACTTTCTTCTACGCACAAAGTTCTTTTATTGAACACTTTATATGCTTTGCTATGTGAAGAATATCCCAAGAATACTCCCTCATCACTTCTGAGATCAAACTTACTTAGGGAGTCTTTTCCATTATTGTGCACAAAGAACTTGCATCGAAATGCCCTAAGATGGGATATATTTGGTTTTCTCCCTTTAAGTAACTCATAGGGAGTCTTCTCTACAAGAGGTCTAGTTATGCATCTATTGATAATGTAACATGCAATGTTTATAGCCTCTGCTCAGAAGCTATGGGGCAGTTTACTAGAAAGAAGCATAGTCCTAGCCATGTCTTCAAGAGTCCTGTTCTTTCTTTCAACTACTCCATTTTGTTGAGGGGCCCTAGGGGCAGAGAAGTTATGAACTATACCATTTTCATCACAAAATTCAGCAAACTTAGCATTTTCAAATTCAGTTCCATGATCAGACCTAATTGATGTAAGTTGATTTCCTAATTATTTCTGAGTTTTTCTAACAAAGGCAGTGAACATGTCAAATGCTTCATCTTTAGATGTTAAGAATAGTACCCAGGTAAATATAGAATAATCATCAACAAGCACTATTACATATTTCTTTCCTCCTCTACTCATGGTTCTCATTGGACTACAGATATTCATATGGACCAGTTCCAACGACTTGGTTGTGCCTACCATTTTCTTGATTTTGAAAGATGATCTTACCTGCTTCCCCTTGCACAGGCCTTACAAACTTTGTCTTCTTTGAAATTGATGTTGGGTAACCCTATCACCAAGTCCTTAGAAACCAATTTGTTTAGCTGATTCAAATTGGCATGACCAAGTTTTTTGTGCCATAGGAGGGAATCATTGCAGTCAGCTTAGCGGTAATAAGACTCCTCAGCAATGCAGTCAGCTTTTGTGCCATAGGAGGGAATCATGACCAAGACTTCTTCAAGTCTTCAGCAATGCAGTCAGCTCTTGTCTTTGGCACATCCACTCCTTCAGCATTCTTCTTAGTAGTTGCTATAGGACCATCAGTGACTACGTCCCAGAGTTCATAGTCTTCTCCTATGATGTGATCCCTCATCCTGTTCTTCCACCAAGAATAGTACTGACCATTGAAAAGTGGATGCCTAGGAGTGGATTGCCCTTCCCAGTTCCCAGGCGGTGCACTCATGTTGATCTTTTCCTAAGATGTTAGTCTCTTCAAGGATAACCCGTTCTGATACCAATTGATATTCTAAACGTTAATACAATACAAGAAGGGGGTGATTTGTGTGGTACCCAATTTTCGCTCTAGATGAACCTGGTTCTTCTAGGTGTTCTAACTACTACTATTTGCGGAATAAAAAGTACATAAAATAAAGAACACAGAGTTTTTTACGTAGAAAACACCTGGCTCAAAAGGTGAAAAAACCACGACCTACTACTCAATAGGATTTTTCCAAACATCCACTAAAATCACTAAGCCAAAACAGCATTTACAGAACTCTTTGTAAACCTAAGGATTAACTCTAATCCCTTATAGCACACAGCCTTAACTGTTGTGACAACTTCAAGTTAGCTTATAACTTGAACACTCAAAGTACCTAATACAATTGCTTCTATGAAAGGTGAAAGGTACAACTTTAAACCACCTACTACAATTGAACTAGAATAAGAAAAAACACAATGGAACTGGTTCTTCTATCTCATTCAAGTAGCTTCACGAGTGCACACTCAAATCTCACATAAATTTCTTGCCAAATCGCCTTGCTCTTTTGCATTCAATTTAGTTTAACTAATGCGTTTGTGCAATCCAAGTAGAAGAAAACAATCGCTGTCATTTAATAGGTTAGAAATCAGAGTTTGATTGAGACTCAATTTTTGTTCTTCAATCGTAGTTAAGTCCTTGAAGATATCAAACTCTAACACTCTCTTTATCCGGATTGTATTCTCTTCATATAAGGAGACTTTCTCCCCTTATCCAATATGCAACCTTTTTTATCAGATCAGGAGATATTGATGCTTGATCAATAGGACTTATCTCCGTCACGTGCATCTTACATGTGTAAGTTGATCATGACAGTGCTTCACAAGATGGACCTGGTCCATGACTGAGTTCATTTGTCATTCTTAAAAACTTCACCTGTTCTTGGGGCCAACACCCATGTTCCGAAGAACCTCGTGATAGCTGTCCAAAATAATCCTGGGGATCCTCAGAAGTTGCACCAACAAAAGTAGTAGTGAAGAGCTTGGTGAACCTGTCTAATCTCCATAAAGCATCAGCAGACATAGTTAGCCCCTCTTCGGTCTGTGCCATAACACCAGGCTAAACTACCTCAACTGGCTGAGTTGCTAGAGTCTGAAACTGGGGAGCCATCTGCCCCGGAGTGCGAGTAGCAGGAGTTTGGGCTACTCCTCCAGCCTAAGAGACGGCTGGTGCTACAGGAAGCAAGCTTGCCTGGGTGACACTCTCCATAAGGCCCACTAGACGGACCAAAGCATCCTGAAGTACCGATGTGGCGATGAACCCCTCTAGGACCTGAGCTGGTCCTACTGGAACTGCCTGGGCTCGAAACTCATCATCAAACTCAACCTGAGGCTCCGCCGCTAGTGCTGGTGCTGGTGCTGGTTATCGAGCTCTGGGTTGAGCCCTGGCTCAGGCCCTATCACGGCCTCGACCTTTGCCTCTCACAGCAGCTGCTATTGGGGGATCGAGCTGATGATCAGGTGATGAAGCGGTACGTGTTTTCACCATCTGCGAAAGAATAGAGTGGAGGTTTAATTAGCATTGAGAAATCAAGTCGCACGACAGGAAAGAATAGATGTGAAGTTTTTCATAACTCTGTAGCCTATGGGATAAATACAGATGTCTCCATACCGATCTTTCAGACTCTACTAAGTTTGTTTGTGAATTGTGAGACCTAAGAAGCCTAGAGCTCTGATGCCAACTTGTCACGACCCAGATTTCCCACCCTACGGAGTCGTGATGGTGCCTACTAGTGAAAGCTAGGCAAGCCAATTATTCAAATGACTTAACCTTTTTCATTTTAATCCCCTAACAGTGGTAAATAACATCATATAAATAGAGGAAATAATAAAGCAGAAGACTGAAATGTAACAAGATAATAATAATTCTTATACATATCCATAACAAACTACCTAGAACTGGTGTCACAATCTCACAAACTGTCTAGAAATACTACAAATAGTGGGTTCGAAAGATAAATACAACAGTGTTTCTGAAATACATAGAAGGAACAGTAAGGAAAGATAGAAGGAGATGCCAAGGCCTGCGGACGCCTGCAGGACTACCTCAGGTCACCTGAATGGACTGAAGGCAGCAACCTCACTGCAGTCCAAAAGCTACAACACTGGGATTTGCACACAGTGCAGAGTGTAGTATCAGTACACCCGACCCCATGTGCTGGTAAGTGCCTAGCCTAACCTCGGCGAAGTAGTGACGAGGCTAGGACCAGACTACCAAATAAACATGTGCAGTTAAATCATATACAGCGGAAAAGTAAAAGCAGAAATATACAGTTAAGGATAGGAGGGGGAACATGCTGCGGGGAACATCAAGTAATAACAGAAGAACAACAGATAAATATAGGGAACACCAAAATTCAATTATCAACAAGAATCATAAATAAAAGACAAGTGCACGGCATTACCCTTCGTGCTTTTACTCTTGTCCTCACCATAAAATTAATAAAATCGGCATGACATCACCTTTCGTGGCACGGAATGATCCTTCGTGCATTATCATGGAACAGAATGATCCTCCGTGCATTATCACTCATATTATGGCACAGAATTCTACATCGTGCGGCACAGCATCACCCTTCGTGCTTTTACCTCACAATATCGACACGACATCACCCTTCGTGCATTAACACTCACAAAAATCATACACGGCATCACCCTTCGTACTTTATACTCTTCCTCACCCAAGCAACAATCACAAAGTAATTTGGGCAAGAGAATCAATAATATTTCAGTAAAATCCCTGCAAGGAAACAATAGCATAATAACAATATCCCGGCAAGGGAAACAATATCATGAATAATAACGTCCCGGCAAGGGAGATAATACCAAAGCAATAACATCTCGGCAAGGGAGACAATATTATAAACCTCTTCTCTTTCCACAATTTCTTCACAACTCATTTCTCAACTTAAGCCAATGCTCTACAATGATCAATTACCAACAATACTTCCGCAAGTCTTGTTCAACAATAGAAATCATACTATAAAGCATGAACAATACGAAACTGAGTCACACTAGTCATAGTATAAGACTCACGAGCATGCTTGACACCGACGTATAGATACTCGTCACCATGCCTATACGTCGTACTCAACAATTAACACATAGCAAATAGACTCAACTCCTAATCCCTCAAGCTAAGGTTAGACCAAACACTTACACCGATGCCACGAACATAATTCAAGCCTCAACTACTGCTTTGCCTCTAGTTTTCACTACCAATTCACTTGTATCTAGCCACAAGTTACCTAACTATATCAATAAATGCTAAATGAATCAATTCTAATGCATGAAAATAAGTTTTCCAATGATTTCACCAAAAAGTCAAAAATCGACTCCAGGCCCACATGATCAAAACCCGAGATTCGAACCAAAACTCACTTACCCATTCATCCACGAACCAAATATATAATTTATTTTGAAATCGGACCTCAAATCGAGATCCAAATCCCCAAAATTTGAAAATCCTAAGTTCTACCCAAAACACCCAATTTCCCCCATGAAAACCCTTGATTTTGAGTTGAAATCATGTGAAAAGATGTTATAGATTGAAGAAAACGAGTTAGAAATGACTTACAATCGATTTAGAAGAGTAGTTGCCTTTGAAAAATCGCCCAAAAATGTTTTAGGTTTGAGAGAGTTTGAAAAATGAGAAATTTTCGACTAAGTTATGATTTAGCAGGTCGCAGATGTCACAATTGCGACCAGGGTTTGCAATTGCGAACCCCTTCAGGACCTGCTATCTTCGCATTTGCGATCAGATGTTTGCAATTGCGAAGGGATTGTCGCATTTGTGACAGCTGGGGATTTCTGGGGTATTCGCATTTGCGAAGAAATGCTTGCAACTGCGAGCAACGCTGGCCAGGGCTTACTTCGCAATTGCGAAGAGCCCCTGGAAATTCCCAAGCAGGATAGGCTCGCAATTGCGACACCTGACCTCGCAATTGCGAGATCAGAGCCTGCAACACATACCAGATGAAAATCTGAAACTTCCTAAGTCCAATTCCACTCTATGGCCTATCCAAAACTCACCCGAGCCCTCGAGGCTCCAAACCAAATATGCACACTAACCTAAAAACATCATACGGACTTGCTCGTGCATTCAAATCATCAAAACAACAACAACAACTATGAATTAAACCTCAAATTCATAAAATCACTCAAGAACATCAAAATTCTTATTTTCTCAACCATAGGTCCGTTTTATACCAAACCAATTTCGATCTTTACCAAATTTCACAAATTCCACTTAATTATTATTTCAAACTTGTACCGGGCTCCGAGACCAAAATACGGGCCCAATACCATCAATTTCAAACATTTTTTCCTTTCCAAAAACTCTTATATTTTCTAAAAAATAATTTTCTTTAAAAATTTATTTCTCGGGCTTGGGACCTCGGAATTCGATTCCGGATATATGCCGAATTCTCAAATTTAACTACGGACCCTATGAGACCATCGGATCATGGGTCCGGGTCCGTTTACCAAGAATGTTGACCAAAGTCAACTTTATTCAATTTTAAAAGCAAATTTCCTTATTTCATTTAGTTTCACATAAAAGCTTTCCGGAAACGCGTCCGGACTGCACACGTAAATTGAAGTAAGACAGAAAGAGATTTTTAAAGCTTAGGAGTACTGAATTTACTTCCAAAACAAGTGATGACCTACCGGAGGAGAAGATTGTTTAGAGCCAATACTTACGTGAGCCGTGGGTGGGAGAGAGATCCTACATCTTTACCTTCTTTTTTGTGCTTTAGTTTTATATTTAAAATGCCTACGCTTTTTAATTGTTTGAATGGAGTTCCTGTGTTGAATTTGTTAATGATTAGATCATCAGTGACTTAGAAGCCAAAAATATTAATGATCATCATTAGTTATTTAGCATTTCTCTTCTAAAAAGATTGACTAAATACTGAATATTTTTTTGATTTGAGGCATTATGCAATGGCGAATATTTGGAACGATTTTAGGATCAGTTGTAGTCAACGTGGGACTATTTGTCTTCTATTTCCTTGGCAATGCTTTATTAATATACTCAACAATTGCCTTCTATCTTAATTTGCATCATGCAGCAGTGTTTGCTCTTGAATTTCCTCAAAATTCTCACCAGGAGAAAGAGAGTCGGGAAGAGAGGCAAGAATTTGAACCTAAAGGCCTACAAACAATTCTTCACATTGCTCTCTGCATAGGAAATAGGAGCACAAAAATATAATTGTTGGACTATAGGAGTACTACCAACAAAGAGTTCCGTTTTTGCAAGGTATACGTTGACAACTTATATTTTTCGGCAACGGACTAAATATACCCCTTTACTTTCAAATATTATTTATCTGTACCCCTCGTTATACTATTGGGCTATCTATACCCCTATTGTCATACTATTGTATTATCTATACCCCTACTGTCATACTTTGAAACAAAAATATCCCTATTTTGGATGGAGTGACACGTGGCAATACCAGATTAAAACGACCCATTTCTTTTTTTTTCCGACCCGTTTTTAAAAAAACCCACCACCCGGCCCCTATTTTCATTTTTTTCCAGTTTTTTTAAAAATTTCAAATTTTAAAAAACGAAAATATTTTGTCAAAAAACAAAAAAAAATCTGTTTTTACAAATTTGTTTTTCCAGTTTTTACAAAACAAAATTCTTTTAAAAAAACTGAAAAAATGGAAAAAAATATTTTTCAAAAATGAAAATATTTTGTTGAAAATAATTTTTTCAGTTTTTAAAAAACGAAAATATTTTGTTAAAAATGAAAATATTTTTTTCTGTTTTTACAAAAAAATTCAGTTTATACAAATTTGTTTTTTCAGTTTTTACCAAAAGAAAATCTTTAAAAAAAAACTAAAAAAAAAACATTATTCAAAAAACGAAATATTTTGTTGGAAATATTTTTTTCAGCTTTTAAAAAACTAAAATATTTTGTTAAAAACTGGAAAAAAATCCAGTTTTACATTTTTTTTCAGTTTTTACAAATATGTTTTTATATTTATTACAAAAAATATATTTTGTTAAAAAAACGATTTTTTCAGTTTTTACAATTTGTTTTGCAAAATCTTTTCAGTATCTACTCAGTTTTAAAAAAAGAAAATATTTTATAATTTTTTTTTAAGTTTTACAAAAAGAAAATTCTTTAAAAAAACTGAAAAATGAAAATATGGTTCGGGTTGTTAGTTTTTTGTAAAATGGGTTGGGTAAAAAAAAGAAATGAGTCATTTTAATCTGGTGCTGCCACGTGACACTCCATCCAAAACAGAAATATTTTTGTTCCAAAGTATAACGGTAAGGATATGAATAGCCCAATGGTATAACGAAGAATATAGGTAAAGTTTCTCTCCTCCAATTTGGTAATTTGGGAACCAAAAGAGACAATGGTCGACCTATGAGGTCTTCAATGTTCACTCGCTTGCTTCCCCCCGCACTTTGAAAGTTCCTTCTAAAGATTATCATTAGGCTAGCCACCTTTCCCTTACTCTTTCTCTGCGCCTCTACTTTTGTATGTATACGTCATTGTGGAATTAAATATATTCAATTGTTAACATTTTATTCGATATTGGGTGATGCGACAGAGCGAATATGTGTCGGCGCAGGATAAAAGGCGCAAAATTGTGTTTGGATTCGCTGGAAGTACTGATTCATTCTGCTTTTACAATCACTTAATGTTGATTTACTTATATTTGAATCGTTTAAAAGTGATCAATTTCTTCTTTCTTCTTTCAAAAAAAAAAATGGAAATGTGTTCTATATATTTATGCATTGTTTCTATTTTAGATTCTTACTGTTTTACTATTATTAGGTAGAATGACTTTTCTATTTTATTCATATTCTCAAATTTTAAGTGCAAGGAACATATGCCAATCAAATTATGTCGATCGAGCTCTATTTTACTTTTTTATAGTCAAATAGTTATTTCTTCGACAATAGTAATTCAAATTTTTTGATATAATCATTTTTGTACTCTATTCATGTTTTAGTCTTTCTTTCTTAAATGATATGGAATATTAAATTATATGGGGAACTTTAATTGCTAAAAAGATTAATATGAATTTGAAGATGTTGATGCTACCACAGTTTAGGAATAAGAAGATAAACTAAGGATGAGGATGTAAGAATCACTGAATATTAATGTTCACTAAATATAGATTAGTTGTCTCTCTTTATAATGGAAGAAATTGTGAACTAATTTGATTTTTTAAGTTGTATTTAACGAAAAATTATTATTGTTGGTGTATAAGCTATATATCAATTTTTGTGTGTTTCTTCACATGAAAAACAACTTGTACTGGCATAATATTCAAAAATTTATTTGTATTAAGTAGGAAGCCCATAACTTAAAAGTTCAATTATCTAAATGCCCTTCTAAATAATTCAAATATTTTACTTGTAAAAAAATTAAATACAATGAGAATTTTATTTGAAAGGATGCCACCCTTCAAATTAGTTGCAAATGTTAGTGTTCGGTTGTGTATTAGATGTCATAATTGGATTACACGGGATTATGATACCATCTATATTTAAGTGTCCGAAAAAGAATTTACAACATATCTCCTAACGATCTCCCTTTTTTCAAGGATTTGTACTATTGATTTGTCAAGCGACTCCCGTTATAGCATTGTGAGTTTTAATATGATTCTTTCAATCTATATGTTATCTTTGTCTGATTCAATTAACAAGCATTTGCATGTGTGTTTCGATCCTTTATTCGTATTTGTGACATTGTGATTTAGATTTTAACTTTTCTATCACCAAGTTGTTTCAAACTAAAGTATTCACATGTAACAAATATAACGTTGGTAACTCGAAAAAAGAATTATTATTATGGTTGTAGTTGACTTGTCAAATGTAAAATCGAAAGATGTAATTTTTTTTAGTGTTTGCTAGAGATAATGAATTAATTACTTTTGACAAGAAAGAAGATCATGTCAAAAATAATCTCAAAATAATATATTTTGAACTAATTACTAAATAAAATATTTTTAATTAATTATTCTATTAATTAGCCTTAGAAAGTTTTTCTATGAAACATTACTTTCTTTGTCGTAATTTATGTATCATACTTTCTTTTTTAGTATTTTCTAAAATAATATCATACTTTTTTATTTAAAAATAACTTAACTTCAAACTTACTCTTTTACCCTTAACAAATGATGTGTAGTGACATAAATATCTATAGGTTACTTTAGACTACGCATTTCAAAAAAATTTCTTTCTTATATTTCGTGTCAAGTCAAACACACCATATAAATTTGGACTAGGGAGTAAATGTGATGACCCAAAAGGGTCATCTTTTATTTTAGAACTCGAATCCGGGTTCGGAGACTTTGAAAATCTCATTTTCTTTCTTCTCGATTTACGTGCTCAATCTGGGCGCGTTTACGAAAAGCATTTATGTGAAATTTAAGAAAAATATTGAATCTTTGCCTTTAAAATTGACTTCGGTCAGTATTTTTGATAAACGGATCCGGACCAGTGATTTGATAGTCCCGTAGGGTCCGTAGTTAAAAATGGGACTTGGGCGTATGTCCGAAAGAGAATTCCGGGGTCCCTAGCCCGAGAAATGAATTTTTGAAGAAAATTATTTACTGAAAAATATAAGGATTTTTAGAAATGGAATAGTGTGTGATCTCGTTGATATCGGGCCCGTATTTTAATTTCGAAGCCCGGCACAGGTTTGATATAATATTTAAGTCGTGTATGTGGAATTTGGTGAGAAACAGAACTGATTTGATGTGATTTGGACGTCCGGTTGCGAAAATAGAAATTTCAAGTGTTCTTAAGAAAATCATGAGTTTTGGTGTTAAATTCGTTGTTTGAGATGTTATTTTGGTGATTTGATCGCACGGGCAAGTCCGTATGATGTTTTTAGACTTGTATACATGTTTGGTTTAGAGCCCCGAGGGCTCGGGTGAGTTTTGGATAGACTACGGAGTGAATTTGGACTTGAAAAATCTGCTGTTGCATCTGGAATTTGTTGCAGGCCTCTGATTTCGCAATTGTGAGATCAGGCTTCGCATTTGCGAGCTTCACAAGTTGGCAATTGCGAGGGTTTTATCGCAATTGCGAAGAAGCCCTAGGCCAGCATTGTTCGCATTTGCGAACATACCTTCGCATTTGCGAAGCCATCAGGGAGGGGCAACCTTCGCAATTGCGACCAATAGTTTGCAATTGCGACAGTAGCAGAAATGCAGCAGGTTCGCAATTGCGTTGCCTATCTCGCATTTGCGAGCTTCGCAATTACGAAGCTCTAGTCGCAATTGCGACATCTACAACTGATCAAAACCTAATTTAGACAGGATTTCAACTCATTCTCTCAAATTTTCAAACCTTAAGCTCCCATAGGCGATTTTCCAAAGGAGAGTTCTTCCCCAACTCATAGGTAAACGATTTCTAACTCATTTCCTTCAATCCATTTCATCATTTTACAAGATTTCATCACAAAATCTAGGGGTTTTATGGTAGAAATTAGGGATTTGTGTAGAATTAGGACTTTTTTTACAATTGGGACTTGGACTTCGATTTGGGGTCAGATTTTGAAACTAATTACATATTTGAGCTCGTGGGTGAATGGGTTTTGGTCCGAACCTCGAGTTTTGACCAAGTAGGTCCGGGGTCGATTTTGGACTTTTTAGTAGAAAGTTTGAGAAAACTAAATTTATGCATTGTAGTTAATTCCCTTAGCAATAATTGTTGATATTGAGTTAATTGTGGCTAGATACAAGCGGATTGGAAGTGGAACTGAGAGGTAAAGCGGTAATTGAGGCTAGATTTTTGGCCGTGGAATTGAGGTAAGTGTTTGGTCTAACCTTAGCTTGAGGGAATATGTATTGTTGTCTTAATTGCTACATGTTAGTATTAAGTACGACATATAGGTGTGGTGACGAGTATCTATATGTTGATGTTGAACATGCAAGTGAGTCTTATACTGTGATCGTTGTGTCTCTTATTACGTACTGTTCATGCCTAAATTGATAGTTTTCTATGTTGAACAAGTCTTATAATATTTTCTTGGTATTGGATTGTTGTCGAGTATTGACTCAAGTTGAGACTTATTTTGTGAAGTTAACTGTTGAAATGAGATTTGTTATTGTTGATTCCCTTGCCAAGATATTATTGTTTCTATTATTTGGGTGAGGAAGAGTGTAAAGTACGAAGGGTGATGCCGTGCACGATATTGTGAGCGAGTATTAATGCACAAAGGGTGATGTCGTGCCATATTCTGTGAGTGTTAATGCACGAAGGGTGATGTCGTGTCATAATTTTGGGAGTTAATGCACAAATGGTGATGTCGTGCCATGATTTTGAGAGTTAATGCACGAAGGGTGATGTCGTGCCATTTCGGTTGTTTCTTATGGTGAGGATGAGAGTAAAAGCATGAAGGGTGATGCCGTTCACGTGTTATTATATCATTATTTCTATTGGTTCAAATATGGTGTTTACTTTGCTTCTTCATTGAATTACTGTTAGAATCTGATATTTCCCGCAGCATGTTTTCCTTTCCCGTCTTTATCTGTTAAATTTCTGTTATTATTGTTTTTCATATATGATTTAATTGTACAGGTTTATATTATTGTTGTGTCCTAGCCTTGTCACTACTTCGCCGAGGTTAGGCTCGACACTTACCAGTACACGGGGTCGGTTGTACTAATACCGCACTCTGCACTTTCTGTATAGATCTCGGTGGCGGACCTCGTGAGTATAGTTGAGGTTTCTGCCTTCAGTCCACGGGAGACCCAAGGTAGATCTGCCTCCGTTCGCAGACCCTGGAGTCCCCTTTCCTCTATTTTAGTTTTCATGTCTCTTTCTATTTTGAGAACAAATGTACTTCTTTTAAACCAATATTTGTAGAATTTCTTAGACATTCGTGGATTGTGACACCAGATCAGTAGGGTAGTCATATATTAGAGTTGTTGAACTTTTATAACATTTATGCACTTTATCTCTGTTCGGCTTTAGCTATTATTTATTTATGTTCTGGTTAATAGTTAATGTGGTAAAACTATATCTGTCGGCTTGCCTAGTTTTCAAGAGTAGGCGCCATCACGATCTCGACGGTGGGAAATTCGGGTCATGACAAGTTGGTATCAAAGCTCTAGGTTGCCTAGGTCTCACAATTCACAAACAAGCTAGGTAGATTCTGAGGGATCGGTATGGAGACGTTTGTGCTTATCCCCAGAGTCTACAGAGTTAGGAGAACTTCACATCTATTCTTTTCTGTCGTGCGATTTGATTTCCTAATACTAATTGAACTTCCACTCTGTTCTTTTGAAGATGGCGAGAACACGTACTGTTTCATCAGCTGACTAGCAGCCCTCCTACGAGGGGTAGAGGCCGAGGTCGTGCTAGACGTCGAGGCAGGGGAAGGACTCAGCCCAGAGCTCGAGTAGCAGCACCAGTGGAGGAGCCTCAGGTAGAATTTGAGGATGAGGTTCCGGCCCAAACCGTCCAGCAGGGCCAGCTCAAGTTTCAGAGGATTTCATCGCCATCCAGGTACTCCAGGATGCTCTGGTCCGTATATTGGGCCTTATGGAGAGTGTCACTCAAGCAGGCATACTTCCTGTAGCACCAGCCATCGCTCAGGCTAGGGGAGGAGCACAGACTCTTGCTACACGCTTTCCGGAGCAGATGGCTCCCCAATTTCAGACTCCAGCAGCTCAGCCAGTTGGGATAGTTCCGCCGGGTGTTGTAGTACAGACCGGTGATGGATCAACTATGTCTTCTGATGCCTTGTGGAGACTGGACATGTTCACCAAGATTTTTACTACTAATGGCGGTACATCTTTAGAGGATCCCCAGGATTATTTGGACAGTTGTCACGAGGTTCTACAGAACATGGGGTAGTGGAGACTAATGGGGTCGAATTTGCTACTTTTCGTCTGTTAGGTTCCGCCAAGAAGTGGTGGAGGGATTATTGTTTGGCCTGACCAGTTGGGTCACCTGCATTGACTTGGGACAAGTTCTCTCAGCTATTTCTCGAGAAGTTCCTTCCTATCACTCATAGAGAGGACTATCGTATGTGGTTCGAGCATCTTCAGCAGGGTTCTATAACTGTCACCCAGTACGAGACTAGGTTTGGTGATTTGGCTCGTCATGCTCTTCTTATACTCCCCACCGAGAGAGAGAGGGAGAGGAGGTTCATTGAGCGACTAACTCAGCCTATCAGATTGCAGATGGCTAAGGAGACAGGGAGCGAGATTTCTTTCCATGATGAGGCCAATGTGTCCAGGCGAGTGGAAATGGTTTTAGCTTAGGGGAGAAGTCAGGGGTCTGACAAGAGGCCCCGTCATTCTGGTAGGTTTAGTGATGCCTCGTCTAGAGGCAGGGATTCTTTTGGTAGGGGCCATCCTCTCAGGCCGTTTCATTCAGACTTTAGGCTTCTCACAGTGCTTCAGGTGGTCGTGGTTCTTATATGTAGTATTATGAGTAGCTACCCTACAGTGCATCACCAGCCCCTATCAGTGCACCTCCGCTCCAGAGTTTTTAGGGTGGTTACTCAGGCCGTCAGGGTCAGTTTCAGGGTCAGCAGTCCCAGCAGTCGAGGGCTTGTTATACTTGTGGATCCGAGGCACATTGCTAAATTTTGCCCTCGAGCTTCAAGCAATTCTGAGCATTAGGGCTCTTGTGCCATGGTTCAGGCATCGGGTGTTCCACTGCCCGCTCAGCCATCTAGAGGTGGGGTGAGGCAATTAGAGGTGGAGGTCGAGGTATTATAGGTGGAGGTCAGGCCGCTAGGGGTAGAGGCCAGCCAGTACGAGGCCATCCCAGGGATGTAGTTCAGAGTGGTGGGACCCATCCCCGATGTTATGCTTTCCCAGCCAGGCCTGAGGCTGAGGCATCCGATGTCGTTATCACAGGTATAGTTTTAGTTTGCAATAGAGATGCTTCAGTTCTATTTGATCCAAGGTCTACATATTCCTATGTGTATCTTATTTTGTTATGTATTTGGTTGTGCCTCGTAATTCTTTGAGTGCTCCTGTATATATATCTACACTGGTATGTGATTCTATTATAGTTGATCGTGTCTATTGCTCATGTGTGGTTATTATTGGGGGTCTTGAGACCCGTGTAGATCTCTTATTTCTTGATATGGTCGATTTTGATGTCATCTTGGGGATGGATTGGCTGTCACCTTATCATGCCATATTGAACTGTCACGCCAAGACCATGACCTTAGCCTTGCCGGAGTTGCCTCGATTGGAGTGGAGAGGGACTCCTAGTCATTCTACCAGTAGGGTCATTTCTTATATGAAGGCTCGGCGTATGGTCGAGAATTGGTGTTTGGCTTATTTGGCTTATGTTCGCGATTCCAATGTAGAGGTTCCTTCCATGGATTCCGTATCAATTGTTTGTGAGTTTCTAAAGGTATTTCCTGTAGACCTGTCGGGGATGTCACCCAACAGAGATATTGACTTTTGCATTGATGTGGCTCTGGGCACTCAACCCATTTCCATTCTATCATACCATATGACCCCTCTAGAGTTGAAAGAATTGAAGGAATAGTTGCAATATTTGCTTGATAAGGGCTTTATTAGACTTAGTGTCTCGCCCTAGGGTGCGTCGGTGTTGTTTGTTAAGAAGAATGATGGATCGATGAAGATGTGCATAGACTATCAGCAGTTGAACAAAGTCACCATCAAGAACAAGTATGCATTGCCGAGGATTGATGATTTATTTGATCAGCTTCAGGGTGTCAAGGTGTTTTCGAAGATTGATTTGAGGTCTGGCTACCATTAGTTGACGATTAGGGCATCTCATGTCCCTAAGATAGCTTTTCGCACTCGGTATGGGCATTACGTGTTCCTACTTATGTCATTTGGGTTGACAAATGCCCCAGCAACATTTATGGATTTGATAAACCGGGTGTTCAAGCCCTATCTATATTCTTTCGTGATTGTTTTTATTGATGATATTTTGATCTACTCCCGCAGTTGAGAGGAGCATGAGCAGCATCTTCGAGCCGTTCTTCAGACTCTGAGAGACAGCTAGTTATATGCAATACTTGTTTAAGCAGAAGGAGCTAAATTTGGGCAGAAGAGGTGGTTGAAGCTATTGAAAGACTATGATATCACCATCTTGTTTCATCCTGGGAAGGCCAATGTAGTGGACGATACTTTGAGTAGGAAGTCAGCCAGTATGGGCAGCCTTGCGTAGATTCCACTCAGTGAGAGACCGCTTGCTTTGGATGTTCAGGCTTTAGCCAATCAGTTCGTGCAGTTGGATGTTTCTGAGCCCAGCCATGCCTAGCTTGTACAGTCGCTCGGTCTTCATTATTTGAGTGTGTCGGAGATTGGCAGTATGATGACCCTCATTTGCTTGTCCTTAGGGATACAGTGCGGCACGGAGATGCCAAGTAGGTTACAGTTGGGGATGATGGAGTTTTGAGGATGTAGGGTCGTATTTGTGTGCCCAATATGGAGGGACTTGCGGCAGCATTATTGTTGGAGGAGGATGAAGAAGGATATTGTTGCGTATATAGCTTGGTGTTTGAATTGTTAGCAAGTAAAGTATGAGCATTAGAGACCTGGTGGTTTGCTTCAGAAGATTGAGATCCCTGGGTGGAAGTGGGAGCGTATCACTATGAATTTTGTTGTTGGACTCCCACGGACTCAGAAGAAGTTTGACGCAGTATGGGTTACTGTGGATAGACTGACTAAGTCAATGCATTTCATTCCTGTGGCGGTTTCCTATTCTTCGGAGTGGTTGGCAGAGATTTATATCCGTGAGATTGTTCGTCTCCATGATGTGCCCGTGTCTATCATTTCTGATCGAGGTACACAGTTTACCTCGCATTTCTGGAGGGCAGTTCAGCGTGAGTTGGGTACGTGGGTCGAGTTGAGCACAACATTTCATCCCCAGACGAACGGTCAGTCCGAGCATACTATTCAGATTTTGGAGGATATGCTCCGAGCTTGTGTTATTGACTTTGGAGTTTCTTGGGATTAGTTCTTGCCATTAGCGGAGTTTGCCTACAATAACAGTTATCAGTTGAGCATCCAGATGGCTCCCTATGAGGCATTATATGGTAGACGGTGTCGGTCGCCGGTTGGATAGTTTGAGCCGGGAGAGGCTCGGTTGTTGGGTACAGATTTAGTTAAGGAGGCATTGTATAAGGTTAAGATTATTTAGGATAGGCTTCGTACATCTCAGTCCAGGCAAAAGAGTTATGCCGACCGTAAGGTTCGTGATGTGGCATTCATGGTCGGAGAGCAAGTGTTGCTTCGGGTGTTGCCCATGAAGGGCGTGATGAGATTTGGGAAGAAGGGCAAGCTAAGCCCTAGGTTCATCGGGCCTTTTGAGATCCTTGACCGAGTAGGAGAGGTGGCTTACAGATTTGCGTTGCCACCAGGTTTATCAGCTGTGCATCCAGTTTTTCATGTGTCCATGCTTCAGACAGTTGAGATAGAAGAGTTATCATTCGGTTCGTGTTCAGTGGAGAGGTCAGCTTGTCAAGGTAGCTACCTGGGAGTCCGAGTCCGATATGCGGAGCCGATATCCCCATCTTTTCACTTACTTAGGTACTATTCTATGTCCATTTGAGGACAAACGGTTGTTTTAGAGTTGGAGAATATGATGAGCCAAAGGATAATCTTTTATTTTTTAACCCAAATCCAGGTTCCAAGGCCTTGAAAACCTCATTTCCTTTCTCTCTATTTGCGTGCGCAGTCTGGGCGCGTTTCCGGAAAGCATTTATGTGAAATTTAAGAAAAATATTGAATTTTTGCCTTCAAAATTGACTTTGCTCAACATTTTTTGTAAACAGATCCAGACCCGTGATTCGACGGTCCTGTAGGGTCCGTAGTAAAATATGGGATGTGGGCGTATGCCCGGAAGCGAATTCCGAGGTCCCTAACCCGAGAAATAAATTTTTGAAGAAAATTGTTTACTGGAAAATATAAGGATTTTTAGAAATGGAATAGTGTGTGATATCATTGGTATTGGGCCTGTATTTTTGTTTCGGAGTCAGTCAGGTTTGATATAATATTTATGTCGTGTATGTGGAATTTGGAGAGAAACGGAACTGATTTGACGTGATTTGGACGTCCGGTTGCGAAAATAGAAATTTCAAGTTTTCTTAAGAAAATCATGAGTTTTGGTGTTAAATTCATTGTTTGAGATATTATTTTGGCGATTTGATTGCACGAGCAAGTCTGTATGATGTTTTTAGACTTGTATGTATGTTTGGTTTAGAGCCCCGAGGGCTCAGGTAAGTTTTAGATAGGCCACAGAATGAGTTTGGACTTAGAAAATCTGTTGTTGCATCTAGAATTTGTTGCAGGCCTCTGATCTCACAATTGCGAGATTAGGCTTTGCATTTGCGAGCTTCACAGGCTTGGCAATTGCGTGGGGTTTATCTTAATTGCGAAGAAGCCCTGGGCCAGCATAGTTCGCATTTGCGAACATACCTTCACTTTGCGAAGCCATCAGGGAGGGGCAACCTTCGCGATTGCGACCAATAGTTCGCAATTGAGACAATAGCAGAAATGCAGCAGGTTCGCTATTGCCATGCCTATCTCGCATTTGTGAAGCTCTGGTCGCAATTGCGACATCTACAACTGATCAAAACCCAATTTAGACGGGATTTCAACTCATTCTCTCAAATTTTCAAACCCTAAGCTCCCATAGGCGATTTTCCAAAAGAGAGTTCTTCCCTAACTCATAGGTATACAGTTTCTAACTCATTTCCTTCAATCCATTTCATATTTTTACAAGATTTCATACAAAAATCTAGGGTTTTCATGGTAGAAATTATGGATTTGGGTAGAATTAGGACTTTTTGTATAATTGAGATTTGGACTTCGATTTGGGGTCAGATTTCGAAACTAATTAAATATTTGGCTCGTGGGTGAATGGGTGAATGGGTTTTGGTCTGAACCTTGAGTTTTAACCAAGCGGGCCCGGGGTCAATTTTTGACTTTTCGGGGGAAAGTTTGGGAAAACTAAATTTATGCATTGTAGTTAATTCCCTTAGCAATAATTGTTGATATTGAGTTAATTATGGCTAGATACAAGCGGATTGGAAGTGGAACCGAGAGGTAAAGCGGTAATTGAGGCTTGATTTTTGGTCGTGGAATCGAGGTAAGTGTTTGGTCTAACCTTAGGTTGAGGGAATATGTGTTGTTGTCTTAATTGCTACATGTTAGTATTGAGTACGATGTATAGGTGTGGTGATGAGTATCGATACGTTAGTGTTGAACATGCAAGTCAGTCTTATACTGTGACCGTTGTGTCTCTTATTACGTATTGTTCATGCCTAAATTTATGTTTTCCATGTTGAACAAGTCTTATGATATTTTCTTGGTATTTGATCATTGTTGAGTATTGACTCAAGTTGAGACTTATTTTGTGAAGCTAACTATTGAAATGAGATTTGTTATTGTTGATTCTCTTGCCGGGATATTATTGTTTCTACTGTTTGGGTGAGAAAGTATGTAAAGCATGAAGGGTGATGCCGTGCACGATATTGAGAGTGAGTGTTAATGCACGAAGGGTGATGTTGTGCCATATTTTGTGAGTGTTAATGCACGAAGGGTGATGTCGTGCCATGATTTTGAGAGTTAATGCACGACGGGAGATGTCGTGCCATGATTATGAGAGTTAATGCACAAAGGGTAATACCGTGCCGTTTCTGTTGTTTCTTATGGTGAGGATGAGAGTAAAAGCACGAAAGGTGATGTCGTGCATGTGTTATTATATCATTATTTATGTTGGTTCAAATATGGTGTTTACTTTGCTTCTTCATTGAATTACTATCAGAATCTGATATTCCCCGCAGCATGTTTTCCCTTCCTGTCATTATCTGTTAAATTTTTGTTAATATTGTTTCTCATAGTTGACTTAATTGCACAGGTTTATATTGTTGTCATGTCCTAGACTCGTCACTACTTCGCCGAGGTTAGGCTCGACACTTACTAGTACATGGGATCAGTTGTACTGATACTGCACTCTGCATTTTCTGTGCAGATCTCGTTGTCGAACCTCGTGAGTAGAGTTGAGGTTGCAGCCTTCAGCCCACAGGAGACCCAAGGTAGATCTGTTGGCATTCGCAGACTCTGGAGTCCCCTTTCCTATATTTTAGTTTTCCTGTCTCTTTCTATTTTGAGAACAAATGTACTTCTTTTAAACCAATATTTGTAGAATTTCTTAGTCGTTTGTGGATTGTAATACCAGATCAGTGGGGTAGTCATGTAGTAAAGTTGTTGAACTATTATAGCACTTCCGGACTTTATCTCTGTTCGGCTTTAGCTATTATTTATTTCTGTTATGGTTAATAATTAATGTGGTAAAACTATATCTATCGACTTGCCTAGTTTTTAAGAGTAGGTGCCATCGCGATCCCAACGGTGAAAAATTTGGGTCGTGACAGTAAATTGCACCTAATTATTTTCTCATACATTTACTTTTATCAATACATCAGCAGACAACAATAAGCGAAAATAGCATGGGTTGGCCAGTGTTCGGACTAGTAATTAAAAATATTCAGCGTTTGCAAAGTTATTGAAAGAAAAAAGCCACTATTTTGTTGAATGCAAAAAGTTCCAACATAATATGCTGAATTGTGGAGCTCTTGCATATAAACTTCCACCATATTATGTTGGAACTCTAGTACATTCCAGCATAATATGTTGGATTATGGAGCTCCTGCGTATAAACTTTCAGCATATTATGTTGGAACTTCAACACATTTTAAAATTTCAGCATATTATGTTGGTTCTCATATGTAAAAAAATTAACTCCAACTGTCACGACCCAGATTTCCCACCTTCGGGAGTCGTGATGCCGCCTACTAGTGAAAGCTAGGGAAGCCAATCATTCCAAGTATTTACCTATTCCATTTTTAATCCTTTAACAATTGTGAATTTGCATTATATAAACAGCGGAATTAAATAAGCGGAAGAACGAAATATAACAGTTTAATATTAATACCGATACAAATCCATAAACTAAAAACTACCCAGATCTGGTGTCACAATCTCACATATTGTCTAGGAATACTACAAATAATGGGTTTGAAAGATAGATACAACACTATTTCTGAAATACATAGAAGGAATGGTAAGGAAAGATAGAAGGAGACGCCAAGTCCTGCGGACGCCTGCATGACTACCTCAGGTCACCTGAAAAGACTGAAGGTAGCAACCTCACTGCGGTCCAAATGCTCCGGCACCGGGATCTGCATACAGTGCAGAGTGTAGTATCAGCACAACTGACCCCATGTGCTGGTAAGTGCCTAGCCTAACTACAGCAAAATAATGACAAGGCTAGAACTAGACTACCAAATAAACCTGTGTAGTTAAATCATATACAGCAGAAAAGTAAAAGCAGAAATTTACAGCTAAGGATAAGAGGTGGAAACATGCTGCCGGGAACAACAAGTATCAGCAGAAGACATCAGATAAATGTAAAGAACACCGTAGTTCCATAAAAAACAAGAATCAGAAATAAAACACAAGTGCACATCATCACCTTTCGTGCTTTTACTCTCGTCCTCGCGATAAAAATCAATAAAATCGGCACCACATCACCCTTCGTGCTTTTACCTCACATAATCATGGCACGGAATGATCCTTCATGCATTATCACTCATATCATGGCATGGAATTGTACATCGTGCTGCACCATATCATCCTTCGTGCTTTTAACTCACAATATCGGCACGGCATCACCCCTCGTGCATTAACACTCTCAAAATCATACATGACATCACCCTTCGTGCTTTACAATCTTCCTCACCCAAACAACAATCACAAAGCAATTTGGGCAAGGGAATCAGTAATATTTCAATAAAATCCCGACAAGGGAACAATAGCGTAACAACAATATCCCGATAAGGGAAATAATATCATAAATAATAACGTCCTGGCAAAGGAGATAATATCAAAAGCAATAACATCTCGGCAAGGGAGACAATATTATAAACCTGTTCTCTTTTCCTCAATTTCTTCACAACTCATTTCTCAACTTGAGCTAACGCTATACAATGATCAATTACCAATAATACTTCCACAAGCCTTGTTCAATAATTGAAATCATCATATAAAGCATGAACAATACGAAACAGAGTCACATTAGTCATAGTATAAGACTCACGGGCATGCTTGACACCAACGTATAGCTACTCGTCACCATGCATATACGTCGTACTTAACAATTAACACATAGCAAATAAGACACGACTCCTAATCCCTCAAGCTAAGGTTAGACCAAATAGTTACCTCGATACCACGAATACAATTCAAGCTTCAACTACCGTTTTACCTCTTGTTTCCGCCACCAATTCGCTTTTATCTAGCCACAATTTACTTAACGATATCAATAAATGCTAAATGAATTAATTCTAATGCATGAAATTAGATTTTCCAATGATTTCCCCAAAAAGTCAAAATCGACCCCGCGCCCATATGGTCAAAACTCGAGGTTCGAACCAAAACCCGTTTACCCATTCACCCACGAACCCAAATATATAATTTATTTTGAAATCAGACCTCAAATCAAGGTCCAAATCCCCAAACTTTTAAAATCCTAGGTTCTACCGAGAACAGCCAATGTCCCCCATGAAAACCGTTGATTTTGAGTTGAAATCATGTAAAAAGATGGATTAGATTGAAAGAAATGAGTTAGAAATGACTTACTAATGATTTGGAAGATTAGTGGCCTTTGAAAAATCACCCAAAGATGTTTTAGGGTTGAGAAACTTTGAAAAATAAGAGATTTCAGATTAAGTTATAATTTAGCAGGTTGCAGATGTCGCAATTGCGACCAGGGTTCGCAATTGCGACCCTTAAGGAACCTGCTGACTTCGCAAATGCGAAGGATACATCGCATTTGGGACCATGGGCAATTCCGGTCACCTTCGCATTTGCGAGGGACTTGTCGCATTCGCAACATCGCAATTGCGAGGAAAGGTCGCATTTGCGACCAAGGCCTGCCCAGCCCAGTCTTCGCAAATGCGAATGTTTGTTCACAAATGTGAGCCAGGCTTCGCAATTGCGAAGCCTGCAGACCTGCAACACACAGCAGGTTTTCCTAAGTTCAAAACACTCAGTGGCCTATCCAAAACTCACCCGAGCCCTCGGGACTCCAAACCAAACATACACGCAAGTCCAAAAACATCATACGGACTTGCTCGTGCAATCAAATCATCAAAATAACATCAATAACCATGAATTTAGCATCAAAATCAAAGAAAAATCTCATGAACTCTTAAGTTCCATTTTTAACAACCGATGGTCCGATTCACATCATATCAAGTCCGTTTCTTACCCAATTTTACAAGTTCAACTTAAATGCCATATAAGACCTGTACCGTGCTCCAAAACCAAAATACGGGTCCGATACCATCAAATTCAAACACATTACAATTCCTAAAAATTCTTATAATTTCAGTTGAACAATTTCTTTCAAAAATTTATTTCTCGGGCTTGGGACCTCGGAATTCAATTTCGGGCATACGCCCAAGTCCCACATTTTACTACAGACCCTCCGGGACCGTCGAATCACGGGTCCGGGTCTGTTTACCTAAAATGTTGACCGAAGTCAACTTAAATTCATTTTAAAAGAAAAATTTATCATTTTTCACAGATTTTCACATAATGGTTTTCCGGATACACGCCTGGACTATGCAAGCAAATTGAGGTGAGACAAAAAGGAGGTTTTAAGGCCTCAGAATGCAGAATTTATTTCCAAAACAAGTGATGACCTTTTGGGTTATCACATTCTCCACCTAAAATAACCATTAATCCTCGAACGGACATAAGAAAGAAGTACATGAGTTCAAGAAAATACGAGGTTATCGGCTTTGCATATCGGACTCAGACTCCTAGGTCACTGCCTTAACAGGCTGACCTCTTCACGGAACACGAACAGAAGGAAAACTCTTCGATCTCAACTCACGAACCTGCCGGTCTTGAATGGCTACCAGCTCCTCCTAATAGGACAAGTCCTTGTACAACTAGACAGTGCTGAAATCTAACACGTGGGATGGATTGCCGTGATACTTCCGAAGCATGGACACATAAAACACTGGATGCACGGCTGATAAGCTTAGTGGCAACGCAAGTTTGTAAGCCATCTCTCCTACTCGATCAAGAATCTCAAACGGCCCAATGAATCAAGGGCTAAGCTTTCCCCTCTTCCCAAATCTCATCACACCCTTCATAGGCAACACCCGAAGCAACACCTGCTCGCCAACCATGAATGCCACATCACGAACCTTACGGTCGACATAACTCTTTTGCCTGGACTGAGTTGTACGAAGCCTATCTTGAATGACGCTGACCTTGTCCAAGGCATCCTATACTAGATCCTACCATAAAACCAAGCCTCTTCTGGCTCAAACCATCCAACTGGCGACCGACACTGCCTACCATATAAAGCCTTATAAGGAGCCATCTGGATGCTCGACTGGTAGCTGTTGTTGTAGGCAAACTTGCTAAAGGCAAGAATTGATACCACGAGCCTCCAAAGTCAATGACATAAGCTCGGAGCATATCCTCCAAAATCTGAATAGTATGCTCGGACTGCCCGTCCGTCTGAGGATGAAATATTGTGCTCAACTCGACCCATATGCCTAACTCATGCTGAACTGCTCTCCAGAAATATGAGGTAAACTACGTACCTCGGTCCAAAATGATAGACACGGGCACACCATGAAGACGAACAATCTCCCGAATATAGATCTCAACTAACCTCTCGGAAGAATAGGAGACTGCCACAGGATTGAAATGTGCTGACTTGGTCAGCCTATCAACAATAACCCACACTATATCGAACTTCCTCTGATTCTGTGGGAGTCTAACAACGAAGTCCATAGAGATACGCTCCCACTTCCACTCAGGAATCTCAATCTTCTGGAATAAACTACCAGGTCTTTGATGATCGTACTTTACCTACTGACAATTTAAACACCAAGCCACATATGCAACAATATCCTTCTTCATCATCCTCCACCAATAATGTTGCCGAAAATCCTGATACATCTTAGTGGCGCTCGGATGAATAGAGTACTGGGAGCTATGGGCCTCCTCTAAAATCAACTCTCGAAGCCCATCCACATTAGGTACACAAACTCGACCCTGCAACCTTAAAACTCCATCATCTCCTAATGTAACCTGTTTGGCACCACCGTGCTGCACCGTGTCCCTAAGGACACACAAATGAGGATCATCATACTGCCGATCTAGGTATGCTCCAATAAAGAAGAACGAGAGACTGTGCAAGCTAACACACGGCTGGGCTCAGAAACATCCAACCTCACGAACTGATTGGCCAAAGCTTGAACATCTAAAGCAAGCGGTCTCTCACCGACTGGAATATACGCAAGACTACCCATACTGGCTGACATCCTACTCAAAGCATCGACTACTACATTGGCCTTACCCAGATGATATAAGATGGTGATATCATAGTCTTTCAATAACTCCAACCACCTTCTCTACCTCAAATTTAGCTCTTTCTGCTTGAACAAGTATTGCAAACTCTTGTGATCCGTGAACACCTCACATGACACCCCATACAGATAATGCCTCCAAATCTTCAATGCATGAACAATGGCTGCTAACTCCAAATCATGAACCGGATAGTTCTTCTCATGAATATTTAACTGTCGCGAAGCATAAGCAATGACCTTGCCATCCTTCATCAACACCGCACCAAGTCCAATACGAGATGTGTCATGATAAACTGTATATGGCCCTGAACCTGTGGGCAAAACCAACATCGGTGCCATAGTCAAAGTTGTCTTGAGCTTCTGAAAGCTCGCCTCACACTCGTCCAACCACTTGAACTGGGCACCATTCTGGGTCAACCTGGTCATTGGGACTGCAATAGATGAAAACCCCATCACAACCCGACGGTAATAGCCTGCCAAACCCAAGAAACTCCGGATCTCTATTGCTGACACGGGTCGAGGCCAGTTCTTGACTGCCTCTATATTCTTCGGATCCACCTGAATACCCTCTGCTAAAACTACATGACCTAAGAATGCAACTGAACTCAACCAGAACTTACACTTCAACAACTTAGCATACAATTGACTATCTCTCAAAGTTTGAAGAACCACTCTCAGATGCAGCTCATGCTCCTCCCGGCTGCGGGAATAGATAAAAGCTGATGGGGCATTTGTCAAACCAAATGACATCACCAAGACTCTCAAGTAAATCTTCAAAAATACCTTGGCACCCTGAAGCTGATCAAACAAATCATCAATCCTAGGCAATGGATACTTATTCTTAATTATAACCTTGTTCAACTGCTGGTAATCTATATACATTCTCATCGATCCGTCCTTCTTTTTAACAAACAACACTGGTGTACCCCAAGGAGAGACACTAGGTCTAATGAAGCCCTTATCAATCAAGTCTTGCAACTGTTCCTTCAATTCTTTCAACTCAGGCAAGGGCCATACGATACGGCATAATAGAAATGGGTTGAGTGCCCGAAGCCAAGTCAATTCAGAAGTCAATATTCCTGTCGAGTGGCATGTCTAGCAGGTCTGAAGGAAACACCTCTGGAAACTCACGAACGATAGGCACCGAATCCATAGAAGGAACCTCAGCACTAGAGTCACGAACATATGCCAAATAGGCCAAACACTCTTTCTCGACCATTCGCCGAGCTTTCATATATGAGATAACAATACGGGTAGAATGACTAGGAGTCCTCTCCACTCTAAACGAGGAAACCCCGGCAAGGCAAAGGTCACTGTCTTGGCATGACAGTCCAAGATAGCGTGGTAAGGTGATAACCAGTCCATCCCCAATATGACATCAAAATCAACCATGTCCAAAAGTAACAAATCTACTCGAGTCTCAAGACCCCCAATCACAACTATACATGAACGATGGACATGATCTACCACAATAGAATCACCCACCGGTATAGATACATATACAAGAGCACTCAAAGAATCACTAGGCATGACCAGATACAGTGCAAAATAAAATGACACATAGGAGTATGTAGATCCTGGATCAAATAGAACTGAAGTATCTCTACTACAAACCAGAACAGTACCTATGATAACTACATCAAAAGCCTCAGCCTCAGCCTCAGGACTAGCTGGAAGAGAATAACATCGAGGTTGGGCCCCACCACCCTGAACACATCTCTGGGAGGGCCTTCTACTGGCTGGCCTCCACCTCTAGCGGCCTGACCTCCACCACTAACACCTCGACCTCCACCTCTAGCACCTCAACCTCTACCTCTAGCTGGATGGGCGGGTGGTGGAACACTTGGTGCCTGAACCATGGCACGGGTACCCTGATGCTAAGAGCTGCTCGGTGCTCGAGGGCAAAATTTAGCAATATGCCTCGTATTGCCACATGTATAACAAGCCCTCAGCGGCTGAGACTGCCGACCCTGATAGCCTGAATAACCGCTCTGAAAACTCTGGAGCGGAGGTACACTGATAGGAGTTGGTGCTGCACTGTAGGGCAATTGATCAAAATACTGCATATGATAACCACGGCCACTTGGAGAAATGTGAGAAGCTTGAAGTGCTGAGTGAAACGGCCTGGGAGGATGGCCCCTACCAAAAGAATCCCTGCCTCCATACGAGGCACCATTGAACCTACCAGAATGACGAGGTCTCTTGTCAGACCCCTGACCACCCCCTGTGATAGAACCATCTCAACTCTCCTGGCCATATTGGTCGCATCCTAAAAAGATACCTCACTCCCCGTCTCCTTAGCCATATGGAATCGAATAGGCTGAACGAGTCCCTCAATGAACCTCCTCACTCTCTCTCTCTCTCTCTCTATCTCTCAGTGGGAAGTATAAGAAGAGCATGACGGGCCAAGTCAATAAATCTGGTCTCGTACTGAGTAACGTTCATAGAACCCTGCTGGAGATGCTCAAACTGCCTCTAATAGTTCTCCCTCTGAGTGATAAGAAGAAAATTTTCCAGAAATAGCTAAGAGAGTTGATCCCAAGTCAAGGTTGCTGACCCAGCCGGTCTAGCCAAACAATAATCTCTCAACCAAGTCTTGGCGGATCCAGACAAACGAAAAGCAGCAAAGTCGACCCCATTAGTCTCCACTATCCCCATGTTCCTGAGAACCTCATGACAACTATCTAAATAATCCTGGGGATCCTTAGAAGATGCACCGCTGAAAGTAGTAGTGAAGAGCTTGGTGAACCTGTCCAATCTCCACAAGGTAATAGTAGACATAGCTGATCCATCACCGGTTTGAGCTACCACACTCGGCTGAACTGCTCCAACTGGCTGAGCCGTTAGAGTCTAGAAATAGGGAGCCATCTGCTTCAGAGTGCGGGTAGCAGGAGTCTGTGCTCCTCTTCTGACTTGAGAGATGGTTGGTACTACAGTAAATAGGCCTTCCCGGATGACACTCTCCATAAGGCCCACTAGATGGACCAGAGCATCCTGGAGTTCTAAGGTAGCAATGAACACTTCTGGGACCTGAGCTGGGCCCACCGGAACTGCCTGGGCCAGAACCTCATCATCAAAATTAACCTGAGGCTCCGCCGCTAGTACTGCCGCTCTGGTCTGAGCTTTGCCCCTGCCTCGACCTCTAGCACGGCCTCGCCCTCTGCCCCTTGCGGGAGCTGCTGCTAGGGGCTCGGGATGTTGATCAGTGGATGAGGAAGCGAGTGTTCTCACCATCTGCGAAAGAACAGAGTAGAAATTCAATTATCATTGAGGAACCAAACCGCATGACAAAGATGAATAGAAGTGAAACTATTCCTAAATCTACAGCCCCTGGGGGATAAATACAGATGTCTCTGTACGTATCCCTCAGACTCTACTAAGCTTGTCTATGAATTGTGAGACCTAAGCAACCTATAGCTTTGATACCAACTTGTCACAACCCGTATTTTTCACCTTCGGGAGTCGTGATGGCGCATACTAGTGAAAGTTGGGCAAGCTAATAATTCCAAGTATTTACCTATTCTATTTTTAATCTTTTAACAATTGTGAATTTGCATTATATAAACAACGGAATTAAATAAGTGGAAGAACGAAATGTAACAGTTTAATATTAATACCGATACAAATCCATAAACTAAAAACTGCCCAGATCTGGTGTCACAATTTCACAGACTGTCTAAGAATACTACAAATAAGAGTCTGAAAGATAAATACAAGTTGTTTCAGAAATACATAGAAGAAATAGTATAGAAAGATAGAAGGAGATGCCAAGGCCTGTGGACGCCTGCAGGACTACCTCGGGTCGCCTAAATGGACTGAAGGCAGGAACATCAGTGGGGTCAAAAGCTGCAGCACCAGGATCTGCACACAATACAGAGTATAGTATCAGTACAACCGACCCCATGTGTTGGTAAGTGCCTAGCCTAACCTCGGCAAGGTAGTGACGAGGCTAGGACCAGACTATCAAATAAACCTGTGCAGTTAAATCATATACAACGGAAAAGTAAAAGCAGAAATTTACAGCTAAGGATAGGAGGGGGAAAAATGATACGAGGAACAACAAGTATCAGCAGAAAACAACAGATAAATGTAAAGAACACCATAGTTCAATTATCAACAAGAATCGGAAATAAAAGACAAGTGCATGGCATCACCCTTCGTGCTTTTACTCTCGTCCTCACCATAAAAATCAATAAAATCGGCACGGCATCACCCTTCATGCTTTTACCTCACATAATCATAGCACGGAATGATCCTTCGTGCATTATCACTCATATCATGGCACATAATTGTACATCGTGCGGCATGGCATCACCCTTCATGCTTTTTGTCACACCTCTTTTTTCCTACCCCGGAAGGGTATAAGGGAGTTTTTCCCAATTTAAGTGACAATTGAAACGGAATTATTTTATTTAAAATTCAGAGTTGCCATTTAGGATAATTTATGGTGTCCCAAGTCACTGGTTCAAATCCCGAATCGAGGAAAGATTGACTGTGTTTTACAATCCGTGAACATAGAAATCCAGGTAAGGAATTTTGTTAACCTGAGAGAAGGTGTTAGGCATTCCCGGGTTCCGTGGTTTTAGCATGGTCGCTCAACTATTATTATTGTCCTATTATTTGATTTTAAAAAATAGTTTTTGAAACCTATGTGCATTTTATTCCTTTTAAAAACCCGCTTTTAGTAACCCGATTGTTATACAATTAATTATTTGATTACACATTGCGAATCATGTCACAGAAACCGTACCCATGATCTACAACATGTTTATTTTATTAACAAAATTAAATTGTGGCCGGGTCACATAAATGTACCCCCGGATTTTAGAAATTAAGCATCACAACTACGTCATGGGAACCGTACCAGTAGCTATGACAATTTGTTTAATTAATGCGCCTAAAGCAAACTACGAGAGTTCAAGGTATTTTTCTATACTAGTTAAGATAACGATGTGAGGGACATAGACTAGGTGATTGGATGGCACACCTCAAATTTATTAAAGAAAAGTATTCAACTAAGTGAACTATGGATATTCATATTTAAAAATTAATTTGAGATTAAGTATCACAACCATGCCATGGGAACTATACCCATAGTTGTGATGATTTAATTACGTGCCTAAAGCAAACTACGATGTTTATACCCCACTCAATCCGTTCTTATCAATAAGGTACTTGGTCAAAATTCTTGTTTATTTTCGTCCACCAAAACAATAGTATCATCATGCTTTGGCAAATAAGAATCGTAAAACCCTTTAAAATAAAATAAATAAATACAAGCATGTTCAATTCTATCATATGATATTAGAAGCTCAAAATTAATAACTAAAATCCAAACATCACATATCTAGAGAAAATATTGCAACAGAGAAATAAAAACAAATGCTATAATATTAGCGTCCAAACAACTGGTCCAAAAAATAGTAACCAATAAGGCAAGGTGAATCAATCATAATCTCACGTTCAACCGGATTCGGAGAATACAAACATAAGAAAACATACCCCTGATTCGAACCGAAACTGCCACGAATTGAAATTTGCCTTTGATTAATGAAAATTTCGATAGTTACAAGGGCGTAAAGTAACCACAGCCACAATCAAATCCGAAACAGCAATCAAAATCATCTGAAACTACGAACCACAATTCCTAACCTCGATGAACAGTGACGACCTCAGAACCGAACTTCATATGAAGTCTATGAAGAATCGAAACAGAAATGAAATGATTTTTGTTTTTGTGTTTCGAATTTGAAACCCAAATTGAAACGAAGAAGAACTGAAATTGACGGATGATGGTGGTTGTCGGAACGGAGGTGGAGTTGGATGGTTGTTTGGCTGGTCGACAGCGGTTTAGGAGGTGTGTTTGACGCCGGGAGTGAGGTTTTCTTAGGGTGTTGCGGCTATTATTGTTGTGTAGGTTAAGGTCTTGAGTCTTTGGTCTTGTAATATGAAAGAGAAGAAGCCATAGCTGGGAAGGTTTTACAGGTTCGTTGTTCTTTGGATTACAGGGGTCTGCCCATTGGTGCTACATCAGATCTCTATGTATGTATAGGTCTGTGTAGGTCTTGAAGAGAGGGTCGTTTGAGGTGGGGCGAGGAAGATGGATTTTAGGGGTGGGGTCTGATTTTTTGAAAACGGCGGATCCCTCAACTAGGTCTCTAGCTCTTGTTTTGATTAGGATTCTTGGTTAATTTTATTTGTGTAGTGTGCTGATGGGTTAAGGTTTGGGCTTTTGGGTTAATGGGCTAAGAGATTGGTTTAATTAGGCTAAAAGCAAGACTAAATTAGTCCAAAAAATTAATTCTATTCCCTCCTCCTTTTTTGTACGTAAAAATAATATAGCAAACAAGATAAACTATTAAAAATACTACTTAATCTTACTTAAGAAAATAACTATTAAAATAACACTAACCGTTAAAACAAACCTATTTTTGGTATTTTTCAAGATTAAAAATGACAACAAAACATTAATGAAACTATTTTTTGTAATTTTCATTTTTCGTGATAAAATAAAGTAAAAGGGCCAAAACTAATTAAAATAGTGATATTAGGCCTAAACTAAATATTTAAATACTAAAATATGTAAAATCTTGAGGAGGGTCAAAAATAAAATGTCTACAGCAGCCCCTCTTTGACTGGGAACGCGAAGAGTTTTCAGACAAAGAACGACTAGACAGGTTTTTTGACCCGACCTTTATTTCAAGAGACCAAAACTAAGAGAAAGGGGAATGTAACCGAGCCCTGGTATCTGAGCTGCCTACATATCCTTGGCTATAAAGGAATCAGGCCACGTGTAGTTCAGAAGTGAATGAGGTGATAGAGTATACCGAGGTGGAGAGCCGGTTGAGGTGTCGTTCCGTCGAGGTTCCGGTCTGCGGTCCTGTTATTACATCGAAATCAAAAAATCAAAAAGACTAACTAAGCATGTCAACTATGAGTTACAAGATTCCTCTCTATAAGTCTTCTGAAGCTTGATCTTGAGTCTTGAATAGTTCTTTATATAGACTTTAGATTTGAACCTTGACGCTCGCTAGTTATAGGTGCTAGTTCATTCTTCTTCGGATTAGGACCGGACATGAAATGGTCATTATTTCAGTCATCATGTCTTGAGTAGTTCACATCTTTCTCTACTTCTGCATTTTGGATTCACTTCTTCTTCTTTTTTATTTTATTTTATTCTGGATTGTGACTAACTTGTGTTGATCATCTCGGACAGTTGGCTCACATTCTTGCTGCAAACTTCTGCTTCTTCTAACTTGAATTGTATTGTAAAATGACTTCCCTTGTTCTCCAGGTGGGCGCCTGCTGCCAAAACTTGAATTATATTCCCTTGTTTTCCAGGTGGGCACCTGATTGCCATAAACTTGAACTGTATTCCCTTGTTCTCCAGGTGGGCGCCTGATTGCCAAAACTTGAACTGTATTCCCTTGTTCTCCAGGTGGGCGCCTGATTGCCAAAACTTGAACTATATTCCCTTGTTCTCCAAGTGGGCACCTGATTGCTAAAACTTGAACTGTATTCCCTTGTTCTCCAGGTGGGCCTGATTGCCAAAACTTGAACTGTATTCACTTGTTCTCCAAGTGGGCGCCTGATTGCCAAAACTTGAACTGAATTCCCTTGTTCTCCAGGTGGGTGCCTTCAATCAAAACAACAAAACAAACAAAAAAAAATTTCTGCCCCAGTTTGCACTCGAAAGATTTGTGAGTTGTTAGCAAAATTGTAAACCACTTGTGCTATTGATGCAATGATGAGAGTAAACTAAAGACTCGACTAGGATGTGCGTCTCCTATGATTAAAATTGACAAACTTATACTAGGAAGTGTGTTTCCGAAGAGTAAAACTAGCAAACTTTGACTAGGAAGTGCATCTCCTAAAACAAATATAACAATAGTGACTCAAACTAGGAAGTGCATCTCTTAGATGGACTTAAACAACCAAAACTAGGAAGTGTGTCTCCTAAAATAAAAATATAACTTGAAAGACCCAGACTAGGAAGTGCGTCTCCTAGGGGTGAAACTTGAATGAACCAAACTAGGAAGTGTGTCTCCTACGGGTGAAATCCTAATTTAGGAAGTGCGTCTCCAAAAACAAAATATAACCTGAAAGACCCAAACTAGGAGGTGCGTCTTCTATGGGTAAAACTCGATTTAGGAAGTGCATCTCCTAAAACAAAATATAACCTAAAAGACCTAGACTAGGAAGTGCATCTCCTAGGGGTGAAACTTCAATGATTCAAACCAGGAAGTGCGTCTCCTAGATGAAACTTAAATGACACAAACTAGGAAGTGCGTCTCCTAGAGGATAAACTCTTAATTTAGGAAATGTGTCTCCTAAAAGTATATCCTAAAGAACCCAAACTAGGAAGTGCGTCTCCTAGGGGTGAAACTTCACCGACTCAAACTAGGAAGTGCGTCTCCTAGAAATGAATTTAAATGACCAAAGCTAGGAAGTGCGTCTCCTAAGGATAAAACTTAATTTAGGAAGTGCGTCTCCTAAAGAAAAAATATAAACGGAAAGACCCAGACTAGGAAGTGCGTCTCCTAGGGGTGAAACTCAATTTAGGAAGTGCGTCTCCTGAAAGTGTATCCTGAAAGACCCAGACTAGGAAGTGCGTCTCCTAGGGGTGGAACATTAATGACTTAAACTAGGAAGTGCGTCTCCTAGGAATGAATTTAAATGACCAAGACTAGGAAGTGCGTCTCCTAGGGGTGAGAATCTCGATTTATGAAGTGTGTCTCCTAGAGCAAAATATAACTTGAAAGACTTAGACTAGGAAGTGCATCTCATAGGGGTAAAACCTCAGTGACTCAAACTCATATGATCCAAACTAGGAAGTGCATTTCCTAGGGGTAAAATTTCAATTTAGGAAGTGCGTCTCCTAAAACAAAAATATAACCTTAAAGATCTAGGATAGGAAGTGTGTCTCCTAAGGGCGATACCTCAATTTAGGAAGTGCATCTCCTACAACAAAATATAACTTGAAAACCCAGACTAGGAAGTGTTTCTCCTAGGGGTGATGTGTGATCTTCTCAATAGCCTTTGCGTAAGCAGAACTGGGGCATTACACATGAAAAATTCAAGCTTCCAAGCTTTGATATGAACATAGCCTTCACCCCTGTTTCAGACAAAGAAAACTTGTGAGTTTAAACATGGTGGTTGGTTTGTGGCCTTGACTTTGTGGTGATTGCTACTTCACTTGCCATGATAACTTTGATTTCAACTTGAAATACATTGCTTGTTCATTGACTAAACACTTTCTCTGTCACCCTTATCACAAAAAACACCTCTGATTCATTCTAACCCAATACTCTTTATCTGTTGAATTGTGCTCATGAATTGCCACATACTGAACCTTTGGATTTCACATGAATCCCAAAGCACGTTGATTGTTGCCAACTCAGTGAGTCTACTGTTCTTTCCTGACTTATGCCACTTTGATGTGTAAGATAGATTCCGTTTCGTACAATTGGAAAGTTGGTAGCAAATTTTGAAGTCATTTCTCACTTGTTTTGACCAAACAGACTCAAGAAAAGGAAGTAAACAAGACAAAAGGAATAGAGTAAAGCACAATGGAAAGAGATGATACCTAAAAAGAAAATTACAAAGTAGAAACCTATTAGATGTGGACAACAACTCTAATGGCTATGCCATGCACCTTTTGATTAAGTGGCCTAATATGTCAAGCAAGTCTAATGCTCAACTCTTGTTGTACCTCTGAGTCGTGAAACTGGGCTTCAATGCTCCGATTATCCTATCTGATTCACGGGCCTTATTCGACTTGTAGTGCTCGAAGGGTTTTTACCATCAAGCCTCTCTCATTTTGTTCTTTCTCTCAACTTACCGTTGCCTTATAGTGCTTGTGAAGGTTTTCACCGATAAGACTCTCATTTTTGTTTTCCTTGTGTAGAACGGAGTGTTGCCCCTGATGTGAATCATACCTCTAACTCACTTGACTTGGCACTACTCAAAGATTGATCGGAAGGTCTTTGTTAGGACCGTAATGTAGGCTTTTGGATAGGATTAGAAAAAAGGGGTATCATAAAGGCTCAAAACGGCTTAAAAGGGCTCAAAATTACAAATTTTGGAATCAGATCTCTTACAACAACCACAACTTCTGCCCCAGTTTCTTTGCTTGGGGACTTTTGAATTTTTATTTTGATGGGACCGAACCGTGAGGCTGCCTACGTATCCTTAAAAGGAATCAGGTCAAACGTAGTTCATGACATAGGAATTGCTTTGTTTTTGTTACTTGTGTTTTCTTTTTCTTTCTCTTTTCTTTTCATGTTTTCTTTTCTTTTCTTCTCTTCTTCTTCTTCTTTTTTTCCTTTTTTTTCTTCTTTTCTTCTCTTTCTTTTGCTTTACTTGCTTTTTCTCAATTTCTTTTCTTTTCTTTTTTTTATTTTCTCGTTTTCCTCTTTTCTTTTCTTTATTTTTTTATTCTGTATCTGTATTTCTAAACTCTGCTTCTGATTCCAAAAGAGGGATATGAAAGAAAACGAATAAGGCTCAAAGGGGTAACAAAGGATAAAGTGTTTAGATAGTAGAATAAAATGTCTTTGTCATTCCAATCTTCAAAGCATGCCAAACACAAACAATACAATTAAACAAACCAAAGAAATCATACATAATATCTTTTAAGTGCATTAGAATTGATAGTCATATCCACACATTTGCCTTCTACATCTGTTAGATACAAAGCACCATTGGGCAACACTCTCGTTACCACGAATGACCCTGCCAATTTGGGGCAAACTTTCCTTTAGCTTCAGCCGGATGCGGCAGGATGCGTTTCAATACTTGCTGACCCACTTCAAATTTCTGGGGACGCACCTTCTTGTTGTATGATCTTGCCATTCTCTTTTGATACAATTGACCATGATACACTGCCGCCAGTCTTTTTTCGTTAATCAGACTTAATTGCTCCAAACGGGTTTTGACCCACTCATCATCATCAATTTCAGCTTCAGCAACAATCCGAACGGATGAAATTTTAACTTCCACGGGTATCACTGCTTCAGTACCATATACCAACAAATAAGGAGTTGTACCTACTAAAGTGCGAACAGTAGTGCGGTAACCCAGCAAAGCAAAAGGCAACTTTTCATGCCATTGCCTAAAACCTTGTACCATCTTTCGAAGTATCTTCTTTATGTGCTATCTGCCACAGTTTCACACAATTCGGGCTTTAAGTGATCTCAAAATGCCTTTACTTATTTTCCTCAAATGTCCCTATCATCTTTAAAATTGTTTCATTGCTTCCTGATTGAACTAACTTTTAAGACCAGACTGAGAATTACGCGTGCATGTCATGTCACTAGAGTCATCAGGAAAAGAACTATAAAAGGAAAAGATAACTAAACAAACACTGACTAAAAATAACAAAAAACAGGAAATTACATTAGACAGATGGTGAAAGGATTTGAACAATAAAACAAGTAAAATAAGTTGGGGTTACAACCCTGGAACTAAACCAGACAATACTAAACAAGCTACTACGACTAAACAAACTAGGCAAAATAAAAGGATAAAAGGGTTTGAGTCACAAGACAATATCCGGATTACAACCCTAAAAATAACCCGGACAATAGAAATGACAACAAAATAAACCACCAAGACTCCTCCCCTACTTGCCAAGATATGGAGCGTCTTTCCAATTACCAAGCACGACATCTTAGCCATTGGATTCCACATCAATATTTCCAAGACCATTAACAACTTCAATATCATTAAATTTAGTCAGCAAGTTCCCTAGAGGATTCGCATGCTCCCTGTCACTATCCTTGATCACAATTACCCCTTCTTGAATCATTCTTTCTATTTCCTTTTTCAAAGCACGACAATCTTCAATGATATGCCCTTGGACGTTAGAGTGGTACATGCATCGTACAGTAGGATCAAAACCTTTTGCATATGGGTCTAGAGTATAGCCGAGGAGTGGCTCAATCAGGCCAGAATGCTTTAACTTTTCAAACAAGCTTGTGTAGGACTCCCTGATTGGCATGAAACTATTTTTTTGCCTTTGTTCCCCTCCCTGCCCCTATTTTCTAGGGTTGTTGGGTGCTCGAAAATTTTATGAAGGCAAGAGTGCATTATGCGGTGCTGGCGCTCGCCATAAGGAGTGACCCGGTGGTTGGACAAATGACCGGACATTGTTCGGAGGATAATACTGAGGTGGATTATGTGGAGCTCGGGGATAGGTTTGGGGTTGGGATTGAGGCTGAGTATATTGGTGAGGCAGACCCTTTAAACCATGTCCTGATTCTGAGACAACCATGGCAATATCATCATGTTCTTCTGACCCAGCAAGCTTCTTGTGTCGTTCTGAATTGCTTGTGTTGTGGCTTTTAAAGTAGAATAGCTCATGATCTTGCTCGACTTCAGCCCATCTTCTACCATTTCTCCCATTTTTACCACATCATTAAAAGGCCTACCCACAACCGAGATCAAATTCCCAAAGTAAGTTGGCTCTTGAGCTTGAAGAAAGTACTCGACCATCTTGTTTTCTTCCATCGGAGGATTGACTCTGGTAGCTTGCTCTCTCCATCTGATCTCGTATTACCTAAAGCTTTCATTAGGCTTTTTTTCCATCTTGACGATGTACATGCGATCCGAAACAATTTCTATATTGTACTGAAAGTGCCCGGAAAAGGCCTGAGCGATATCGTCCCATGTGTACCACTTGCTAGCATCTTGGCGGGTGTACCACTCAAGAGTTTCCCCACTCAGGCTCTAACTGAAATACATCATCAATAATTTATCTTTCCTACCGGCGCCTCTCATCTTACTGCAGTAGCCTCTCAAATGGGTCATGTGATCTCCATGTCCGTCATACAAATCAAACTTTGGCATATTAAACCCAGCAGACAGTTGGATGTCAGGAAACAAGCACGGGTCTTTGTAAGACACGCTTATCTGGCTCCCTATCCCTTACATGTTTCTTAAAGACTGCTCTAAGATTTTTACCTTCCTGGATATCTCGTCTTGCTCCACTGTCTTAGAAGGCTTTTTAGTTTCACCGGGTGACTCAAAATGAGGAGCGTGAGAGTATGAATCCGAGACCTTGAAAGTTAGTTTTGGAGCATAGTGTTGGGCATCGGGGACTTTGAACAAAGTCTCGTTAGAGGATCGAGGAAAAGTAGCTGGTGGAGGAGCTACGAAAGCATGAGTGGCCCAAGGAGCGGGATATGAGGTGGTTTTGGCGGGTGGAGTGTGAAAAAGTTGCAGGTAGACATCAGCAGCAGTAGGAAGCTGGATTTGTGACAGTGCGGAATGATGACAAGGCTTTCAGTGTAGTTAGTGGAAACTGATGGTGGAGGACGCCCACTAATCCAGGCTTGGTATATTACGGCCATTTGTCCTTTCACCCTTAAGACCTCTTCTTTCAACTCAGATTCTGATTCAACAATTCCCTTAGACGGATCAATAACCCTTGTGTCCAACTCTTTGCCAGTCATGACTACCTTGCTCTCTGACCTTGTGTTGTATGGATGAGTTACCTTAAAAACCACAAACCAACCACCCTTCTGCTCAATGGAGATAACAAAAAGGAACAAAATGAGGTCATCATGTTAGCATTAGGGCATTTAACAGCTAAAAATATCACATTGCTTGCAATGCACCTAACAAAATTTAACGGTTCTAGAATGACTTCGAGGGTCACAAGGTCACTTGGCATCATCCTCATTTGTTCACTTCAATCTTCTCTTTTCGTTTCTTTTCTAGCACTTGCTTGCTCATTTTCCTTCCTCTTTTTTTTTAATTATCATTCTTTTCTTTCTTCTCATTTCTCATATCCCATAATTTCACCATCTTTTTCTCTCTTTTTTTTTCTCTTTTTTTTCTTTTCTTTTAAAAATAAAAATAAAAAAATAATTCGATCGAACCCTATATAGGTTGCCTACGTATCATGACGCTGCATGAATCAGATCTTTGCGTAGTTCGGCAAGATCGGGAATAAAGTAAACAAACTAACGTTCTCATTTTGTTTTATTTTATTTTCTTTTTGTTTATTACCTTAATGACTATTTTTATGAAAAAAGAGAAATAAAAGAAGTAGATCTTTTTTTTTGAATTTTATAGACTTAATGTTCTATAACCTATTCTAAACCTAAGCTTAAACGAGCATATATCTTCTTCTTTTTTTGAAACAAATACTCTAAGAGAAATTATTAAGGAAAAACCCTAGAAGAAAAAAAATTATTTTTTGATTCTTTTTTTTAGGAAGGAAATCTAAAGAATAAACCAAAGAAAAATATTTTGAATTTTCAATTGATATCCCTGAAAAAAGATTTCAAAGTGAGAAATGAACAAGATAAAAAATATTTTTGGATTTCAATTTTTGATTACCTAAAGGAGAAACTCTAAAGATAAACAGAAGATAAAGTATGTTTTTTTTCTTCTATGTACAATGTCCTAAAATTCTAGTGAAAGTAAAAAAGAATATATTTTTTTTGTTTTATATATATTTCCCAAAGAAGAAACTTAAAAGAAAGTCTCTTTTTTGTTTTGGAATTAACATCTTAAGAAAACTTCTAAAGAGGTATTAAAGAAAATTCTTTTTTTTTGAACTTTTAGTCTATACTAAAGGAAATATAAAAGCAATTTTTATTTTGAGTTATAGATAATAAATTCCTAAGGAAAGCTACCTCAAAAGAATTTGTCTTTTATTTCTAGAATTAGTATTCTAAAGAAAACATCTAACAGAAATATAAAAACTCAAAATTCCTTTTTTTGGATTTTTGATTTATAACACATCTTTTTCAAATACCAAATAGGAAATACAATGTAATGACCCGGCCGGTCATTTTGAGCTCTAGCGCGTCGTTCAGTAGTTTGAGGCTATGAGCAGCTTGACTTCAGGTATTATGATTTGTACGCATGGTCGGAATTGAATTTCGGGAAGTTCGGAGTTGATTTGGAAAGAGAATCCTCATTTCGGAAGCTTTAAGTTGAAATAATTGACTAAGATTGGATTTTTGAGTAAACGACCTCGGAATCGGGATTCGAAGGTTCCAGCAAGTTTGTATGATGATTTCGGACTTGGGCGTGTGTCCAGATCGGGTTTTGGAAGACCCGGGAACATTTCGGCACCTATTATAGAAGTTAGCATTTTATAAGAATTTTATAAATTTGGGTTGAAGTGAATTTCAATGCTATCGATGTCCGTTTGGGATTCCGAATCTAGGAATATCTCTGTATGGTGATTCTAGTGATGGGAGCGCGATCGGAAGTGAATTCAGAGGTTCGTGGGTCATTTTGGAGTCATTTGGCTAAAGATAAAAATTTGAAGGTTTTTGAGAAGTTTGACCGGGAGTGAACTTTTTAATATCGAGATCGGATTCCGATTTTGGAAGTTGGAGTAGGTTCGTAATGTGGAATGTGACTTGTGTGCAAAATTTGATGTCAATCGGACGTGATTTGATAGGTTTCGGCATCGAATGTAGAAATTGGAATTTCTTAGTTTCATTAGACTCGAATTGGGGTGTGATTCGTGTTTTTAGCGTTGTTTGATGTGATTTGAGGCCTCGACTAAGTCCGTGATAAGTTTTGAGACTTGTTGGTATGTTCGGACGGGGTCCCGAGGGGCTCGGGTGAGTTTCGGGATAGTTTCGGACAATTTCTAGGCCATTTTTAGCTGCTGGTTTTTGGCTACAGCAATATGCTACGCGATCGCGGGGAATCAGTAGCGATCACGATGAGTAAAGTGGGAGAAAATGGCCAGTGATTCGCGATCACATAGAGGAAAGTTTCTGTTACACTGACCCGACTTTGGAAGCTTGTATCTCGCAATCTATAAGGAATTTGGAGATGATCAAAAAATAAAAATTGTAGCCCTTTGTATCTAGTTTTCAGAATATTAAACCATTTGGAATTTGGAGTTGTGTACAAAAAGTTATGGGTGGTAAGGTAAACTATAGCCTATCGGGGAAGAGTTTGGAAATCGCGAAGAAGAAATTTGTGTTGCACGGGGCTGACTTTGAAAGATTATATCTTGTAATATATAAGGAATTGGGAGATGAGTAAAGCGCAAAAGTTGTAGTACTTGCAGTCTAGTACAAAAGGTTAAACCATGTGCAATTTGGAGTTTTGTACAAAAGGTTATAGCCATTATACTAGAGACTGTCTAAAAGAGCTGGGCATTTGTTCTTCGCGATCGCGAACCCTTTTCCGCGATCGTGAAGGGCAAATTTTGGGCTAAGAGATGTTTTCCTTCATGATTACAAAGCATTATCCGCGATCACGAAGAGTAAATACCTGGGCAGAAGCTATATTTTGAGATTTTGGCCATTTTTAACATATTTGGAGCTATGGAGCTCGGATTGAAGCGATTTTTTAGGCAATTTTCACCATATGGATTGGGGTAAGTGTTCTATATTCGAAAGAAATTATACTTCATGATTCTATGGATATATTCATCATTTATTTCGGATTTAAATGGAAGAAATCAAGATTTTTGCAAAACTTTTCAAGAACGAAAATTCAAGATTTGGAGGTCAAGTTGTTATCGGAATTTGATAAAATTGGTATGGTTGAACTCGTATCAGAATGGGTTGTCGGATTTGTGAGTTTTTTCGGAATCCGAGCACGTGGGCTCGAGGGCAATTTTGTCAACTTTTCGAACAGAGTTAGGAATTTATCTAAATTGAATTGTTGTGAGTATTAGAGCATATATTTATGGATTTTCTCACTTATTGGCTAGTTTTGGAGCGTTGTTCATCGATTTGAGTCGTCAGAAGGGCTTGGAAGCCGGTTTTGGAACTTCGAAGCGAGGTGAGTCTCCTTTCTAACCTTATAAGAGGGAATTGTCCATATAGGTGAATTAATTGGAGATGTGCTCCTATTTGTGGGGGCTACGTATGCACAAGGTGACAAGAGTCCGTGCGTAGCTACTATTATGCATAAGTTCGGGTAATCTGGGACCCAAAAGCATGCTCTACTTGTAATATTTGAAATCTTGTTGTCGAATTAAAATGCTTAAATCATATTGAATTGGTAAATGAATTTCTAAAGGAATTAAAGATCATTTTATTGACCGTTAAAGAGAATTGCTATTCTTTAGGTAATTGTTTTTCCCTGATGAAGTCTTGATTGACTGTTTGAATATGTGTTTCTATGTGTACCTGCATCGCATGTATGATTCGCGAGCGGGGTGATTGTTTATTTATATTTGACCATGTCGCACGTATGATTCGCGAGCGGGGTAATAGATGCATATATGGTTCGCGCCATTCGACCCTCTGGTAGTGCACAGTTTAAATATTTGTTGGATCGGGCTGTACGACCTCAGCATGATTTGTGCATGCTTGTATTGCTTGCCTTGAGATTTATAGATGTTGATATTTGTTCTCCCTAGCTTGAGATAAATGTATAAATGATGAAAATGGATTTGGAAATTTCCTATTAATAAAAGAATTGCTTACTTGTTCATGCTATTGAGTTACAGCCATCTTTATGAAAACCCTCAATTTACTATATTATTGGTATATTACTATCGGACCACTAGTAAGTGTCGAAGTCGACCTCTCATCTCTACTTCTTCGAGATTAGATGGGATACTCACTAGGTACACGTTGTTTTCGTACTCATGCTATACTTGTTGTGCATTTCTGTTGCACAGGTGCACGTAAGTCTAGTGGCCTATTCTGGCGCAGCGGCATGATTGATACTAAGACTTAGGCGACCTGCACCTCTCAGGACGATCCGCAGCCGACAGAGACTCTTTCAGAGTATTGTACTGTATTTTCTTTTCTGTCCAATTGTATTCAAGACAGTTGTTGTATTACATTATTTCCTAGAAATTGCTCATGCACTTGTGACACCGGGTTCTGGGATGATTATGGGGTATTCTGTATGAACTTCTAAACATTCTTTTATTTATTTTGTAAAGATTATCTTTTACTAGCTAAATTGAAGGAATAATCATAGTTTTCACAATTATTTAAACGAGAATTTAATTAAGTATATATAATTGGCTTGCCTGACAGCGTTGTACGGCGCCCTCACGACCCTTAGTGAATTTTGGGCCGTGACATACAATAATAAAAGACTTGACATTACTGTACAAACTAGAAGGTAAAAGTCGACATAAAAAGAAAAACAGACTCACAACATAAAAAAAATCTCCTTAAGCAAACTCATGAATGTGTGATCCTGATTGGATGGTCCTGGGACGTCTGTCATGCTCAAACTCCGGTAAGTAAACCCACACTTGTATGAGAAAATTAAGACCAAATAAAGTTAAAGACCTAGAACACTATGTGAGACAATAACACTTCCTATTGGACAACATGCAAGACATGATTGAGCCTATTTTTTCAAAATGGCTTATGTGGCCTAGAGATGGCTAAAAGTGCAAAATTTGGCTACGACCCGCAAAGTCAAGAACCTAAGATTTACTACGAATACCGAACCCTATGTGGGTTGCTTACGTATCCCGCCCCGGGAGACGAGAATCAGGTTCGCGTAGTTCGGGAAGATTAGATACGGGCGAGAATTAAAAAAATAACTCATTTAGAGAAAACATATTTTTTGTCTTTTGTTTTGAAAAATGATGAAACATGTAAATTCTTTTGGATTTTCTTTTTCCTCATTTTTTCTGACTTTTTTTGAAAAAAAAATAATGGGAAAGTGCAAAATCTTTTTGAATTTTTTTCATTTCCATTTTTTGGTCTTTTCTTAAATAAGCGTGAAAGAAAGTTATAGCCGGGCCCTACTTGCTTTATTTTATACTTCACACTCTTTTATTTCTCATTTTTCCTCAACCCACATTGGTCCGCCAAATGACCCCTTTTACCCTTGAAGAATGTAACATATAGCACATAAGATGCATCAAGATGGTCTTTTATTTTTGGGTACGCCTGTCCTAGACGGACCCAACCTCTGTGTTGAGTCCCAAAAGTCAAATGCACATGATGCAATCAAGCGTTCCTACTAGGGATCCGGCATGAGTCTGAGTTATTCTAGGTTCAAATTCTGGTTATATTGTTCTAGACTTGTGTATCCGAGTGGACAACTCGAGCCGGGGGGGGGAACGTACCTGGAACCAAAAGGCCATCCGGCTTTGTAACTTGTCCGAACCTCTTTCTAAATTAGGGTATGACACTAACAGAAAAGAAGTCACGCCAGCGTGCACTTCCCCGAAGATGAGAAGAGAAGGGTTTCGTAGTAGTTTATATACCGTTCAAATAATATCAAAGCGGTAAAAAGCGACATTTAGCACATTAGGCCCAAGCATGTGATAAAAATCAGATAATAAATAAAAATAAAATATAATAATTATTCTAAGCTCGAATTCTTGGACCCTGAACTAGAAGTTCTGGGTTCTTGTCCCCAGTAGAGTCGCCAGAGCTGTCACACCTCCTTTTTCCTACCCCCGGAAGGGTATAAAGGAGTTTTTTCTAATTTAAGTGACAATCGAAATGGCATTATTTTATTTAAAATTCAGAGTCTCCACTTGGGATAATTTATGGTGTCCCAAGTCACCGGTTCAAATCCCAAATTGAGGAAAGATTGAATCTGTTTTACAGTCCGCGAACACAAAAATCCGGGTTCCGTGGTTTTAGCACGGTCTCTCAACTATTATTATTGACCAATTTATTTGATTTTAAAAAATATTTTTTGAAACCTATGTGTATTTTATTCTTTTTGAAAACCCGCTTTTAATAACCCGATTATTGTACAACTAATTATTTGATTACACATTGCGAATCATGTCACAGGAACTGTACCCACGATCTACAACATGTTTATTTTATTAACAAGATTAAATTATGGTTGGGTTACATAAATGTACCCCCGGATTTTAGAAATTAAGCATCACAACTACGCCACGGGAACTGTACCCGTAGCTATGACAATTTATTTAATTAACGCACCTAAGGCAAACTACAAGAGTTTAGGGTATTTTTCTACACTAGTTAAGATATCGATGTGAGGGCCATAGACTAGGTGATTGGACGGCACACCTCAAATTTATTAAAGGAAAGTATTCAACTAAGTGAACTACGGATATTCATATTCAAAAACTAATTTGAGATTAAATATCACAACCACGCCATGGGAACCATACCCATAGTTGTGATGATTTAATTACGTGCCTAAAGCAAACTACGATGTTTATACCCCACTTAATCCGTTCTTATCAATAAGGTACTTGGTCAAAATTCTTGTTCATTTTCGTCCACCAAAACAACAATATCATCATGCTTTGGCAAAAAAGAATCGTAAAACTCTTTAAAATAAAATAAATAAATACAAGCATGTTCAATTCTATCTTATGAGATTAGAAGCTCAAAATTAATAACTAAAATCCAAACATCACATATCTAGAAAAAACATTGCAACAGAGAAATAAAAACAACCGCTATAACATTAGCGTCCAAACAACTGGTCCAAACAATAGTAACCAATAAGGTAAGGTGAAGCAATCGTAATTTCACGTTCAACCGGATCCAGAGAATACAAACATAAGAAAACATACCTCTAATTCGAACCGAACTGCCACGAATTGAAATTTGCCTTTGATTAATGAAAATTCCGACAGTTACAAGGGCGTAAAGAAACCACAGCCACAATCAAATCCGAAATAGCAATCAAAATCGTCTGAAACTGCGAACCACAATTTTAAACCTCGACGAACAGTGACGACCTTAGAACCGAACTTCAAACGAAGTCCATGAAGAATCGAAATAGAAATTGAAATGATTTTCGTTTTTGTGTTTCGAATTTTAAACCCAAATTGAAACGAAGAAGAACTAAAATTGACGGAATGGAGGACAGTGACGGACGACGGTGGTTGTCGGAACGGAGGTGGAGTTGGATGGTTGTTTGGCTGGTCGGTAGCGGTTTAAAAGGTGTGTTCGATGCCGGGAGTGGGGTTCTCTTAAGAAGTTGTGGTTGTTGTTGTTGTGTAGGTTAAGGTCTTGTGTCTTAGGTCTTGAAATGTGAAAGAGAAGAAGCCATGGCTGGAAAGGTTTTACATGTTTGCTGGTCTTCGGATTACAGGGTCTGCCCATTGGTGCTGCTTCAGATCTCTATGTGTGTATAGGTCTGTGTAGGTCTTGAAGAGAGGGTCGTTTGGGGTGGGGCGAAGAAGATGGATTTCAAGGGGTGGGGTTTGATTTTTGTGAAAACGGCGTATCCCTCCACTAGGTCTCTAGCTCTTGTTTTTATTAGGGATTCTAGGTTAATTTTATTTGTGCAGTGTGCTGATGGGTTAAGGTTTGAGCTTTTGGGTTAATGGGCTAAGATATTGGCTTAATTGGGCTAAAAGCAAGACTAAATTAGTCCAAAAAATTAATTCTATTCCCTCCTCCTTTTTTGTACGTAAAAATAATATAGCAAACAAGATAAATTATTAAAAATACTACTTAATTTTACTTAAGAAAATAACTATTAAAATAACACTAACCGTTAAAACAAACCTATTTTTTGTATTTTTTTCAAGATTAAAAATGACTACAAAACATTAATGAAACTATTTTTTTGTAATTTTTATTTTTCGTGATAAAATAAAGTAAAAGGGCTGAAACTAATTAAAATAGCGATATTAGGCCCAAACTAAATATTTAAATGCTAAATATGTAAAATCTTGGGGAAGGTAAAAAATGACATGTCTACACTTTTACCTTATAATATTGGCACGACATCACCCCTCGTGCATTAACACTCTCAAAAATCATATACGGCATCATCCTTCGTGCTTTACACTCTTCCTCACCCAAGCAACAATCACAAAGCAATTTGGGAAAGGGAATCAACAATATTTCAAAAAAATCCCGGCAAGGGAACAATAGCATAACAACAATATCCCGGCAAGGGAAATAATATCATAAATAATAACGTCCCGGCAATGGAGATAATATCAAAAGCAATAACATCCCGGCAAGGGAGACAATATTATAAACCTCTTCTCTTTTCCTCAATTTCTTCCCAACTCATTTCTCAACTTGAGCCAACGCTCTACAATGATCAATTACCAACAATACTTCCACAAGCCTTGTTCAATAAAATAAATCATCATATAAAGCATGAACAATACGAAACGGAGTCACATTAGTCATAGTATAAGACTCACGGGCATGCTTGACACCAACGTATAGATACTCGTCATCATGCCTATATGTTGTACTCAACAATTAAAACATAACAAATAAGACACGACTCATAATCCCTCAAGCTAAGGTTAGACCAAACACTTACCTCGATGCTACGAACACAATTCAAGCCTCAACTACCGCTTTACCTCTTATTTCTACCACCAATTCGCTTGTATCTAGCCACAGTTTACTTAACGATATCAATAAATGCTAAATGAATCAATTCTAATGCATGAAATTAGGTTTTCCAATAATTTCTCCAAAAAGTCAAAAATTGACCCCGGACCCACATGGTCAAAACCCGAGGTTCGAACCAAAACCCGATTATCTATTCACCGACGAACCCAAATATGTAATTTGTTTTGAAATCGGACCTCAAATCGAGGTCCAAATCCCAAAAATTTGAAAATCCTAGGTTCTACCCAAAACACTCAATTTCCCCCATGAAAACATTTGATTTTGAGTTGACATCATGTAAAAAGATGGATTAGATTAAAAGAAATGAGTAAGAAATGACTTACTAATGATTTGGAAGAGTAGTTGCCTTTGAAAAATCGCTCAAAGATGTTTTAGGTATGAGAGAGTTTGAAAAATGAGAGATTTTCGGCTAAGTTATGATTTAGCAGGTTGCAAATGTCACAATTGCGACCAGGGTTCGCAATAAGGAACCTGCTGACTTCGCAAATGCGAAGGATACGTCGCATTTGCGACCATGGGCAATTCCGGTCACCTTTGCATTTGTGAGGGACCTGTCGCATTTGCGACATCACAATTGCGAGAAAAGGTCGCATTTGCGACCAAGTCCTGCCCAGTCCAGTTTTCGCAAATGCGAATGTTTGTTCGCAAATGCGAGCTTGCAATTGCGAAGCGTGCAGACCTGCAACACACAGTAGTTTTTCCTAAGTTCAAAACACTTTATGGCCTATCCAAAACTCACCCGAGCCCTCGGGACTACAAACCAAACATGCACGCAAGTCCAAAAATATCATACGCACTTGCTTGTACGATCAAATCATCAAAATAACATCAATAACTATAAATTTAGCATCAAAATCAAAGAAAACTCTCATGAACTCTTAAGTTCCATTTTTAACAACCGATGGTGCGATTCACATCATATCAAGTCTGTTTCTTACTCAATTTTACAGGCTCAACTTAAATGCCATATAAGACCTATACCGGGCTCCGGAACCAAAAGACGGGCCCGATACCATCAAATTCAAGCACATTCCAATTTCTAAAAACTCTTATAATTTCAGTTAAATAATTTCTTTCAAAAATTCATTTCTCGGGCTTGGGACCTCGAAATTCAATTCCGGGCATACGCCCAAGTCCCATATTTTCCTACGGACCCTCCGGGACGGTCGAATCACGGGTTCGGGACCGTTTACCCAAAATGTGTACCGAAGTCAACTTAAATTCATTTAAAAAGCAAAATTTATCATTTTTCACATATTTTCATATAATGGCTTTCCGGATATACGCCCGGACTACGCACGCAAATCGAGGTAAGACAAAAAGGAGGTTTTAAGGCTCGTAACACAGAATGTATTTCTAAAACAAGTGATGACACCAACATATTATGCTGGAATTTTTTGTTTTTAAGGGTATTTTTGTTTAGATTTTATCCTTACGTGAAAAGTGGCTAAATTTCGATTACTTTTGAAATTATGTCTATTTTTTAATTATCAGTTAGAAATATGGCTATTCCCTCCCCCCCACCACACACACACAAAAAGGTCTTGTTTAGCCACTGCGTCGTCACATTCATTGGGTTAAGTTAATTGTTTGATTCTAACGTTTTTATTTTGTTTTGTTTTGTTTGGAAACAAACTTTTATTTGATAAATATTATATTTTCCTTATAGGTTAAACATTGTATCCAATAATGTAAGTTTATTTTGCACTCTTTTAATAGGTTGTTTGGATTACTTGGTAATAATAATAATAATAATAATAATAATAATAATACTTAATGATTATTATTATACTTAATGATTCCTCACCAAATTGATTTTAGCCCAGGTTCTCGGGCAAGAAAATATATTCAAAAAGAATTTTTTAGTGATAAATGGAGCCAGTTTAAAACTTGGTTTTTCGATGCTTATAGCAAAGATGATTTAAATAATATTTCTCAAGAGTTCTACGAAACTTGTGCTTTGCATAATCAAATTATGTATTTTGTTCCCTGGTTTATAACAACTTATTTACCACTTTATATAAAGGTTTTAGAAAGATCTTATAAAGATGGGAGTGACAATATTACTAAAGTCATTTACCCTCCTCAAGTACCCTTTATTTTACCTAATAATACTGGTATCACATTCGCTGCTTTCCAAAAATTTATTGATGATAATGTTGCAGCTGTTAGTATCGCAGAGATCAATAAATTGATTTCTCAAAATAATTATTTGGGTTTATATGTAAAAAATTTGGGAGAACATATCGGTTCTCTCAATAAAAAAAACTTGATGATTTGATTATTTTAATAAAAGAAATGAGTACTAACAAAGGAACAATTGATATTGCCTCCACGTCAGGAAGCAAATCAAATGATCAAGCTGTTCTTACTCATTTTCAAAGACCTCCTGAGATTCAGGATTTCAAATTTAAATCTCTTGAGGACTTAACAGAACTCCTTGATAAAAAGCTTTCTAGTTTAAATATTAGACCAATTGATTTATCAAAAAAATTTGCTGATAAAATTGAGACTGTTTCTGATTATAAAAATGAAACGTGGTCAGAGTTTAATAAACTCAAGGGTTTTATTAAATCCAATAGTAGGTATGCTGACAAACCCAGAATGCAGACTTACTATTATTCCCGTCCTACTCCTCAAGATGTGTTGATAGAGGAACGCGATTGGAATCAGACCAATACGCCTTACAGCGGTTCCGAAATTTATGAATGGAATCTTGACGGTTTAACTGATAGAAAATTAAATATTCTTGTACATAGAATGCTTATGTACGCAACTATCTGTAAAAGTGTTAAAAATATAGATAGAACTATTTGCGAAATGATTATTGCAGGCTTTACTGGCCAACTTCGTGGTTGGTGGGATAACTATTTATCCGTTGAAGAAAAAGTCGTGGTTATTAATGTTATAGCCACTGACGAGGGAGTTGATAACTTAGGCATGGCTCTAGTTAAAAATAGAGAAGATGTTGTTTATACCCTTGTTCTTACAATTCTAGAACATTTCAATGGTAGATTTACTAGTCAGCATGAGACCGTCCGTACTCTACTAAATGGGTTTAGATGTAAAACCCTTAGTGAATTCAGATGGTACAAAGATACCTTTATGAGTAGGGTTATGGAATTACCCAAAAATAAATATGAGCATTGGGAAGCTAAGTTTATAGATGGCCTTCCCTCCTTATTTGCTAAGAGAGTGAGAAAAGTTTTAAGGGGTAGTTACGAAGAAATTTCGTATAAGAATTATACCTATGACATACTTATAGGAGTTTGTACACAAGAAGGATTAAACTTGTGTAATAAGCTGAACTATCTAGACAGCTGAAGATAGATAAGGTTAAAGAGAAATCAAAATTAGGAGATTTCTGTGCCCAATTCGATTTACCCGGAACTTCCACCCATAGTAAGAAGAAGAAAAATAGATATCATAGGCATCCTAACCCTGATAGCCCGTATAAGAAAAAGAGGTCTAGACATAGATCTAAGGAAGAGTGTGATGCTAGAAAAGCTTATCGTAAATCTACTAGATTTGCGAAGAATAGATCTAAGCGAGATCTTGCTGACATTAAGTGCTATAAGTGCGGAAAATTTGGTCATATCGGCCCAAATTGCAAGCTTCAAAAGCTGAAGACCTTAGAACTAGATGATGAGTTACGTGATAAGGTTTATAGCTTGTTATACACTTCTGGATCAGAATCTGATTATAGTTCTAAGACTGATTCCGAAGCTGAAGTTGATTTACTTGATTTATCTGATAGTGATAAAGATATTGATAATACTTGCACAGCTTGCAAAAGTGATATATGCACTTGTGATGATGATGAATTTTATAAATTGCAATCACAATTTCAAGATTTGAATATGAAAACTATTACATCTGATTAATAGATCATTTAAAGGAAGTTACTGATGAAAAACTTCGTGAAAAAATTATTAATTTGGATGCAAGTTCTTCTAGTAGTTCAAAACCTTTTGAAAAACAAAAGAACGAATTTGAATATTCTACGGCTTATTCTTTGTCTAAAATTAATAAACGTCTTCATAAGACCAGTACGCCAAGCAGAGATGCTTCTTTTGATGACTTAAAGGTTGAAATCGAAAATTTGAAAAGGGATATTAAGTTTCTTAAAGAAAATCAAATGATTTGTGATCACCGGATTACTTAAATTATGGAAAATAATTCTCTAACAGATTTTTCGACTAATGGAATTTTTGAATTTTCAAATGACAAGGGAAAAGGAATTTCTGATAGTAAAAATCTGATTGATGAAAAGTCTGACATGTTTTTAGGTATGATGCAAATTATTACTGCTCATAAATGGTACGTTAAATGAACTATTTTGATTGATAATATATTTTCTATAACTGATATAGTCATGATTGATAGTGGAGCAGATGTAAGCTGCATCCAAGAAGGACTTGTTCCTACTAAATATTTTCAGAAAACTGCTCATTTGGTAAAATTTGCTTCTGGTCATGCTTTAGATATAGAGTATAAACTACTGAATACTCATATTTGCAAAAATAAGGTCTGTATTCCTCACTTCTTTTTGGTAAAAAATCAGTTATACCCTCCAATTATACTTAGAACTCCTTTTATTAATGTTATTTATCCTTTTACTAGCATAGACTCGAATGGTTTTACTGTTATTTATTAGGATAAAAGGATAAGTTATTCTTTTGTTACAGATCCCGTAACTAGAGATATTAATACTTTGATTAATATGAAGTAGAGACATGTTGATTCCTTACAATTAAAAGTATTGAGTTTGAATATATTCGACACTTTACAATCTGCTAAAGTCCAGCAAAAGATTAAATTGATTGCTGAACAAATGGCTGTTGATATTTGTGTCGATCATCCTAGTGCCTTTTGGAATCGGAAAAGGCACATTGTCACTCTTCCTTACGAAGAAAACTTCTCCGAGGATGATATTCCTACTAAATCTCGACCGTGCCAGATGAACGTTGAATTGGTCGAATTCTGCAAAAAAGAGATTGATAGTTTGTTACAAAAGGGTTTGATAAAGCCTTCAAAATCTCCTTGGTCTTGTTCGGCATTTTATGTGAATAATGCTGCAGAAAAGGAACGTGGCGTTCCTAGATTGGTTATAAATTATAAACCTTTGAATAAGTATTTGAAATGGATTAGATATCCTATCCCCAATAAAAGGGATTTGCTATCTAGATTATATGACGCCAATATATTTTCAAAATTTGATTTAAAATTTGGATATTGACAAATTCAAATTTTTAAAGAGCATACTTATAGGACTGCTTTCAATGTTCCATTCATTCAATATGAATGGAATGTCATGCCCTTCGATTTGAAAAATGCCCCTTCTGAATTTCAGAAAATAATGAATGATATTTTCAATCCTTACCTGGATTTTATCATCGTTTACATTGATGATATATTAGTATTTTATAAAACTTTTGAGATGCATATTAAGCATCTTGATATTTTTAAAAAAAATTGCTATACAAAATGGTTTAGTTATTTCTAAACAAAAAATGAGTTTATTTCAAACTGATGTTCGATTTTTAAGTCATAATATTTGTCAAGGAAAGATTACTCCTATACAGAGATCGATTGATTTTGCTTCAAAATTTACTGATGTAATTAGTGACAGGACTCAACTACAGAGATTTTTGGGAAGTTTAAATTACATATCTCCTTTTTATAAGAGTTTATCTCAAGATTTAGCCCCTGTATACGATAGGCTGAAAAAGAATTATAAGCAACCTTGAACTGACCAGAACACTATGTTAGTCAATTATATTAAACAACGTGTTAAGTCTTTACCTTACTTAACTCTTGCTAATCCTGCATGGCAAAAAATTATTGAGACAAATACGTCCAACATTGGCTATGGTGGGATTTTGAAACAAGTGAATCCCAGCAATAACTGTGAATATCTGATAAGATTTCACTCGGGAAAATGGACTGAAGTCCAGAAGAAATATGCTAATGTGGCTCATGAAATGTTGACTATTGTTAAATGTGTTTTGAAATTTCAAGACGATTTATATAATCAAAAGTTTTTGATAAAAACTGATGCTCAATCTGTTAAGTATATGCTTGAGAAAGATTTCAAACATGATGCTTCAAAATTAACATTTGCCAGATGGCAAGCCCAACTAGCGCCTTTTGATTTTGAAATTTTATACAAAAAAGAAATTGATAATTCTCTTCCGGATTTCTTATCCCGTGAATACTTAGATTAATTATGAATTTCTACACAACTTTTCTCGATGAAGAATTTTTAATCACTATTCTTAAGGTGGTTAAGTTAAATAGAGACTTACAAGGTATCATAATTGAAAATAATCATTGATAGTATGGTTGAGGATGAATTTTCAATTCATGATTATTCTGAAGAAATCAGGGATGATATGTAAGATTATTACTTCTCTAAATAAACTAAATTATTATATGTGCAGAATGGACCCTTCGTAGGCCAGAGGCAGAGGAAAAGGAGGAACATCACCCTCCTCCTCAGAAAGTTCATACTCGCAAGGATTGACATACGGATCCTCATCTAATTCCCCAGTAATACAAATGGGAAAGAGGAGCTTGATTAACTCAAAGGTTCCTCTTAAAGGAGAATCTTCCTCAACACCTTCTATTCATCTGGAAGATATTCCAGAAGATAGTCCGTTATTCGGTCATCTGCAGGCATATTTGGCCACTAAAAAGCAAAGTGATACATTTGCTTTAGTTGCTAAAGAAGAGGACTCTTACGAAAAGCTAGTAAACAAAGAAATGATATTTCTTTTAGAAAACTCTGAGATTCAGAGAAAAAATGAGCCATGGAAGACCTTCCAAAGATATTTGATCAATGGATTATACTATTCAGGAGAGTCATACAAAACCTGTTCGTACTGATGAAACTATTCTCACTAGTACAGACAGTGTAGAATTTCAGCACTTTTCTGGTTACAACACTAATGAGAATGTTTATAACTTCTCAAAAATTATTATTAAACAGATTATATCTATTGAAGATTGGGGAATCTCCATAATAAAAGAAAGGCAGATAAGCCTTAACAAATCTTTGATGAGCTTTACATACTGGGATTATATCCAAGCCTTTGATAAAGTGCTTTACTGTAATAATGAAAGACAAACCATACTTGGTTTGTAAAGGTAT